>NW_007577740.1:1338761-1344967 GCF_000690725.1 Stegastes partitus
CTGTAATGTGTTTGGAAAGTGGTCACGTCCCGCCGGCGGGTCGGAGGAACGGTAAGGGGTTTAAAGCTCGTCAGACATTTGAGAGTTTTCCCAATGTTAATATGCAACAAAATAAAAATAAAAAATAAAAAAGAAAGGAAAGGAAAAAAAGAGAACATAATGATTGTTCACGAGTCCCAAAACATGAGTCCGAGTCAAGTCTGAAGTCTCTCTGTGTGAGACTTAAGGACTCGAGTCCTCATCTCTGCCTGAACGTTGGATGCCAACCGCCAAATCAATAGAAGAAGAAGCACAAGCAGCAGCAGTGGCTAGGCTAGGCTAGTAGCTAATGTAGCCAGCTTCGACGAGCGAGCTAAAAGCTGCACAAAGCGACAGATGCATTCCCCACCGCTGGCCTCTCAGTTACAACAGTCACATTATAAGTCGCTACCATCACAGTCGCCGTTTCCCTGCATGTGTCCTTCTGTTCAGAGTTGTATTGGTTTACAGAGAAATGAAAGTAACGACGAGCATGTAGCCCAAACAAAAATCGAACAGGGTGACCGTCAGCTGTAACCGCCAAACCAACACAGAACAAAAACGAGCCCATAATGTGTCGACTGTCGGTCGCATCCGCGCACACTCTCACTCACCAGACGTGCACATGCACGCCCACGTCCGTCTCACGCTCCTCTGCCGCCCTAACCCTCCGCCCGTCTCACCGTAACCCTGACACACTGCAGATGCAGGGTCGCTACATACCTTCGAAAGTGAGCCTCACTACGCAACACCGGCTCTGACTCACTATGCGCCCGAGAATCCCGCGAGAACTTGAAAACCATCGCCTGAATTCAAGAAGTCCTTTGAAATCAGCAATGACGTGAAAAGTTTTCACGTCATTGCTGATGTCACATCAAAGAGTCCCTTCATGCCGTCAAAAAGTCTTTTAAATGAATGAAATGAAATGAAAAATACTTTATTTATTCCAGAAGGGAAATTCAATTAAATGTGATAACCTTCAAAGATCTTACCAGTCGAGGAAATTACAGTTGGTATCTCTTTGCATATTTTCAACTGTAGATCTAACCTTTTGAAAAAAAGAGCAACATGCCAGTACCGCCCAAAGATACTCCGTTCATGCTGGAGGGGAAGCCCAAAGCTTTGCTGATAAGGCAAATTATGGCCCTTAATAAAAAAGTAACTCTTTCAGAGGAACAACTAGTGGCTTCTCAGAAAACAGTGCTGGACCTCAAAAATGAGAACAGCAGCCAAAGACAAAAAATTTCCAGGCTCCAATGCGTAAAGCCCTTCTATTCTACACATCTGCGAGACAAGCTTAAGAAGGACACTGGGGATTTGAAGGAAGAAATACAGAATACAGAATGGAAGATTTCATTTGGGTCCCTTGAGGAAGAAAATACTTCCTTAAAAGAACAATTGGTGGCTTGTAAAAATAGGGAGCTGGACCTAGAAAATAAGATTGGGCTGTTAGAGCAAGAAGGTCACAGACTCAAACAATTAGTGTGTGAAAGAAATAAGTGTATAGACGAGCTTTGTCAAGTGCAGGAAACCTATAAGACAGAACTGCAAAACTGCATGCCGCGTCACACTCAGCCAAATGAAAACCTGATGAGGCAGACTGAGATGAAAGTGAGCCTTCTGGAAAAAAAGAATAGTGTCTCTGAAGTGAGATGTAGGCAGCTTGTGGGGAAGCTGGAGGAAGAACGACAGAGACACGAGGAAGAACGACAGAGACACGATAAAGAGCTGCAAGAAGCAAACCAACAGGTGTTGCAACAACAACAGGAGTGTGACAGATTAACCTCGAAGCTCTGTGAAAGCGACGCCAAACACCAGCGAGAGGTGAAGCATTTAACTGAGTGCTTAGAAAAGTCCATAGCTAAAGCACAAAACATAAAGGAAGAAGGTACTTTAGATGCCATTAAAACGCGGCAGAAAGAATTTAAACTTGCCATTGAATTGAGTCGTCTCAAGCAAAAAGAGACGGAAATTGTGGCAGCTGGTCTGAAAGTTAAAGAGCAGGAAGAAAAGCTTGAAGATCTTGTCATTGAAATTAAAGATCAAAAAGAGAAGAATCACAGTCGAAACCAACAATTTAAATATGTAGTGGAGGCAGTTAGGAAAAATGACTTAGAAGTGCAAACGTTAAGAGCAGAGAAGAAGCAAAGCAAACAGATACACCAACAGACAGTTGACAAAATGCAAATCCTAGAAGATGAACTCAAACAAAAACGAGCCTTGTTGTTCAAAAAAGATGCACAGATAGGTATTCTAAAACAAGTGAAGAGCAAATTAGAGTTCAAAAACATTACACAGCAAAAAAGAAAGACCCAAGTAGCTGCTGTGTCAAAAGCAAACCAGACGGCTTCAGATGTTGGTGAGACGAAGCAACTCGTTAAGGATACATTCGACAAGATTAAAGAAAGGTATCCTAAAATCAACAAACATAAAGACAATCAGATCCAACGCTTGGAGAAACGTTTATTTGACAATGATTTACAGTGGTCACAAACCACAGCGGGACTGAACATAATATGCGGTGAAGCTCGTCAGGAGAATTTGAGACTGAAAAAACAACTAGCCGAGAAAGACCGTCAACTCCTGAAGGCCAGGAAGCCTGTAAAAGACAAGGTTTAGTCCTGGGGTTGGAAAGAAGTCGTTGGGCGACCAGCAGAGGCCGTTGAAGAAGAACCGCAGCCTCAGGAAACACCAATAATTGTGGTCCCTCTTCAGCCATCTTCCAAGAAAGACGGTCACCTCCAGAAGGCCAGGAAGCCTGTAAAAGACAAGGTTAAGCCTCGGTTTTTTGAAGAAAGTTGATGGGCAGCCCTGACCAGCAGAGGCCGTTGAAGAAGAACCGCAGCCTCAGGAAACACCACTAATTTTGGTCCCCCTCACAGATACCAATGGTACTGATGTGAGGCTGTCTCAGGAAGATGGTTGTTCACGGGCTGACAAACCCAGCATGGGTCCGTCTGCTCCTGAGCATGCTGGTGTGCCACAAGTCGACATTTGATCCAGATTTAGACCATTATAATACAGATTGATATATAGGGTTAGGGTTAGGGTTAGACGTGACTTCAAATCATGTACTAGAGGCTGATACTGTCATATATGATTTGATAAATTAAAGAGCATTTATTCTTCATACATGAAAGGATCATCCTCTCATACATGACTAATGCATGAAAATATATAGTTAGGTTAGTTAGATTTTTGAAAATACAAAAATATATAGTTAGGTTAGTGTTAGCAAAAAAATTTTTTAAAAAAAGATATTAAAAAAAAAATGTCAGTAACTCTGCCAGAGTGTGTCTTTGGGTCACTTTGCCGGTCCCAAGCCCGGATAAAGGAGGAGGGCTGACTGTAGAGCTAGCAATTCCACCCCTCATAATAGGGCGGCTGTGGCTCAGGTGGTAGAGCGAGTCGTTCGATGATCGTAAGGTCGGCGCTTCGATTCCGCCCTGAAACCTGTTTCATGGTCGTTGTGTCCTTAGGCAAGACACTTCACCCACCTTGCCTGGTGAATGCGTATGAATGGATTGTTTGAGGTGGTGGTCGGAGGGGCTGTAGGCCTCTGTCAGTCTGCCCCAGGGCAGCTGTGGCTACAACCGTAGCTACCACCACCAGAATGAATGTGTGTGAATGTGAATGAATAATTGACAGTGTAAAAGCGTCTTTGAGTGTCTAGAAAAGCGCTATATGAGGACCAAACAGATTGATGTAATATGGGTCTAGACAAGTTTGCATGGGTGTCCCCTGCCTTCGCCCTAAGTCGGCTGGGATAGACTCCAGCCCCCAACGCTGATTAAGCGGTGTACAGAGGATGGATGGATAGGTCTCGCACAAGTCATGAAGTTACTGCCTATTTCAATGGCAAAATAAAAAAACAAACAAACCAAGAATCAACAGAAGAAAGTTCATTTGTAGTTTGAAGCATATTTAGGGTGTTTCTTACCCACTTTTTGTCTGCCCCACAACATTATTCCACATAAAAGTCTGCATGCTTGAGTTGGAGCCATTTTTAATTCTGTATTTTTTGACTCGAAACAAAGTCAAAAGTCAAAACAAGAAAAGGGTCAAAATGTCCTAAAATGTTCAAAAATGATGATACCTGTCAAAACGTACACATAAATTGTCCCAAATAACAGAAACTTTGTCCAGAATGAATTAAAATTTGGACAAGCTGGCAAAAACATATTTAAAAATGAACAAAATTGCTTAAAATTTCTCCAGCATGATTCAACTTAAAATAATTTTTTTTTTTTTTAAAAGCACAAAATGATTCAAAACCTGTCCAGAATGAATAAAAACTAATCCAGACAGGATTAGAGTTTGGATAGAATAACTCAAAAATAGACCGAAATGATTTTAAAAAAGCACAAAATGACTTATAATTGGTCAAAAATGATTCAAACTTGTCCGGAATGACTCAAAATTTGTAGAAAATTAATTAAAAATTGGCTCGAACAAGTTGAAATATGCGCTGCAGGGTGGCGCAGTTGGTAGCACTGTTGTCTCGCAGCAAGACGGTTACCGGTTCGCGTCCCGGTGGGGGCACCGGAATCTTTCTGTGTGGAGTTTGCATGTTCTCCCCGTGCAGTGTGGGTTCTCTCCGGGTTCTCCGGCTTCCTCCCACAAGGTCCAAAAACATGTTGAGGTTAATTGGTGATTCTAAATTGTCCATAGGTGTGAATGTGTGTGTGCTTGGTTGTCTGTCTCTAAGTGTAGCCCTGTGATAGACTGGTGACCTGTCCAGGGTGTCCCCTGCCTTCGCCCTAAGTCGGCTGGGATAGACTTCAGCCCCCCCGCAACCCTAGTGAGGATTAAGCGGTGTACAGATAATGGATGGATGGATGGATAATAATAATGTACCACTGACAACATGCACTTAAAACAGGCAGACATTAATTTTTAGGTGTACTATATCACTATACCCCAGTGACAGTTCATCAGTTGATGCAAACACAACTGACCTAAAGCTAAAGATCAGAAAACATTAAATCAATCATCCATCCATTCCTCCATACATCAATTACCTATACCTGTCTTATTCTTTAGAAAGTCTTAGAGAAATGGCCACTGGGTGAGGGGCAGGGTACACCCTGGAAAGGTCAACAGGTCATTGCAGGACCTAAATCAAACATGTCAACCACATATATGGAGACATTGTCCTATAGAAAGTTAAAGGAATATTGATTTTTTTCTGTACCAAGGAAATATGTAGGGCTGCAATGACATCCAAGTGAGCTGTGTTACAGAGGAATGTTGAATTGAAAGACAAAAATTGTATTTGACTTTAATGTTAACATAATTCTATCTACAACACACACTATTGTACTCTTAATCCACAGTAATTTTAAAAAATGTATCCATAGGAAATTTATAAACTAACAATGACTGATGAGGTTCTTTTTCAAAGGTAAAAAGGCACACTAATGTTGAATAGGGCAGTAACGCCTCAGTTTTCAAGAACAGGTTGTAGATGTTTGATTTGTTGTTTTTGCGTAACTGCTAAATCCACTTTTACTTTCACTTTCTCCCGTTCTGGTTAAATATGGCCTGTTTCCTGAGCTCACAATGCTGTCCTGTCTTCATTTCCCCACTTTGTCAATAAATAATTCCTTTCTCTTCTCCTCTCCCTTAGAGGAAATCTTCACAACAGCAGAGGTTTTGAAATCCCAGCACTGGCCAGCCAGAGATTAATAGGATAAAACTCCAGCATGGCATGCCATTTAGTACTTTAAAGAAACTCAGAGAACACACCTGAAGTTCTACCCTAGAAACAAACAGAAGACAACAGAGCCCCACTTCTTTTCATTTTGATCAATAAAGTGAAAACATGAGCAGTAATCTGGTCCAACATCTAATTAGATTATCTGCTCTACGGAGAAAAACCATGCAGTGTTAATGAGCCTCCTATCATGTTCTTGTCTTACCCTTCTTCTTCTAGCTTCAGATAGTGGACTAGTGTCCGTTCTGGTTCTATTGGATCTCAGTGCGGCATTTGATACTGTTGATCATAGCATCCTATTACAGAGATTGGAACATGCGATTGGACTTAAAGGGACTGCGCTGAACTGGTTTAAATCATATTTATCAGACAGATTCCAGTTTGTTTGTAGTTCCACAGTAAAGAACCTCGGGGTTACTTTTGACCAGGATATGTCCTTTAACTCCCATATAAAACAAACATGTAGGACAGC
>NW_007577740.1:1345985-1369048 GCF_000690725.1 Stegastes partitus
TCTGCCTTTGTGAAGCGCTATGAGATGACTTGTTGTTGTAAATATGCGCTATACAAATAAAATTGAATTGAATTGAATTGAATTGAATTACGGTGTTCATAATGATAAGACTGGGTCATGCTACAAATGCCAGACTACACTGTTGGAAGGTAAAAACTAAATGCTACTCTTGCACTAGAACACTGAAGCTAACCTTTCAGGCTTTCCCAGTTTTACAACTTTGTGCTAATACTGACATCTTGTGGCTGCTTTGCCTTTCTACCAACAAGTAGCAGATTTTTGACTTTATCATATTTGCTAGTGAAGAGTTTAAAGGTGCTTAGCTATTCCCAGGATTGCACTCTGCTAGACAGAGACCTCTGTTGTACTTGAAATCTTCTGGAGCCACTCCTCCAGGTTGGTCATCACAGCCTCATGCTCCTATTGCCACTGTGGATCTCTACCTTCCGCATCTGTTCCAGTTGTTCCTTCAGGCCCCTAATGCTCTTTCTACTCAGTGTTACTGTCAGCTAGAATTGCTCTATCTATCACATCTGCCCTCTTCTGCTCCTTGTTATCCACCATTGTGTCAGGCCATCCCTGCTTACCCTCTTACACCTGTTATAGTGTGTGCTGGGGACCTCTTTACACAGCCCATTAAAGAAGGTCAAAAACAGCTGTCACTGAAATGAGTTGAAATTGGCAAAAGTAATAATAAATAAATCAATTAATTAAAAAAAAGAAAATCAAGACGTTACTTTTGAATTGTGCTTCAACAGAAATACGTATATATATATAAAACAACAAAAAAGAAAACAAGCATGATGGGACCTGTAAAATAATATTTTGTTGAACAACCCTTTGAGGCAATCACTACAATCAAGTGTTTTCTGTAACTCTCAACCAGACTTCTGCACCGGTTGACAGGTATATTGGCCCACTGCTCATCAGCTAAGTGCTCTAATTTGTCTGGGACTGTGTGTTTTTTTTTTTAATTATTCTTTTCAACCACAATTCAAAAACAATGTCTTATTTTACTAAATTATAATTTAGCAATTTTTTCTTTACTTTTCTTTTCTTTTTCTTTTTACTTTTTTCAGTTTCTGGTTATTTGAGTGACTATTGTGAATTTTGCCTTCTCTTTAATGGAAGGGTATAAAAACAATTGAGGACGACTGTATCTATCTAATATGAACTTTCAGCAATATGGACAATTACATTGCATAGGGAGTATGACTTTTTTATCATGTTCGATCCGTTATAATCTCTCCTTTACTATTACACTCAATAAGTACATCTTAAATAAATATGCCAACGACTAGTGTAAGTGTGTGATAAACACTCTACATAAACAGACAACAGAGAAGCTTTCCGGAAACCCTACTCTTTCACCCCCCTTCTTGGGCACAGTGGTTGCGCCCAGTCGCTTCCTCCTGGGTGAGAACTGCTTCTTTCATACCGTCGGTGTCCAGAAAAATCCTACGAGGCTGTACATGCATACGTTGGTAGGAGACATTGTCTTAATTTTAATGTCAGCGTATACAGTATGACCTACATTATTATTCACTTAAGTCGTTCGTCGTCCAAAACTAACATAAAAACTCAACCAAGCTCAAACCTGCAAAGTTAGTAGCTAGCTAAGTAAATGACAATACTAGGGTGAATTTAAGCAGCGTGTAAAGTTAGCTGTTGTGTTTTGGATGCTAGTTGTTTCTGCTTTGATCTGCAGGACAGTGAACGGCATTACTTCACCCTTCACCCAGTTAAACATTACCCTGGATCCCCTTGTCCTTAAATGCCCTTTCCTCGAGCAGCTCACTCCATTTTTAACTTTAGCCATGGAAACTGGTCAGTTACATGTGGTCGGTGGCAGACCATGGCGTGCCAAATCTACTCTCTTTTTCTTCTACTCTCTTCAGATTGAACACATTAGTGCTGCCCATGTGACTGTCACTCTCTTATCTGGGTGAAGGTTAATTTGAATCTCCAGTGTACATAGAAGTGTTGTACTTAAATTTCCCTTTACCTGCATTTGTCACTTCTGTGCAGAATAATGGTTGTGCACTTGGTCCCTGGTTTTTAATATTTGAATTAATATGCCTGTTTATGCTGAGGACGTGGTTAATGTAGACATTATGGTGCTTCTTTATGCAATACTGAATGGAACATTTCTGTTTGGAGACTCAGATTCGCTGTGAAACTCCACATTGCAGAGTTTCTCATGAAAGCTATTTTTAAAATTGTTAAATGAATGTTTTTAATGAAAACAATGGTAGCAGTGAGGCATGCAGATGTGATTTGTGTGTGTGTGTGTGTGTGTGTGTGTGTTTGCAAGCACTGACTTTCATTTATTCTTTCCTACTCTGACAGATGCAGTGACCCCACAGCTTTAGAAGCAAGACTAAAATAAGGGGGAAGCAGGACAATTAAAGTGATCGCTGTTGCCATTCTGGACAATTGCAATGGCTTACTCACAGATCCGCTTGAAAATCCTCCCCAGTGTTCGTTGTCTCTTTGATAAACTGGTGCAGGTAAAAGTGGAGGGCCTTGCGCCGCACAAACCAGTGCAACTGAGGTCCAAACTGGTTGATGACAGAGGGATTGTTTTCAAAGCCTCTGCCCTGTACAAAGCCGATGGAAGCGGCCAGGTGGATGTCTCCCGTGCGCCCTCGCTGGGAGGAAGCTACACTGGTGTGGAGCCCATGGGCTTGTTTTGGACCATGGCACCAGACACTCCACACAATAAATTCACAAAGAAAAATGTGCTTAGCCCAACACGGGTGGAGTTAGAGGCCGTGAATGAAGAGACTGGTGTTGTCTTAGCATCTGAAACTAATGAGAGAGAATACATGACTGAGGGGATGAAGAGAATACCTGTAGAGGAGGGAAGAATACGAGGAGTCCTTTTCATACCTCCAGGTGAGTGTGTTTTAGAGAAACTAGAGTTCCATTCATTGAACTCCACTAGTGAACTCCATGTTCCTTAAGTGCCTTATGTTTTATTTCTCTTCAGGAAAGGGTCCATTCCCAGGTATTGTGGACTTGTACACTTTTGGCGGAGGCCTTAGTGAACCCAGAGCCAGCCTCTTGGCAAGTAAAGGTTTTGTTGTTCTGGCACTGGCCTATTTTCGTTACCTGGATTTACCGAAAAACCCTAAAAACTTGGATTTGGAGTACTTCGAGGAGGCTGTAACATATCTGAGGAGCCAGCCAGAGGTTAGTAATAAAGATTAAAATGAAAAAAATTATCCCAATTCATGTACCGTTTTACTTTGCTGTTTTACTTTTTCTGAAAATGGTGAAAACAATGTCCCAACATTTACAGAGACAATATATTGTGCTTGTATTTACTGTGCCAGTGTTGCCATCTGCTGGCTACTTTCTGATGTCACAACCATTGATCTGTGACCAAAACTTGCATATTCAAGGTTATTCTAGAGCTGAAATTATTTGTTGATCAGTCTCATAGCAGATGGACAGAAGCTCTGATCTGCTTTTTTTTTTTTTTTTAAGAATTAATTTCTTTTCTTACTTTGATGTGTTAACTAACCTTTACATTTTAAAGAAACAAAGCAAGCAATTGGAAGATTGGGCTATGAGAGTTTTAATGGACAGTTTTCCATGTTTTGACAATGTTTTAGACGAGATAACTAATTGCTTAATTGTCTGCCATGTCTTTTTAAATTACTTTAATTTGAGTGAGTTTATATCAATATAGAAAGAACTGTGTTGAAGATATTGACCTTGTAACACTTTGTCCAAAGTTTAGGAATTCAAAAGCAAACTGGACAGATACACATGACAAACAAAATTATTTGCAACATTTTGTTAAAAATCTTTTGCAATCAATGTCCTTCTGAAGTCTTGGACCAATAGACCTCAGCAGATGCTTTGTATCTTCCCTGGTGATGCTTTCTCAGGCTTTCACTGCAAACACCATAAGCTCTAGCTTGTTGTGGCACCTCACTACCTTTCGTATTTAGTGGGAGGACTGAGATCAGCTAAATGACCCGCCACTTGAGAATATTTCACCTCTTTACCTCTGCACTTCTTGGGTTGCTTTGGCTGTATGTTTAGATCCTGCTAGATGATGAAATGTCATCCAGTGACATCCCATTGCTTCCATCAGCAGTAAAATCAATAAATGTGAATGTGCTAGTTCCATTGGCAACCATGCATGTCCAAGCAGAACTCCCAGGAGGTGTGACTGATGAGGTGGTCTGCTTTGGGCTACGAGCTGTTTCTTTTTCTCTTTTTTTGAGAGTTCCTTTAATATCGAAGAAATATAAAATAGACAAATAAATAAATAAATAAGCAGAGATTCAGCATTTAATGTAGCATCCTGTATTATTCAAACTAATAAAATTGAATGTGCAGAAGCAGAGTCTGAGGAACAAAAACATGTGTGCGTGTTTATATGCTCACAGTCAGGATTGTACTCACAGATGTACATGTTACAAAAAAAGACATCGAAACATGTGTTAACACATTATCTCTGTTTACAGGTTAAAGGTCCTGGGATTGGCATCATATCAATCTCTCACAGTGGTGGTTTGGCTCTGTTGATGTCGTCTTTTTTCTCTGGTATCTCAGCAACCGTCTGTATTAACGCCTGCAATGCAAATACTGTGATTCCTGTACACTACAAAGACCTTGTAATACCTCCACTGTCCCCAGTCATAAAGAATGTTAAAATAACAGAGTCTGGGCTTGTAGATATTCGTGATGCCCTACCAGACCCTTCCTTGGAAAAGAACAGGGCTTCTTTGATCCCAATTGAGCGTGCCACCTGCCAGTTCCTCTTTGCTGTCTCTGAAGACGACCACAACTGGAACAGCCCTTTTTTTGCCAACCAGGCTGCTGCAATACTGAGAAATCACGGCAAAAAATCGTTTCAGGTGGTCACCTATCCAAAAGCTGGACACTTTCTGGAAGTGCCTCCCATGCCTTATTGTCCGTCTGGGTTTCACGCAGCGGTTGGGAGAGAGGTGGTGTTTGGTGGCGAGTCAAAAGCCCACTCTGAAGCTCAGCTGAACCTGTGGGAAAGAGTCCAGGAGTTCTTCAAGAGCCACTTGGACAACACAAGTTCTTGCTAGAAGGCAATGCTCTAACAAATCTATCAAGCATCACTGACTGGTTGCTGTTAGTGATGCTTACCGCCATTGCCTGTAGTTTCTCAGAGGATATTAAACGGTACGGTATGACTGCATTCCAATGTTGGAGCTTTTGATTTTTGACTTTTCTTTACCTGAAACTAACTCAACACTCCTCAGTTCCAGGTTTTTTTTTTTTAGTTCATTAGAGTTCTCATGACACATGAGTATATTTTCCTGCATAATTCTTTCATTTCTAAGAGAAGCATTTTGACTTGCCAGTGCAGAAAAATAGTAGGAGCTAGTGCTGCTGCTGTTCTGTTGACGTGTTCCACAAAAGCAGAAGAGTCTGTTGTCATTACTTACACTTGTGCTTTGACTGCAGAGACATGACAAAATGTCTGCCGTGAAAATGATCTGTGCGTCACAAGCTTCACGCTAAGATGGCTCAGACACAGTAACATGTTGTATGGTTGGAACCAATCACTAATAATCAAGTCTGAGTTCATCTCTTTGTATAAAACACTTCTTGCCTTTATGCAGTGTTCTAACCTGAAAATAGATGTATAAATATTTTGTTTGGTTGTATAAGGGCTCTGTAATAATTCTGTTGTATTAAAAAGATCTATCAATAAATAATATATTTTTAAATGATTTTGTGTTGTATGTTTCGTTTTTAAAATTTCATAAATAATTTTAGGAAATCCAAAATGAAAAATTCACAAAATCAATCGTTTCAGGTTCAGCATAGCAGTCTGAGTTTAGTAGCCTCCTGGAATTAACTACATGGGAGTTATTAGTGCAAATGATTTTTATAATTATCTTTTTTTTACACATCATGACAGATATGAGATATATAGGATGAAACAGGTCAGGTGGGGGAATGACGATGAAATATTATGAAACAAAAGCAAATATTCTTAATAATCCCACTGTGGTGGTTGGAATTTCACATTAAAGGGTTTTTGTCTGTTTCAAAGCGCGGAGGATCTGCTTTGATGACTTCAGCTGCTCTCTTAGGGACTTTATTAACAATCTAACCTGCATCAAAGAAGGAAGTCTGAGAGTGAAGCTGAAGACAAACAAAACTGTCCCTCCAGCTGAACCCACTCTGCATGAACAAGCACAATATGTTTGATTGATAAGATGTCAGATGTGTCTTTCCTTAGTCAACCAACAGTTGCTGGGAAGTTGTTAGCACTGTGCCATAAATTATAATAAAACCTGATTTAAGATTTTGATCTTGTATTCTGGAGGAAAGAGCGTCTGCTATGAGAATAATTAAAACATGAATTGGTGTATATAATGTTTTGTATTGCAGAGGAATGCCCTCTCCTGTCTTTGGTATTTTCAACAAACCAAAGAGGAATTTATCGAGCTGCTGTGAGAGAACAGACCGAACAAGAGAGCAGCAGCAGTGCAAAAGGGGAGAGCTCATGTAAAGTTACCCACTGTTTCTTATTTTGATCAACATTACATTTACAGAATGGTTAGAAGCATTGTTTAAGGCGATGAATTCCTCTTAAAATTCTGTGATATTTCCTTAAAAATCAAAACAGATTGCTGTCTTTCTGGCTTGATGGACACATCTCTTCATTTACTTCTGATCTCTTCCTCCATGCTGCTTGTCATTCATAAGATCCAGTGGAGTTTCTTGATGCTCTGAGAAGAGGAGGGGCTCTGCTCTTCAGTCTTGCACCTCATGCTGGGAAATATTCAGCTGCGGTCTCCCCACACCATCCGGTCTACCAATAAACAGCCTCTGACAGTGCGATTGGCAGCGGCAGCGGGAGTAACAGCCTGTCAGACACAATATTTTTTTTCTCTCTCTCTCTCTCTTCTGGACGGCTAGAAGTGATGCTGCTGTGTTCTGGGTGCTGCAGGCTTCGTTCCCGGAATAGAGAGTTCGCACGCCGGTGTGGTTTTAGGTGATCAGAGAGCAGCATCCATCCAGAGCCGCTGCGCACGGACTCCACTGGCTTCTGCCATACATCCGCAGTGGGAAATGATGGGGCTTCCAGGTTATTCTAGCCATCCCCCCGTGCTTATTTTACCATGATCCCCCCTCTAATTTATATACCGACCAAGCAGCAGCCCCTCGCTTTGCTTGCATGTGTCCGTCCTGCATCTTCGCTGACATCTCCTGCGCGCCGGGAGCTGTGAGATGTGCATTGATCCCCTCTGTTCCCGAGCAGAGGAGCAGGTCAGGAATGCCTCTTCGGTGCTGACACTCTGTCAGCCTTCCTAACAGCCGTCCGGATCTCGCGGTGGACCGACATGGATAGCGGGAGCCGGGCAGCCACGGTGGGGGACGGCGCCGTCAATTTCACGGCGGCTCACCTCTGGCTGGATCTCCTGAACGCGTCGAGCCGCTGGGACGGCGGTCCGGCCGCAGAGGGCTCCGGGCTCCACGGGCAGCAGCAGCAGCAGCAGCAGCAGCGCCTCCTGAGAGAGCAGGCGTACCGGGACTTCAGCACCACCGTCCAGGTGTTCGTCCTTATAGGGTCGCTGCTCGGTAAGTCTGCGCACACAGACCGACCTGCAGGCGAGCAGACAGGCAGCACGACATCCTGCGTTACACTCAGTAAATCATGGCACTTTGTTTTTTAAAACTGCTTTACTGAAACAGAAGCTTATCACTGTTCTTCCAAAGCCTCAACAGTTTGATTCCTCTATCTGGGTCATGGGGGTTTTTCTGTGGGGACGTCTTTTGTACCAGAATGAATAGATATTTGAGGCAGTTTGCAACAAATAACAAGCATCAGTCCCAAGAAAAAACACTAACAATATGGTGTCTCCTTTAAATGACAACGTGAGAAGATGACTGTCATTAGAGAGCTTTCCCATATTAAACGCCCCTGGGTTTGATTCTCTTAATCATAAAAGTAAGTGGCCATCATCAACCCTCAAAGACACAGAAAATATCATCAGTTGTAAGAACTGTTGAGATCTTAAGTGACACTCAAAAACAAATCCTCGATTTTGCTGTCATTCCTCATCACTTATTGGAGACCGTGAACAACTAGTCCAAGTCAGTAGTCAACCTTTGTACATTATGTGGCATGTATGATCAGCTTAATGCGCTAACACTGTCCCATTATCAATCACAGGTGAAAGGCAGAGGTTAGGGTCGTCTGCACATGCTAAAAATGTCAACTGTAGTCCAAAGAGTTTCAGCAGGAGACTTGTAGTTCAGAGCTAAAGAAGCCTTCTGGATATGAGGTGACGCTTCTTCGAGAAGCAGAAGGTGAAGTCCAGTCATCTTCTGCTGAGCTCTTAGGATTAGTCTACACAGTCATATGTCTGTAGTCAGTGTCCCTGGTCATCCCCACATATTTACAGATGTTACATGACAGGTGGAGGAAAAGCATGTATGTCTTTCATAAGATATGTGCCCTACTTTTTTTTATAAGTAGCGTAGTCGTGGTCAAGAGACTGCTGGTTTACTTACTCTTTGGCCACTTCATGTGTCGGTTCTTGTCATCAGGGCATTAGGGCCACAACAAATGTTTTTATTCTTCAAAATTTTCCTGATAACGCCATCAGTTGTTTGGTCTGTAAAATGTCAGAAAATGTTGATCAGTGTTGTCCAAAACTGAACATCTTGTTATTTCCAGTGTTCTGACATGGAGGAATAAAGGTATTTGTGTTTCAGCTGTAAATAGAAAGCTGTTTTCTTAAAATGCTTTCAGATTGCATATGTTATTAATTGGCAGTATATAAATAATGAACTGTGTTGAAAAAATTACCCAAACTAATTAATCAATGATCAAAATAGTCAGAAATGAATGTAATTATTGAAAGTATTTTATTATTTTTTGAGGCTCTAAACAGCATTGTATTAAATGTGTATGAATTAGGATGTCAGGTGACCAGAAATATGGAAACAAACTTGGGCAAAATTTTAGATTTCTAGATGTGTACGGACTGTAGTGGTGAATTGGACAGATGTTTGCAACATAGTTTATCATGAAATTTGGAAATAGTGACAATTACTTCATATTTTAAGCTTCTTTCAAACTAAATCTGTGCCGTCTTTGTGACTGTTCGTGCTGGTGCCAGGAGAGGCCCAGGCTACAGCTGACGATGGAATTGAGGGAGGAGTGAAGTGATGGACTACACTAATACATCAGCCTCACACGGCATCCCCTTTATCACACTGGCAGCCAGAAACATAATCCTCCTGCCTAAAATGAGCACTGCAAATGAATGTGTTATTTTTCACAAACGTGGCTGTGACATGTCGTCTGCCCCCCCGCTGCCGAAAACACACTCAGCCGTGATTGCTAGTGTTGTTTGGACAGGCATGGTAAGAGGCTGGACTTTTTGCAGCCTTCACACATCGTTCACCATGATGAAACACGGTGCAATTGACACCGAAACTGTCGGAAAAAAAATGACCAAATGACTGTTGGTCTGACTCAGTGCCACCTCTGACTGTGGCAGGGTCAGAGAAGCTTAGAGGTACAACATTACCGTCTGACAACAAGGCTCAAACAGCCAGATTTGTCTCTGTGTGTTTGATATTTAGTGTGACACCTATAAACCATGACAGTTAAATCAATAATACTGATTATCTCACAATACCATATGTCATGGTCTGGTATGTTATTTAGATGGACTACAGCTGGAACTGGGCAGGTGTAATGACCTGAGCGAGAGTCAGGTGACTGAGTCTCCTGAAAGTGTGAGGTGCATCTGGTCAATAGTGGTGATCTGATCCACTCAGACTTTTAACTTCCAGGACTTAAGGGATCAGCTGCTAATATCTTGGTGGCAGATAGCACAGAGGTCTGATAGAGTCTATACCTCGCAGAGTCAAAATGCAAAGCCAGGGGTGGTCTAAATGTTTCATACGTATAATACGTTTGTTTTCTTTCTGGCTAAAAGACACAGAACGATAAAACACAAATAGAAATGAATCATTATTTGCTCCCCTTTCCTGACTGTCTCGGGAGAGTTAAATAACACACTACATGACTGTTAATTATACAAACAAGACTATTGCCACTTAATAAATGAAAAACAAATTTTAGCGAGTTAAATGGCTGAATCAATTTTAGAATCAATCACCATTTACTCTTTGCAGCGCTAATTGGTGTTGCTTTGTCAGCAGGCGCCTTTTGAATACGTATATAATCTAGAGAATAAAACTATGAGGGCTGTCTTTGAGGTTTTGGATTTCCAAAATGCTATTTTTTTTTTCTGATATCAAAAAAAGCCATGATAAAAAGCCAGGCTACATGTTTTTTTTTTCTTCAAATGTTCAGACAGCAATTATAATCAGGAGTGAGCAAAATATGTTGGTTCCGTCGTGTTTTGTTGTCTCGAAGGGGGTGTAATTATTATTTTTTTCCATCTGCAAAGGAAAAGCTGTGTAACTGACTGAAGAAATACATTCTCTTGGTGAAAGGTCTATGTAGCTGAAGCATCCAACTTATTAATACAGCTTAGATAAACATAGTCGGAGTTCATGTGCATAACCATGGCCTCAAGGCAGATCAGTTAATGTAGCACTCATGTTTGGTACTTGAGCATGGGCATAAAAAAGAAGTTGCAGGTTAAAAATGATTGCAGTGTTTATCTCCACATAATTTCACGTCTTTGTTTGTCGCAGAGAGACATAGAGAGGTGAAGAAATCTGTGACCTTCTGGTGTTCCAACTGCACATTGACATGAAGAATCTCACTTTGGCAACAACCAGTGTTCATTTATTTCTGTCAGTGATGCTGATGCTTAGCTGTATTGTTAGTATGTGCACTTTGCAGTTGTGTTAACCCCACTAGTTGTCCATGTTTTCCATCCTCTTCCACATTCCATATCCAACAAGCCTTACCAGTGAAGCAAAAATTAAAAACTGACCGATTTGTTGATTTATGATCTGATTTGGTTGGTGACGCCACTTGAAAGACATAGTTGAATATGAAAATTGTTGGAAATAAAATGAGAGGATTTGTTAAATACAAAGCTGAAGCCAAAAGGTGATTAGCCTAGCTTTGCAAAAATCCTGCTAACAGAGGGAAATTTCCAGTCTTGTTGAAATCTCAGAATACACCAAGCAGCATTGGATCTCAGTAATTCAGATGTGTCTTGTTTATTTACTCCATACAAATAAAGAAATGCAGCCGAGTGCAGAGACAAGACTGCATGTTGACAAGTTGCTGTACGCTTTTATGCTAAGCTACAGTCGACTAACAGTCGGGGGGGAGGGGATAGCAGTTGGAGAGCAGAACAATAGATATGAATATAAGTGTTTTGGAGATCGGTGAGGCCAGCGGATGGAGGTCAAGGACGTGAAGATCCAGAGACGTCCGCAGGGAGCACAGGACCTCGGGGGAAACACAGAGTTAGTGACATGTAATGGTGGTTATAACTATATGGAAGGAAGAGAGAGGAGAGGACAGGAGCTCAGTACATCATTACAATCCCCCAGCAGTCTAATGCCATAGCAGCATAACTAAGGGACAGTTCAGGTGATCCTGAGCAGCCCTAACTCTAAGATTTATCAAAGAGGAACGTTTTAAGCATAACCTTAAAAGTAGAGAGGGTGTCTGCCTCTCGAAACCAAACTTGGAGCTGATTCCATAAAACAGGAGCCTGATAACTGAAGGCTCTGCCTCCCATTCTACTTCTGGAAACTCTAGGAACCACAAGTAGACCTGCAGTCTGAGAGCGAAGCAGAGACAAGGCATCAGGGAGAAACTGAAAACAAGTTAGAATATACTTCATCAATAAAGTAAATGCAGCATGGACCAGAAATGATCAACAGAGGAGCAATTTGCCCACAAGCTGTTGGAAGATACATTCAGCATAGGGAAATATCTTCCTGGGCTGTTGTACAGAGTAGTGTAAAAAAGCTGAGAATGTAGAAAATGAAAGTAGTAAAATATCTACAGTATATGGAGACACCATTTGTTTCCACAGATAGTTAGGTTTAAGGGTAGGCTTTTCTAATTCCAAAATCCAAGGCAATTTTTTAAAATCTTTTACTTAATAAGTGAGCAAACAAATTCAACTTGGGCGTCTCTTTTTTCACGATTGATGGCCTTCTAAGTTTGTTGTAGGGTTAATTAGTTTTACTGATAAAGCACAGATCCGAGTCTTACTGTTAATCTCATTAATGTGTTGCAGTGTGCATGGCACTGGTAAGCGTTGCCAACAGTTGTAGTCAGGTCTATGAGAAGTGATGTGGACTAGTTGGTTGGTTACCATTCATAAATAAATCTGCCCTTGAAACTGAAGTCATTATAACACCACTGGGAGGTAACTGGAAAGCCGTTAAGTGCGTTAATGATGTTTCACACACTGAAGCTTACAGCACCTGTTACTATGTGTAGACACCTGGATGTGTGCTTTTCCTGGTGGGCTTCACTGAAAACAGCAGATTATTAACTATGTCTAGAAGTGACACAACTTACTCTGAAGCAGAATCACAAAGTGTTATTGATTGATTGATTGATATTTTTTTTTACCTTTGCTTGTTCTTAAAGCTGTCATGCTTTTCGGTTGCGCTTTCTCTCTATTGGCTGCTGTGATTACGGTTGCCAAGGTGTTCCTAAAGTGCCAGGTGAGTATTTTAGGCACAAAGGGACAAAGTGATTTTACAGACAATGCAGGCTCTGCCTATAAAAGCATGGAGGCCTCGGTACGAAGACACAAGGACACATATTGCATCAGTTAGTCACAGTTTGTGAAGCGCTTGATTTTGACAAGCTACCTCTTTAGTGCAGGTGGGAATTCCTTGACATTGTCACAGAACATAGTTTTTTAATATCACATATTGTGTTGGAGCTGTGATCCCACATATAGCACTTGTGTCGCAGCTTCTGGGAGGGTGTGACATCACACCAGCTGTGCTATAGTTAGACTGTCACACTGCTCCTGCCACAAGCCACGCTCACATTGGACATATTACTTGCAGTGACTTGTGAGTCTTTTTGAAATTGTTAAGATAAAAAATACCTGTTGTATGTTGTATTTTCATCAGGACACTTGTTTCCTGTGATTTGTACATTTATACCCTTTTTCTCCCTGCTTCTGTGAATTCTTTTCCTTTACATTCGTATTCTTCTTTTCTTGCTCATGCAGCAAATGCCAACAACGGCAGTTCCTGCAGTGATTGTGAAATTGTGGTTACGATATGGTTGGAGTAACTAAATCAAATCAAGTGAGAAGTAGGTTCATTTTCTCATTGACTTTTAAACAACTGAACTTCTTTTTGTTACCAGAGGAGTTGCCCCCTGCTGACTGTTAAAAAGAATGCAGGTTAAAGACACTTATTAAGGCTTCACTTTCCAGACCCTGAAGCTACGTCCATCCCTTCAACCTAGTCCTGGTTCCAATGCACAGTGTGGACAGCAAAAAGAGAAAATTGTCCAGTATAGATGTTTTTGTCTGGCAACAGAGTTTAAATGTCTATATTTTCTTGAAGTGAACTTAATACAGATTACAACTTTTAGCATCCAGAAAAAAAAAAAAAAAACTCTAAAAGGTTCAGGGTCGATACACAAATGAACAGAACCAGTGTGATGCAGGAAACCTTTGTTTGCATTATGTTTCCTACGAACAGTAATTGTTGGTTTCTGATCATGACCACAGTCTTTATATAACCAGAACCAGGCATCTGTTGTATTTAAACCTGATGAAACACAAACCCCAGAGTGTTTTATACAAAGGCAGTTGAATGACTCATTTCTGTCACAATCAGATGTAAATGCTGTTTAAAATGGAAACATAGGCTGCTTTGGAGTGCCGTAATTATTTGTAGGATATTTTTTTCCTGTACTGCTTAGTGTTTTTCTTTCAAACAAAAAGACAAATCACTGCCTTGATCAACAGCCACATTAAGGAGAAGGTAAAATATCAATATAGCAGGATCTGCACATGTAGAAATTAATATATATTTGCTACAAGCACTGTCTTCAGTGCAATTCGTTCAATATTTGTGTTAATTTCATTATCCCATGTGAGTCAGCCACACATGCTGCTCAGTCTGCAGAGGCAGAGCGTACTTCATTAATTACCGCTACATTAGGGTTTCCCCGAAATGCTACTCCCGTGTGCTGTTCAGTAACACAGTGAAATCCTGCTCAGTTAGTAAAGCACGCCATGTTCTCCCAAAGCAGTTTCTGTCCATCTCCATTTAAAACCTCCAGAATAATTCTTTGTTAAAGGCTGTATCATCTTGCTTTTATGGTGTGGAGTTGATTTCAGAACATTTTCTTTGTAAACTGTAACCACATTTTTTTTGTTTCACATCGACTGGCAATGTGCTTTGCTCTGATCAGCTGATGCCTTTTTTTTTTTTTTTTGACAGAGATCAGAAACAAATAAAACAGTTTTCTTCACTTCAGAACATCTTGCTCTTTTGCTGACTATGACAGCACAGACAGCACTCTGTGGGTAATTACTTTTGAAGGAGCTGGTATCACACATGGCCCTATGTGACCTGACATCAGTCACAACAAGTATAAAGTTCACATTTTAAAATGTAATCAACCATCATTACCATCTTGTTGCTCCAAATTATGGAGAGAGCTAAACATAGAAATGCCGCAGTTAGTTGCTTGCACCTGATCGTATGTTGGCTCACTCACTTCTGATTTAATTGATTTCTTCGTTCTGAAAAGAGAATCATTATACAGCACATTATCAAAATATCATGTCTGCTAGAAATCTGTCTTTACAGAACCACTGTCTGAGAG
The DNA here is from genome assembly GCF_000690725.1 of Stegastes partitus. Classification (NCBI taxonomy): domain Eukaryota; kingdom Metazoa; phylum Chordata; class Actinopteri; family Pomacentridae; genus Stegastes; species Stegastes partitus. The sequence continues at coordinate 1,360,762 of NW_007577740.1, forward strand.
CAAATAATCCTTGCCTGCCTTTTAAGAATGTCTTTAGATGGAATTTGGTGAAGTAGTGCAGAAAGCTCTTCCATGAAGCGATACCTGAATGAGCACTGTGCTCTGCCATCAGTTCTTTGCAAGTACACACTGTCCCTCATGTACATTTTCACAGTTTTGTTTGTTTGTTTTTTTTCACTAAAAAGACTTTAAAAGGAGCCAATCTGTTCAGACATTGAAGTGAATTTAAGGTTTCCATGAATCTGGAACTTGTTACATTTTCAGCTGCAAGAAAACACTGGTCTCAATATAAAGGAGGCTTGTAACATTCAAAGGAAACGGTGGTGTTTATGCACCTGCAAATAATCATCTTCAAGTCTCATTGTCCCCTGAATTTTTGTATTTTGTATTCCTAGTGAGTTTGAATGTCAGTCTGCACTGAACCTGTGTTGTTGTGGTTGTCTTGTCCTTCTATGTAGTGCAAATTCAAACGATTTAGCATTTTGTCGTTAACTGTCCAATAGCTGCAAAGATGCAACAAATTCATTTTTTTCTACAAAGGTGTGTGTGTGTATCAGGAAACACACTGTATGTCTGATCTTATTCTAAAGCTATGAACCTCCTTCCCTCTCCCCACAGGTAATGCCATGGTGCTGTGGTGCACCTGCTGCACGAATGTCTTTAAATCTGTGACCAATCGCTTCATCAAGAATCTGGCATGTTCCGGCATCTGCGCCGGCCTGGTGTGCGTTCCATTCGACGTGGCACTTGGAGCCAGTCCTCGCTGCTGCTGGTGGCTTCACACACTGCTGCTCTGCAAGGCCCTCAAGTTCCTCCACAAACTTTTCTGCTCTGTCACTGTGCTCAGCTTCAGTGCCATCGCACTTGACAGGTCAATCCAAATAACATTCATCTTTTTCACTTCATACATACAAAGTAGGCAGGGACAACACATACTGTAATCATAGATACAGTCGTTACCAAAGTGTACACACACTTGTGAAGGCCATGTATGTTTCTGACCCAGCAGATTCATATTTCCAGGAGACCCGTAAAAATCTGTTAAAGAGCCAAAATGCACGACTGTTATTTGTGGCAAAGATGCATGCATTCCAGTAATTCCATCACACAAAATGAAGAGTTACAGAGTCACTGGAAACTCAAGAATGCCATGAAACACATGGTCTTTACAAGTGTATGGAAACTTTTGTTCACAACAGTAATTGTGGTTTACACCTGAGATTAAAGTTCACCTTCTTCAAAACAGGTAAAAAAAACAGAAGAGCCCTCTGTCCTGAGTGCAGTGCATGTTGTTTTGTTTTTGCTCACTTCAGCTTTGCAGCTGAAGCTACCGATTTTAAAATGTGTTTGAAAAAAGTGAGTTGACTCCTCTTATTCACGTCATTGTTTTTGAAAGGACCACTTGAGAGAAGTGGGTTGTTTTTTTCAATTCCCTGATCAGCTTGTCAATACATTGCTCTGCCGAGTCAGCTGGAGTAACACTTTTCTGAAAACATCTTGGAACATCAAGTGCACAAGTGAAGCAGTTTCAAATGGGGGCCAAATTCTGGAAGATTGTTTTTTCTTTTGTGTGAAGGAAAACGTGTTTTTCAATCTCCATCTGCACCCTGTGGTGTGGATAAGAAGGGGTGGAGGATTGCGATCGATGGAGCATGTGTCCCAGGCCTCCCTGCAGCACTAAACACTCCAGCCAAAAGCAGTCAGACATGGCTGCTGCTGCCCACACACACACACACACACACACACACACACACACATTCTGACTATCAAGAATAATTCCGTCTCATCTGGCTTTTTTACCCTCACAAAAATTAAAATAGCATTCCTCCTTGCCCTGTTGCTACCCCTGTCTTTCCTACTAGCACAGCATAACCCAGCATTTTAGAGAGACAGAAACGACATTTTAAAGGTTTTTTTTTGTTGACGTATGTAAATCACACAATTTTGGTGCTTGTTTATCCATTTAACTAACCAAGTTATGTCGCTGGATTATGGTTGTTTATGTTCAAAGCTTTCTCTATGGTGCCATGTATCTGATTATGGATTTAACTAATCTTTAATTTAATTAAGTTATTTTTCTTATGAAACTAAAAGCTATGCATGTTTGGTTTCAAAAAATGACAATCAGCCAAAACTGAAACTTAATTCAAAACTCACTTGGCAGGCTTGATAAAGGCAGCTGAGGGTAAAATCCAAACTAAGAGTCCACGTGAATCTCAAGAGTAACTAATCCAAATGCAAAAGCACAAATCTGGTGAGAGAACTGAAAACTGAAAATACAAAACAGGCAAAACATGGAGCATACAGAAGAAATCTTGCTGGAACTGACTGGAGATTAAACAAGAGATTAAACAGGACGAAATGGTGGGGAACAAAGGAAAAGGCAAGACTATACATACACAGGGAACTAATTGGGAGACAAGACACAGATGAGTCACAAGACCCTGATAAAACAGATCAGGGCAATCAAAAGGGAGGGAGACACACAGAGGCAAGAAGTACAGACAACAAGAGATACACAAAGACATGGATCGTGATGGTTACAGGCCTGTATCAAATGGTATCAAATCTACTAGAGTAGCCACGTGGGTTGCCACTAGGATTAATAATGACAATAATATTCTCTATCTCTCACTAAAACAAAAAATTAAATAAGGGTGACAAACAGCAGAGATTGTATGACACAGTGATAGTTTGCATGGACATTTTTAGTAGTTGGGAGATAAGCAACACGCCTTTTTAGATAACTAACCTGTTTCAATTAGATTAAGGCTTAATCATTGTCACTGGACTGTCCATGATCCAGAGACATTTGCATGATGGCGACAGCTGAAACCAGCACACCGAGCTCCAAAACCACTGTTCAGGAAACCTACAGATGATGTCATAGAGGGCTTATTAGTCAATGAGTCATCCTCCAAGACCTTTTTTCTTCCATGCCAGACTTCACAACTTTAGCATCTATCCTGCATAAAAAATGAATGTCAGCATGTATGCAATTCCGGCTGTTCTTCACAAAAGAGCTCTGAAGCCTCCATATTCTGAATATCTAATTCATAACATCTACATGTACGAAAAACTTGCTGTTATTATAATGTGAATATTAATTATAAATATAATATTGTAGTTAATATTGGATGACTGTGGTGTACAGACAAAGGATCACAAAAGATCACTGATGAAGTGTCATCCTGCAAACCAGAAATCATGCAGGACTTAATCAGGTCAACAGAACCACACTGAATACAGTTTACCTTTCATAGGTGTGGATTTCAAAGATGTTTTTAGGTTGATATAACCAGATTCTGTATGGGTGAAGCCTCGTCTGAACCTTGGTTTCGCTGCTACAAAGATTGTGTTGCCTCCATAGCAACTAGTAAGTCAGAATGATATCAAAGCAATGAATTATTTATCCTCTCGGAGGGTAATCAAGGCTGTGGATATACAGAAAGGGTGAGATTGCAGCACAGTTGCAGGCTCACATACAAACACATTCATACAGTAGCACAGATGAGACAGTCTAGGTGAATATTAATCCTTAATGTGATCTGTTTTGCTTTTAATTAAGGAACAACAATAGGATGAGAGACACTCCACATACTATTATCTGTAATGCAGATATCAGGAGATCTAATTGTACTGTTGTAGGTGTGCACTGAAAAAGCACTCCCATGATTTTACCCTCAGCAAAGGTTACCATGCCACACATAAATGAAAAGAATATTTTTTCATCTCATTCCAATAAAAGCAAGTGTTAAATATTCATGATTCGAACTAATGAGTTGGGTGCCTTTTAGCACATTCAAAGTGGCTGCTAAAATGGTAGACATGTTTTTTTTTTTTTTGTCTTAACCAGTTCCTTGGTGTTTTGTCAAAGATTTCCCCACTGTTTTCTCATTGCAACATAAAATCCGGCACCTCTATGAAAACAGCACAACCAAATTTGAATTTCTTTTATTACATATTTTACAAAAATTAAAAAAAAGAAAACATATCGTTAGCCTCATAGCATAATTGCCTAAGTCATTTTTTGGTCAAATTGAGATATTTGCCTAACTTTACTCTCCTATCACTTCTGCATCATCCTGTCTTTCTACCTATGTCATTGGCCAATCACATCTGGTGGAACGTACTGTTAAAAAATCAGTAATAAATACCAATGTCATTTCTAAAAATTGTGTTTTTTCTCATTTCCCAAAAACATGAAAATATGACTTAGGCAAGTATGCTATGAGGCTAACGATATGCAACATTTTATCAATTACCCACAGGTGTTGCCAATACTGGAAAAATGGATGGTAGCTCCATATACTATAGATATTTAACTTTTACATTTTTAACTTGTCTCATATCTGCTCTGTGTACATAGCCTGCACTTCAGCCCAGTTCAGCCCAAATTATGGTGATTTTTTTTTTTGAATGACACGTCACAAAAATGAGAAACATCATAATTTTTAGGCCAGATTAGTTTGAGTTTTCCAACAGAACAGTACATAACAGATGAGTTCAAGTTGTAGGAACTGTTCGAAAGTTGAAAATCCAACAATCCTTTGTGTTTGTACAGTTTATGGGTCTGATAAATGCTGTTACTTTGGTAATTTTGTAAAGACAACTTGCTTTTCAAACCTGCTGGCAGTTTTTGGAGTTTAGAATGTTAATAAGCCCCCTTCAAACAGTCACACCACAAGGCCATCCTTCAGTGAGAGGGTCATAATTGACCTGATCTTTTCATTAGCTACGTGCCCATGAAAATAGTAGGGATATTATTTTCAGAGCAAAATGTTTCATCTTTTGTTATTAATGTGTGTATTTTATTTACTTTCCTCCATTTTACTTTTCATCTTGAGACAGATTATAATAAGTCATCTCAGCATCACTGCATTTAGGCAACACTCTCACCAAACAGGCCTTTTTCAGAGCAGAAATTATGTGAAGAAAACCAGGATCCTAAAACTCAGTTCAATTCACTGTATTTTTAACACCTGCATTACTTTCCTCCTGTGTATGTCACAAGTTCTTCCTGCGTTGGTTCTGCAAAGTACCACCACAAAGTGAGGAACCTCTTTATTTAAGGGATGGTTCTTCACATTCTTTAGGTCCTTTCATGTAGTAAAGGTTCTTCATTTTTACTGGAATTATTTGGTTTGGTGGAAGGTAACAGCATGAAATGAGAGCTACAACTAATCTGTTGAATGTTGTCAAAATCAAGTGACTATCATTTGGTTTGTAAGTCATCAGAAAACAGTGAGAAGTGCTCAGTCAAAATGTCTCATATCCCAAATTGGTATCATGTAGCATGTTGTTCTGTCTGATCAATAGTCCAGAACCCAAAATATTAAATTACTTGCATGCAAGATGTCAAGCTGAAATACTTTGTCTTTCTGCCTGTAGATACTACTCAGTGCTGTATCCATTAGAGAGAAAGATCTCAGATGCAAGATCTCGGGACCTGGTCATCTATATCTGGGTCCATGCCACTGTGGCCAGCCTACCTGTGTTTGCTGTGACCAACGTGACAGATGTGTACGTCACCTCCTCCTGCTCAGACGACCACGCCCGCTCCCTGGGCCACATGGTGTACGTGTTGATCTACAACGTCACCACCGTGATCCTCCCTCTGGCTCTGGTCTTCCTCTTCATGCTTCTGATCCGCAGAGCACTCAGTGCCAGCCAGAAGAAGAAGGTGATCATTGCAGCCTTGCGGACTCCTCAGAACAGCATCTCCATTCCGTACGTGTCCCAGAGAGAAGCCGAGCTACATGCTACTCTGCTGGCTGTGGTGCTGGCTTTCTCTGCGTGCAGCGCCCCCTATGGAGCCTTAGTGGTTTATCGAACCATTTTGGCAGACACTAAAGAGCTGCCCGCCTCATTGTATCTTACGGCTCTCTGGCTCCCTAAGGTGTCCCTCCTCACCAACCCACTCTTGTTTCTGACTGTTAACCGCTCAGCGCGCCACAGCTGGCTGGACCTGGTGGCCAGGATTCACAGACGCTACAGCCGCCGTAATGTGGTCAGCACCGGGGGTCTGGCATCTCTGGGGGCAGAAGGGGCGATTGGTGAGCCGGTGGGACTGGAGACAGCTGGTCGCTCTGGGAGCCAGCTTCTAGAGATGTTTAACATTGGCCAACAGCAGATCTTCAGACCGTCTGAGGAAGAAGAAGAGGAAGAGGATGTGGAGAACGAGATCCCCTCTCAAGGATCAGGGGGCTGCTCAGGGCCCAATGATGACCAGAGGCGTGGGTCAAGACTAGGAAGCCTCAGAGATGAAGTGATCACCAAAAAGGAGCCTCTGCAGGGCCCCCAGGGGACAGGAGGAGGGCTGGTCATCACTAAGGAAGTCCCTCCTTCAATCATAGCACCACGGGCCTCTCCAGTCCACACCTGTGCTTATGCCTCTTCATCGCAGGTCGCACCTGCTACGCCGACGGAAGCAGAGGACTCCACCCAGTTTGGTTTTGGACCATTTGAGCTGCCCCCCCAATGGTTACCTGAAACCAGGAACAGCAAGAAGAGGCTGCTGCCGCCCCTGGGTAACACACCCGAGGAGCTGATCCAGACCAAACTGCCGAGGCCACGGCCTGAACGCCGGATCAGCAGGAACAACAAGGTTAGCACCATTCCCACTGTGGACCCCTGATCTGCAACACTGGACACAGTTCATTACAGGGTTGACCTTTTTGATCAGGCCTGGGGAAGATATCGATATACGTTTGGTTTCTTTAGGTCAATTTAAACCTTGCCATGTTTTTCTGATTTCCAGTTGTAGCCATTATCAGAATTCAGGTTTTCCACTTTACTGCACAAAGGCCTGTTGCATGAAGCACTGCAGTTTCATATTGGACAAATTTGATATAAAATATTTATAATGTTGTGAGAACTATGTCAGTTCAATCCAACGTCACAAAAAGCTTGAAAGATCCAGTTTCATAATTAACAACTTCTGCGTTTGCTACATGATTGACAATGCAGATACCTTTTTGAATCTCTCTCTTTTGATTAGAGCTGGCAAATGAACGCCCTGTACAAATCCAATTATCCCGAGGGATGCACTGATACTGGATTATATCCACAGCAAATAATCAAACAGGGATATTGAACATCCTAACAAAACATTTTGTAGAATGGTTATGCTGTGATTGCACTCTGTAGATCAACACAACTCGGTGTCAGTCTTTTTAGTTTAGCCTTTGTGGGGCTATTTTTTTGTAACCATGTTTGACAAGTTTTACTAAAATATTTGGGATTAATGCACCATTTGCTGCCCTTTTTTTCCTCAAGTTCCACTTTTGGAACATTTCTTCTAATGTGATAGATGTTGTTGTTATTTGTACTTAAAATTTATTTCATATGATGAAAATGCAGATGTAAAGTATACAAATACATGTTGAAAATGTGAAATGATCAGAATTTAACTGTGTTTTTTGTGTGTTTTTCTGGAACTCAAACTGTGTAAGATAGATGGAAAATATGCAAGATTATGTGTTTGCTTAGGTAAAGAAGAATAAAAAAAAAAAAATCTAGGTCGGGGATCCTTAAATCATCATAGATCAATTTTATTGATTTCTCACAGGTTGTCTGAAAATCAATTGCACATACAAATGACTATAAAATACAATAAGTAAGAGCAGAGATACAAAAGCATATTTTTTTATTGTTAGAAATTTTAGTTAATTTTAAATTTGACCGCCACGTCTGACTCAGTCTTATTTGAGATGCATAATTCACTAGTAACAGCTTTAGCCTGAACCTTCGGCTGAGGTAAACAGATCTGGGGCTGCACTTCAAATATTTGTCGAGCCATAACTCCCTCCGGGGCTACCCACAATCCCCTGCTATGTCCACAAAGAACCTGAATCTATGCTGCATCCTACCCATGCTGTTATCAGACAAGATTGTGCAGTCACACCTGACTAGAAACAATATCCACTGCTATTACTTAAAAGAAGAAATGAGACGAGTAATATGTTTATTCTGTGTGGCACTAATGACTGCATAAGGACAGTTATTGCAGTAAACTATACTCTCTGTTGTAGAAATAAAGCACTCGAGAAATACTGATCCCAAAACGCTGGTGGTAATTACAAAACAGGAAGGTCATTTCTTTCACTAATTTTTTCCACCTGATTTGATTTAAGCAAACATTCCTACCTTTTACCTCTGCAGTCACTATAGCTACGGAGATATAGCTAGTACGGAGAATCATCACGTTAAAGTGAGTGACTGTAAAGATCATCTGACTCTGATGTACCCAAAAGATATTAAAGGAAGAATGAGCCTGTAATTTATT
>NW_007577740.1:1370295-1420767 GCF_000690725.1 Stegastes partitus
GACAAGCGTAGGGCGAGGACCCATCAAATGCAGCTTTAATTAATTCTTGAACTTGGAAGTAGCAGGTATTCTGAACTGAATGAATGAATGAGTTGTGAATCTCACTCCTAAAGCTAACACGGACAAGGAGTCCTTAAGGGCCACAGGAAAAATGGAAATGTAGGCAAACTTCATATTAAGGATCAGAATCTCTACAGAAACATCTTTTCCCAAAGTTATTATTGATTTAATATTATTTTGTTAACATCCAATGTTATTGTTACCCAGTGACACTCATGGAAATGTCCTGTATGTGCTCTGTTTGTATGCCTCATTGTAAATATCTGCTACTTTTTTGATATTGAAATGCATAAGGCACCATCAAGTGTAAAAGACTCCTTGCAAATCTACTGCAAACAGTAAAACCTTGGTATGTGTAGTTTATTTCCAGTCTTGGCTGACTTTTCTGGGAAAGCAGCAGCTTTTGTCATGTTCTAAGGGATTTTCTTGTTGTGACTGATGGAGTAGTGCTTGTCTGGGTGTATTAATAAGACATCAGCGGCTTACTGCCTACGCAAAAGCTCTAATGTATCCTCTCAGCAGAACAACCGCTGAATTTGAGCATTCAACAGCTTGTTAACAGAAAACTCCCGTCTTTTATTAGCTTGAAACCGTCTCTCCTCATCTGACTCACGCAGACAATTTGAGAAATCATGATGTTAAATAATAGCAGCTTCTAGCAGCAGCAATCCAGACTGTAAAAGTACAGTTTAATCTTCTTTGCAGTCTCTGTAAGAAGGAGCACATGAGGGACTTCTGAGTAACAGAAGCAAGAGAACAAAGTCTGTACTTGTTATCAGCTTTGGGTCAGCGTAATCTAAGCAGGAATTGTCGTAGGTTGTATTATTCATGGCGTCACTGTTATCGTCACTGTGATTTTATCCTACCAATCTCCTAGTCTCTGTAGAAAGCCCACGATGGAAAATGGTAAAAAGTAGGTGAACACGATTAGACAAACTGCTCTGTGACTTTTGCTGTATTCAATTTTACAGTAAAGATGTTTCATTAATATAACTACCTATAAAAAGTGTATTTTCTAAGCTAAAGCATTATGTAATTTTGAACTGGAGTGATTTCACTCAGCATAGTGACCATCCTCATTTGTACTTTTGGCTGTTTAGAGTTTTTTGAGCCTTTCCTCTCTGGTGAGCTCAGTAATAACAAATCATCTGCAGTACATATGTAGGTCATTATTCTTATTCTGAACCAAAGAAGATCAAAGAAGGAAAAAGATTTTTTTTTAAATTTGAGATTGTCCCAAGCCTCTTCCCCAAGATTAATTTAACTACACAAAACCTACAGATTGAGAATCCACAAACCATCTGTACACTGATGGCACCATGTTTATGAAGAGGAGATGCATCACACAGCGACAACAAAGAGCTGAACAGGTAGGAGAGCTTGAAGCAGTCGACAATGAAGGTGTTTAATCCCACTGTATTTATCATTAATATATATTTATCATTGTTGTAAATGACGGTTAAACAGCAAATCTGTTTAAAGATGATGCTGTTCCAAAAGTACAATTGATCTTAACTTCTAAAGACACAGAGACTATTTTACACACTCTATTGATGAAACCTATCGATCAGCTCCAGCCTGAGCTCAGCTGGTGGGCTTTCAACCAGAGCCAAGACACACTCCTGTTTGAGTGTCTTTATCCTGATCACCCCTTATGGCCTTCATAGTAACCAGTCAGATCTCTTAGTACTTCATGCACTGGTGAATCCTTGGGCAAAGGTCTTTTGTCTTTTATAGGTTCTCAACTGAGCAGAGTGTTTGCAGTCTGAAACTTAAGGCTCTGAAAAGACCTGCCCAAGGAAATCAGTCAGCTGAGTCAGAGATCTCTGGTAAGTCTTCTCCTAAAACATACTTTTATCAGACGGCCTTTCCTGATTTTACTTGACTTTTTTATTTCTCTTTTATTCCTTTAAAAATAGTTTTAACCTTTTCAGTTCCCGTATTAGATTTTATACACCAAAATCTGATGATTTTAGGACTTGTCTATTTTATTTTCCTGCCCACTTTGCAATTTGGATTTTGAAAACTTCTTTAGAAAAAAATATTATACTCGCAATATATGTTCTTTCTTTTCGGCAAAGATCATGGTTTCTGTTAAAATGCATAAATCCTCAAGGCTAGTGAGCCTTCATTGTCATTGTCAAGTAATAAATACAGTGTTTGGGTTCAGGGACAGTTGTGGTCATGATTTACAAAAAATGCTGATGACTGGTTGAAAACAAACAGCATCCTCCTGTTGGGAAGTCCAGTTTTCTGTGACCTTAACGCCCTTCAACTAATGTAAAGTCCTGTCTTGGTAGGATCACCTTAAGGGGAATTGTAAGTATTCATTTTGGAAAGTACTCTCTGTCTCCACAATGCATGTAACATTTGACTAATTGTTCATGTGAGTTTATCTGTTCTGCTGCCTCTGTGGTTAATATTAGGTTCAACTAAGGCAACTAAATCAACTTTGGTGCTTAGGAGAAGACCTGTTGTGGAAATTTTTTGCTATGATCTCAATAAGGTCCAGAAGTCTGAGTTGTCTTTGTCTTGTTTTATTCAAAGCTTTGAAGGTACAGGTCATACAGAGTGCAAGCGGTCTGCAGGAGAGTACACATGAGTGCAGGCAGCATGGTATTCTTATACATGTACAGGCGTGGCCTTCGCTGCAATGGTCGTATAACAATCTCGTGCTTGATAATCAACAGCTGGGGGTACAGGGTGTACTCATCCACAGACATTAGAAGACTAAACACATTGGATCAGACATCAAAAGTCTAAACACATTGGATGCAACAAGGCTGTGTTTCCTATGATCTTCTTGACATGAACAACTTCTTCTTCCTCCTGTACGGTCACTAATCTTTTACCCAGATGTTATGAAAACACATTTCCTCTCATTGGGTCTATAACCTTTCCACTAAGCTTTAATGAAACTTAATGAAACTTGCTTTGACATTCCTCATGCAGATGCAGTATTTTTCCCATTACAGACCCTTTCAAAAATAATCGGCTATTGGTGGGAACAGGACACAAACAACAGTGTCTTGTGTCAAATATGCTACAACACATCAGATGACCTCTGCCTTGTTCCCACAGACAACAGTATGGCATGGAAATTTTAAAATAACTTGTTTTAGGCAGTGAAATAAATCACGAAAACTTTAGTTGGGGTAAAAACAGACCCAGTCTTTCAAGAACAATGACCTGATCTTAAATGGTATTTATGAGAACTTCATCTTTTGGTAGAAAGTATTTCTGATAGACAAACAGGAAAGCCTGTGACCCAAACCTTTAACTACCAATCAGCTACCGTGTGCTTGGCTGACAGACAGGCCTGACAACAAAACCCAGAGACTTGAATTACTCAGTAATTGGAAGCCACAGACTCAGTGATGAGAACATTTGAATAATAACTGCCCTTCTTCTTGAACCCATGCTATAAATGAAAGCTTAAGAACATGGAAACCCTTCAGTCCTTTTATTTATTTATTTATTTATTTTTTAACAGATTTGTGCAACTCATGTAATTCTGTCCACTGTCATTGAAACGACCGTAAATGTTGCTGCCAGTCACGGCTGCTGCAGAAACACAGAAAACAACAGTGCAGCATTACATGACACTGGTTCATTCAAAAGCATAGCATTAATGATAATTTAACAGGCTCCTTCTTGTGATGTCAACACTTGTATTTATTTCAGGAAATCAGTCACCAAATGGTTAGCAGAGCCATTAATGGTGCCATGGAAACATTCATTGTCAACACATTGTCCACTTATTTGGACTAACACACAGACGCAGCATGAAAGACTTTTAACTACTTTTTTTTTTTAATGTAGCCATTTAATTAGCATTGTTGCTTGGCAACAGGTTACCAAGATGCTATGGCAGCTTCAGTGTTTCCCTCAATGCTGACTTCAAAAGCGAGACCAGTATAAGTGTGAGGACATATCAAGGGCATGATATAAAAGGATGGTGTTAATGGAGAGCAGCTCGGTGATTGATGGCAAACGGAAGCAAAAAATAATTCCAATACATCTCAAGGAAACCAGACCAAAGACAAATTACTAAGATGTAATTTCTTTTTCTGATGATTTCTCCTTTATTTAAGAGGGTTTCTTTGAAAATAAACTCAAACTAAGTTCCTGAGAAACAGTCTCACCCTGATTCTTTTACAGTGTACTGCAGAAGTGAATACACCCCTGTGCAACATCACTGAAATGCCAAATGATTCTTCATTAACTCACAGTAAAGTTGTTGCTTCTAACCTGAACAGTAGGGTATTCGCTCTTCTGTAAAATGAGCAAGTTTAGATTTGCTATATTAAAAATACAGACCCAACAGTAGGAACGCAATGCAAGAAAAGTCAGTACACCTTTTATCAGCCCATAGGTACAAAACTGAGAAAGTTCTGATGTTCACAGCTCATTTTTATAACTGAATTCATGCAAATAAGTCAATTGATCACAGGTGTATTCAGGTTTGATGCAATGCAATTATTTAAAAAACACAATATCTAAAACCAACACAGTGGTAGGTTTTGTCTTTTTATTTGCCTGAAGACATTTCAAATGTTGTTTGGTCTAAATAAATAAATAAATGCAGCCATGTTTGACAGGTGGAAGGCAGCTGTTTGAGGGCTGCAGGGCAGACTTTTCCTCTCCGTTCAGCTCAGATTGTCTGGCAGCCCGGAAAAGTAACTGTAGTGCGTCACAATCGGGTGCTTCAACAGTTTTTTTTTTTTTCATATTTCTGTGTGAGTTTGAACGAGTCAAAACAATTACCTCGACCTAAAACTCATCAGCAGGATGTCACGCAGCTCTGCTATTAAGTGTGCAAGAGTGATGACTAAATGGTCATTTGGTCAAACATCTATAGAGAAATAATAGATTTTCTCTCCTGCACAGCAGATGGATATTCTTCTTATTTAGCTGCTTGACACAGTAACATTCAGCACTACAGACTGTGTAGGTGTGAATATGTGTGTGTCAGGTGCTAGTGTCAGGTCACCTTGACTCTGATACTTGACCACATCTCTGAGAGCTTAGCATTTACTCAGCAGCCAAAGAGTATTTAAAAAAAAAAAAACGAACAAAAAAAAACAGGTGTTTATACATTTAGAATGTTGTATAAGGAACTCTGTTTCAGGACTTGGATGAACATTGGTACATTTAATACCCTATGTTTGCATTATTGTGGACATTGCCTCAGAGCTCAGCTGGTTCTTTTTTGACCTTTGTGGCCCTCATCCTTACCTCTGCCTCTTGTCTTTCATCAGTAATGGAAAAAAAAAAAAAAAATCCATGGAGACATAAAAGCCGACCACAAAAGAAGTCCCTCTGGTTCTTGCAGATGTGATGTTGGTGATAACTCCTGTCTCCTCCTCAGAATCATTCTGTTCCTCCTCTGTTTGAAGCACATTATAAAGCATCACCTAATGCAGCTGTTGTGAACAAATAAAGTGTATGTGCAGCTGTGCAATTAAAAAAGAAAAAGTATTTTAGTTTTTTAAAGCATCCAATTATTTCATCACACTTTACTATATAAATAGACTGCTTCGACAATTGTTGTCATATTCTCCTCTGATTCATTAGGCCCATTAAAAGGAATGTTCAATGGCAGAAGGAGTTGCAGATGTGTCAACAAACATGCCTAGCTTACTTCTAAATATAGATTTACCAACACGAATACAATCGAGCCAACTAGCTAGGAAGGAGTAGGAGCTAAACAATAACTGTCTGTGTCTCATTTCACATGTTACCAGATTGTTACAAACACATCTTCAGGCACAAAGGAAATGTTTAGATAGTTGACTGAAGTGAATAAAACAGCCCCGTATTTGTAAAACTACCAAAATTTTAGAGCCGAATCCTGAACAGCAACTCACAACATCTATTAAACACTGATGTCAGTGAGGATTTTTATTATTATGCCATCCAGCTTTGTAATATTCTGTATTTGGTACATGTTGTGTTTTAATCAATTTTTTTTTTCTGATAAGTATAAAAACAAAACTGAACAAAACAAAATTAAAAAAACATATTTTAAAGTACAGTCATACTACGTGTGTGTGTTTTTTAAAAATGAATTATCTGTACAAAAAATGCTGCGAAGAGAAAAGCCCCCTGAAAGAGAAATTTTCAAGCAAAGTAATTCAATTTTGACTTTTGCTGTGTTTGCTGGATTTTCCACTGCACAGCTATGGATGATCCAGTGTTACTTAAAACTTGTACTTAAGGACATTTCTTAAGCACATGTAGACACTCTAATATAGCTTAAGTGTGACTATTTGTTAATGCAATTCATGAAAAAAGGGCTCATGTTTCCCTAATGTGTTCAATTACAGTGAACACCAGTAGTCTACACTTTTCATTTTTATATCTTTGGTATATACTTGGTGGTGCATTTATGTGTTTCAGAACGCTTGAAAGCTAAGACTTGCTAAAACTTGCCATTAAAAAGCAACTTTTATAATTACTCTTGGTTTGTCTTCCATGGTTTGATTTTCTGACACCTATTTCAGCAGCTGAGATACATTGTAAAGATTTATTGTACAGTACCAGATGAAAAGAAACATAAAACCTGTTAAAAAAAAAAAGAAGGAACAATGCAGTAAAAATGACAACTAAAACCATATCATCTGATTTGCTTCCACTGGTCCTTTTTGTGTGTTTTGCATTAAAGCCCTCGACAGTCAGTAAAGTGGTGAATGAGTGTGTGGAAGAGGACCAACATGAGAGAGAAAGACAGTGAAGAGGAACCATTTATCTGTACTGGTGAATGGCGACCATCAAATATCCCCATGGCAACCCCTAACCCAATTCCCAGAATCATGGTGATGATGGTGAAAGCAGGAATTGGCCAACCTCTTATATAATCTGTATAATCTGTACTGTAAGGCTGCACAGAAAAAATACATGCTGATCTTTATTTTATGTTTATCTTGGTTTCCAAGTTCACAATTTTTGTCCATTCTTGTTTTTTTTTTTTTTGTGTGCCTCCAGCAGCCAGCACTTAATAGCTCATCAAATCAAACGTTGACCATCCAGATTTACAAGACATCAGTTTCAGATTCACTGGTAAAAATCTCTAAAGTTTGTCACCAATATATGAATGTTTGAGACAGACAGACACAAAGTGCAGGGGGGGGGCCCTAACCTAAGCTTTTCCCAGCCTGTCAGAGATGTTTAATCGACGAAGTATCATCCCTCTGGGAGGTCGGGGATCGCCTGGGGCGCCTCCTGCACTCTGGGACTCATGCAGGGTTTGTGTCAGATTGTGATTTAAGGAGTCTGACAGCAAAACATGTCTAGAAGTCTATAGGTGGTTCAGAGATTTCACTGCGAGGCAAACAGCTTGCTTCATAAATTAGTTTTTGAATACTCATTGGTTTTAACTGACTAATAGCAGGTACTGCCGACATTTGTTCTAAATGTATGGTAATAATGCTTGACGTTGTAGTGTAATTTCTAGAGATCACGTGCCAAACAATGGCAGCCCCACATCCCAATGTCCCTCAGATGTGACGGGGATTACAAACTCATACAGTGTAATAAGGGTAGACTGATTATCAACTCTGCTGATTAACAGATCCCATATTCAGCATGTTCTTGATTTTCTGAGTTAATATTTCTTCAATCAATTCCTATCCATCCATCCATCCATCCATCCATCCATCCATCCATCCATCCATCCATCCATCCATCCATCCATCCATCCATCCAACCATCCATTATCTACACACCACTTAATTCTCAGCAGGGTCCTGGGGGGGCTGGAGTCTATCCCAGCTGACTTAGAGTGAAGGCAGGTTCACCTGGACAGGTCACCAGTCTATCACAGGGCTACACTTAGAGACAGACAACCAAGCACACTCACATTCACACCTACCGACAATTTAGAATCACCAATTAACCTCAACATGTTTTTGGACTGTGTTCTTAGTCAACATTTTTCTCACCTTGCTATTTATGGAAACAGCATTTTTACATGATTCCGATAACAAGCATAAACCAGGTGACGTTACGTTTCGTTCCAACAGTGTTGTTGTTGAAATTAATCTTAAAATGTAAAGAGCTGACTCTTAAAATCAACGATGACACAAAGGGGATGGACAGACTGACACAATTAGTAGCATCTACAAAAATACTTCATTTTGAATGTTTTGCAGTGCTTTGGAACATTTCTGATTCCCTGTATTAACCATCAGTGCTGCATAACCAAGAAGACTGATTATCCATCCTATTCAAATGCATGTGACTACAAAGAGGTACTAAAAACAAGCCCAGACACAATGATTTCCAGTGGTATTTATTTTACTTCACAGTCAGTGTTCCATATAGTTTAACTTTAATGTTATTCAGAAGGCTCGAGACTGTTTTACTCTCATTATTTGCCAGTGCACACAGCTGACATTTGCTCCTGAACATGAGTGTAATTCCTAATTCTGCTGAGAGCCTGCTCCTTAGACACGTAGCACACACGGCACTAATAAAATGTAACATTTCATTTTCTGAATTTGTCTACTCGAGCATAACCATTAGGTGACATGGTTAGATGTTCTGTTTTTTTTTTTAAATTTAATTTGATTTACCTGACCTTTATTAAAACAGGTTTGGGGTAGACTTTATTTTGCAGGCAGAGAAATTCTGCAAAATTATAAAAACAAGACATTTACATCATAAAACTAGGTAGGTTTAAACCAAATGAATTTACTCAAGCACTGTACTTAAGTGCACATCCAAGGTACATGTGCTCGAGTAGTTCAGCGTTATACAAATATATATACCCCTATTCCACCATATCACAGAGACAAATATTAAATGCCAACATTGTTCTATTGGATTCAAGTCATGTGACACACCAGGTCAAAGTTTCTATTTTTTGCTCTTTTGAAATTCTTGTGGCATTTTGGCAGTTTGATTCGGATGGTTAATATGCTGGAATGTTCCTCTCCTGCTTAGCTTCTGCAGACTGGGAGTCATCTTGTCAGTCAGTATTTTGGTATATTCACAGGGATTCATGTCATCTCCCCAACACCTCTGGCACTCATGCAGCTTCATACCATCACAATCTATATGATTCACTGTCAGGACTATGCATTCACTGTGGCAGTCTTTGCTAAGTTTACATCACACATACTGATAAACATCTGAAAAAATGTATCCAGTGGCAACAGAGCTGCCACGCAGGGTTCAGGGTTCGGTGCTCAAGGACACTTTGACATGTGGAGGGGCTGGAGAACAAACCGCCAACCTTGCAATTAGGGGAAAACCTGCTCTATCACCTGAGACACAGTCGCCCATCATCATAATATAGCATGTCATAAGCTGTCACAGACACTCAAATTTCCATTTCATTCCATACTTCCTAATTGCTGTTGCAATGTCCCACAGATTTTTAATTTGCCATCAGTTTTACTTGTATCATATTCCATCTTTGTAAAGTCTCACAGTTAGATTTTTTAACTTCTCTGCTGTTAGCCCGTATGGCCAAAACAGAGAAAGTTCTAATGTTCACAGATTACTTTATCACCATGTTCATGCAGTCCAGCCAGTCTGAAGTAACAGGTGCATTCAATTTAGTTTCAGTTTTCACAGATTCTTTAACCTGTGTGTCAGGGACCACAGGTATATTCATTTTTATTGCACTGAATTTCTTGTTTGGGGCCTGAATTTTCAATATAATCTTTGCACAGAAGTGTACTCACCTTTGCTGTATACTGCATTTGCACTTTACTTGAGTATTCTATTCAGGGCAAATTTTTTACATTTACTTCAACTACACAAAGGAGGCAAGTACTAAATGTTTTGCTGCAGTACATCTGCTTGACAGCATTAGTTACTTTTCAGATGATTGATTTTCACAGCCTTTCTGTTCAGTGAGAACCCATTTGAATGTATGCGATACACTGATTGTCTAACTGTTTCTTTATGGTTTGAGAAAAAAGTCTTACTTCTTATGCTGAATAAACTATTTGCTATTAACTTAATAATATATTTTTCTCTGGGATTAACTCCAAAATGTCACCAAACTGAGAGCAGGACTGTTTTTCTCAGCTCATGAAAAGCTGTTTTTTTTAAAAAAAAAAACAGATATTTGATTTTCACTGGACAATGACACGACAAACATAAAGATCTGACAGAATATGAGTCATAACTGTAGATTAAACTACACTACATCAGTTTTTACAATTAGCTCAACCACAAATATCTCCATCATTTATCTGCACAGTGTGGACTTTTAATTTTGATATTTTAAGTACTATATTCAATACTAATTTAAAAAGGAAGTTTTTGATTGCAAGACTTGTAGTGGACTATTTTCATACTTTACAAACATATTAGTACATCTGAATACTTCATTCACCACTACTACATCAGAAGCAATAACACAAGACAAACGAGTACACATGTGAATTGCACTAAACTGCTTAACAGAAAGCAAAAAATTCTGGATTGTAAATATTGAAACGTACAAACTTTTTTGTCTTGAGTAAATCAGCTGCACACACCTTTGCAGGCAGAAACTAAATCTGACGCTGGTTCATCAGCCAAAAGGGGGCAGTAGTGCCCCATAGAAACACCGCTTGACCATTTAGTGGCTTTGCTTTGATGCTGCTGTCAGTCCAGGTAGGGACTTGTCCCGCATATTCTCTGCAGAAAAAAAGCAATCACATTCAAGTATTCTATCATCAGCAGTGAGAAACAGTAGGCACAGAGCTGTTTTACTTCAGATTTAAAACAGCCATGAGTCATGATCACAAAATTGTCAAGAGTCACGACTTGTAATCTGAGTCAGATATAAGCAGTACTTTTCCAGGTCATGTTGTGAGCGATGTGTGCCTGGTGATGACTAGCAGTGATAACAGCCCCTCTCCTCCTTCAGGCACTTTCTCCATTCCTGACAATTAAGCACACATTATAGAACAGCTGTCACACACGAGTCTGACACATCCTCATGTCTTTCGTGTTTTTGTGACAGCAGCCATCAAAGACTCAGTGTTTAGGAGGATTTAAAACAGATTCTCATGTGAAATGTGAGTGGCAGCAGCGTGACACAGAGGCAGGCTGATGTGCTGACAGATGCCCATTGATTTCTTTTAACAGCTCAGTGATTACAGGCAAACACAGGCTAGCAGGCGTTTGATGGACGGATGTGTGCAGGCAATGGCTGAGTGAAGCGTTTTTTACCCGAATGTTAACATGACATGTGGGTTCAAAATCGAGTCAAACAGGCTCAAAAAAATGGTATCAAAGCGTGAAAGATCAGTTCATGTAGAAGTCACCAAGGTGAAAGTACTCGTGTATAATTATGAAAAAATGTGCATAATAAAGATGATACACTCAAACAAATGACACAACATTTTGCATTAATTTTCACAATTTAAATCAGTCACATGGAAAAAGTAGTGCACACAATACATTCATTGCACCTTCAAATAATTCAAGTCAGAAAAATGGGTTCTATATTAATAACTCCTTAGAAAGTGACAGGCAGCATCGCCTCTCCTCAAATCTCTGCCATCTGCAATTCTCTCTGCCATTACAGTGTGTTGGGTCATCATGCCAAGATCTAAAGAGCTCCCTCAGGCCTTCAGGAAAAAGACTGTCTACCTGGCAATGGGGTGAAGAAAAAAAACATCCCTAAATGATTATTGATAAGTCATTCCACTGTCGGGCAAATGGTTTGCAAGTGATGGAAATGTCAAATGACTGCTAGTTTGTCACGTATTGGCCTTCCCAGCAAACTCAATCCAAGAGTAGACTATTTAATGTGAAAAGAGATATCGAGGAACCCCAAAACTTCATCCCAGGATCTGCAGCTGTTGGTGTCAAAGTTTACAATCAGGTATTGCACAAATTTGACCTGCATATGAGATGTGTCAGCACAAAGCCTTTACCATCCTAAAATAAAACAACAACAAAAAAACATTAGCATTAACTTAGTTTGTCAGTGAACATACATGCAAAATGCAAGCCTTTTGGAATACTATGCTCTGGACTCATAGACTGTATAAAAAGATGAACCTGCATTCTTTTTAACATCCAGCAGGGGGCGACTCATCTGACTACAAAAAGATGTCTGGTTGTGCACAAGTGATTGAAAAAAAAAAGCCTACTTCTTCCTTGATTTGTTACCTCAGGAAGCATTTTCCTATGAGTTCATAGTCTCTGTCACTCAAAAGCATGCGCTACATTTTGTAAGCTATGGGCCCATATCGAGTAAAAAGGACAATAAACCGTAGTATGATTAAGGGCAGGCTACCTTCTGATTGAACGTACAACAGAGAAATTCAAAATGGTAGTCCGCAAACCAATGCATGGAATCACTACTTCCATCTGGTGCATACAGTCTATGATCTGGACAAACAAATCAAAGATAGAGTTGTTTGCCTACAGCAACAGTAGACACACAGCTTCTCAGGCAAAAGAAACCTCATATCTGCTGTGGTGGAAATGTTGCAGTTCAGTGTTGCTTTGCTGCCTCAGGGACTAGGCCTGTTTGCTCATTCAACTCTGAATTCTAAATCATACCAAAGAAGAAGATAAGGTCAGGTTCTATGTCTGAAAGTTGAAACTGAACCTGAAGTGGACCTTTTAACAGGATTATGATCCTAAGCTCACTATCCAACAAGGAATAGCTCAAAAAGAAGGAAGACCTTTGAATGACCAAGTTAAAACCCAGGTTTAAATCCAACCTTGAATCGGAGAAATCTAAAATTACCAGTACATGCAAGATAACCATTTTGCAACTGAAGGAACTGAAAACTGCTCAAAAATGTCACCAAGTTAATGTCATAGACTTCTGCCATAGACTGGACAATTACGCAAAATACCTACAAGAAGGTATTTCTGCTAAAGAAGGCGATGCTAGCTTCTGAGGTGCATTTACTTTGTCCACAAGAGAACATTACATCTGTCTTTTCAAAGGTAAGAAAATCCACCTGCCAGCACAACTAAACCACTAGAGAGACTCTTTCTTTATTTTCTTTAAACCAACAATTGCACCAAGCATCAAAACTTTGGCCTCCTTCCCCCCTGAATTATTTATGCTTATATTAGGAAGGTTCCCACTGAGTACATGAGATTACATACAAACATTCTATATATAAAATATTGGTCCCATCTGGGGCTTTTACATGGATGCACATTCTTTGGACTGATGCATGATGCTGGACTTGCCATGAGGCTGCACAGACCACCAGTCTCATTTGAGGAAACATAAATAAAACTTTTCTATTTCCTACAGAAACTGACAGCCTTTATCAGGACTGCCTGCTAATGTGTAACCAAAGATTTTGGTGATTTGCATCCAGGGCGGCTAATTAGCCAAGATTCTTTGGGCGGCTCGTGTTGTGCAATCATTTTTATTTCACACTAATATAGTTGACAGGCCTCTACAGATCAATATCACCAGACACCCATTAAATAATTAAGGCCAGAGACATTAGTAATTACATGGCCTTTGGCTTCGTGGAAGGAGAGGAAAGAAAGAAAGAAAAACAAAGCAGAGAAAATGGAATGAAAGATGAGGAAATTTAATGAGAGGAAGGGAGAAGACATGACATTGTCCCAGTTTTAATATTATTTTGGCGTGCTCAGCAAATGCGACTACAGGACAGACTAGTGACAGGGACATCAATGGGAACTATGAAAATGGTGGTGCTTCACACCCATTAAACCATTGCCAAACAACAACTGGCACAGTTCTTAGCCTGTCACAATATGCGTCATCTAGACTAAATGATTGTTCTCTATTCTTTTCATTTTTCATTAATATTTAGGACACTAAAAACATGAACCGTACATAAAAATCTGAAACTCATTGGTTCATGTAGTCTCGAGTTTGGCATTTGACCTTCACCATCTTCTTTCTTTGAAACCAGATGTAATGAGCTAGTGTTAGATCTGACTGGAGAACACAGGGACGTTAGACTGTATTTAAAAGTCTTGAAACTAGCGACTGAGACCATATACTCATTTGGAAAATGTTTTCAAGTATCAAAGGAGAAGTAAGTTCATTTTCTCCAGGACTTCTCTGCAGTGGCCCTTTTTTCTTTTATTTTTTAAACAGCAGGGAAGTCACCCCCTACTGTCTGTGAGAAAGAATGCAGGTTTACAAAACTTAAAGCTTTTTCCATGGATTATTTCTGTCCGCTGCATTATACTCTACTACTGTGTAACTGAACACTGGTAATGTCCATAAATAGTTATAGGAAGAATAGGTATGATGTATTGAACAAAAAGTTTGAAGGAACAACTGACAAGACTCTAAGAGTAAAATGGTGATCTGTAAAAGTGTTTTGAAGGGCAGATGGTGATATTGTCTTCTATACCAAGTATCAATGGTGAATGAACAGCTTTACCTTGATTTCCAGAATAAAGATGACATAAAGGGACAAACATAGGGTTAGAAATGTAAGACATTTCACAAACATGAAAAAGGAAACAAAAACAAACCCTGTTTTATTAATGAATTTAACACATTGGGCAATCTTACAGGTGTTTCTGATAGTTTCCTTTCTAAACAACATCTGTAATGGGCTATAATGTACAGCTGATTCAGTTCCATTTAATTCATTTAATGACCAATGAAATACAAACATTGGACAGTAAGATGGATAAATTCAGATATATAATACATAATGGTGTTTGTGGCTCAGGTGGTAGAGTGGGTTGTCCTCCAATCGCAAGGTTGGTTGATCCCCTGCCCCTCCACAGTCCAAGTGTCCTTGGGCAAGACACTGAACCCGAAGTTGCTCCCAATGGCAGGCAGCACCTTGCATGGCAGCTCTGTCGCCATTGGTGTATGAATGTGTGTGTGAATGGGTGAATGAAAGAGAAAGAGTACATTAATACACTGATGCATTTATGTCAACTATTTAGTATGCTGTATGAAGCCATACAAAGTGTTGTTGTGCAACAAACACACCAAAAAATATTGTCACTAACTATATTTTGCACATTGCACATGTTAAACAGTAAGAAATACATAAACTACACTGTCAGCAACCATAGCATAATCCTAATATGATGTAAAACTGTAAAAACGGTTAATCTCAGGAGTCATGCAGCACAGAGTTGCAAGATACAACCATAAATAATATAACATCAGTTATTCAAAGACATTGAAGAGAACTTGGTCCATGAGGTCAGGTCAGATGTATGTGTGATACTGACCGACCACATGCTGCCAGGCGCTCACACACAGCAGACACACTGTCCTTCTCCTGAGTCCAGCTTCACTTAGAGATGGACATTTACTTGATCCATGTCCTGTGTGACCCAGTAGGACCAGGTGGGCTTTAAGCTGGCCCCAGTGTCTGTCTCCGATTTGTGGTCGAGCTCAGGGTGAAAAATGTTGCAGAAAAAGGCACCGCTGACAGGAATTCATCGTCACATTTTAATCAGGATTTGTGGGCTTTGTTTGGGTTCGGCAAGAATAAAATGAAATTTTTCAGGCCTTTTCAGCATTTATGTTTTTATAACTATGTCAGATAAGAATCCCTGAAATAATCCAGCTTTAAGTGGTGTGAAATATTACACTCTCACTTTCCAGATTAAAGTCAAAATTAATACTGACCAAAGAGTTCTGTTTGTTTGGAATTCTAACCCCACCTGCTGGATAAAAAGGGCAAAGCACTGTATTTACATACTGCAGTGTGAAGGTTTTCACAAGGACTGACAGCTGCATTTTTGCCTTTAAACTATGCTGCCATCTTTATGCGTGTTCCTCAAAGCGCCGACTCGAAGGATAACTGACACCAAAGCCAGTATAATAAGAACTATACTATAAATGTGACGAGTGTCAGTGTTGAATCAAAGACAAGCCTAAATGCAGATCATGAGTGTCACAACATTACAATTTGGCACAGTTTTTAGATGTGCACTGGCTCAGAAGCTGCAAGATGCTGAGTTATAGCTCTGTTGCATGAGCATGATAAAAGATTCATCAGCGCTTTGCTTTGGGGAGAAATCTGTTTCAAGAGAATTTGTTATCCTGGGGCTAAGAGCAGAATGGATATTTGCAACTAGCATAAAAAAAGAGTCTCATTGTGATGCCAGAAAACACCTACTGAGAACCAGAAACACTTATATTAAAAAAAGGAACCCCCCAGAAACAGGAACATGTTGGATTATGACAACAATTATACAATTATAATCATCATTATCATTTAAAAGAAGAAAATGTGTTTTTTATTTCCTCTTTACAGGAATGCATATTTGTTTGCTGTTATGTAATAAAATAATGATTAGCATTAGAATACCAGTCACTAAAGTGAACTGTTTCTAACCAAAGCAGCCAGAGAAAGCCTGGGTTGTTTTCACTGATATAATGCTGCAAGCTTTATTTAAATCCTCTGAAGCAAGCAGAGCGATACACGGTTTTAAAAGGAGACAGTTCAGCAGGCTGAACCAATTAAAGGCATTCACTGATTGTCCTCTTAATTTCTGCAGAGAAAGGCCTTTTGTATGGATGTTTGCAGGGTGTATTCCAGGTTTTTACAACCTTTCTCTTCCACCGCTGCCTCCCTTTTGTTTTCTTTTTCTGACTCTCTCTCTGTTTTCTTTTCTGGATCCTGGCTTCCAATCCTCATTGCTTGTTCCTTTAGTTTCTTGTAATTCTAGGGGAGAATTTCTGGTTTACAGCATTCTTTATTCCCCACAGTGGCTCAGCTGTGTGTTCCTCGTGTTGTTTCCATCCAGTCACCTCACTCTGCCGCATACCAGCTTTAGTGTGTTTCATATAAACACATGTACAATGGCTCTAAGACTCTCATTTTCATTTTAAGTGTTGTTGCTACCAGGGTACAATTTTATCAGCTGGAAACCTTGCACATTTTGTGACATGTTAAGAAAAAGAAGGACGAAGCCCACTGGATTATAGTCCTGTTGCTATTGGCCTACCATTACATAGAACATGGCCAAAGCTGCACATGAGATCAAAGCATAACTATATTATATCTGTTGACATATTTTCCTTAAGTGTGTTTTGGCCAAAACAAAGTGTCCTTGATATCCTCACGATTACGTGATCCAGGCCTTTTATGCGTTTACATGAAATCCTCCAAATGGAAATAACACTTTTATGGATCACACCTGATATAAAAGCACAAAACCGCTTGTGTGATTTTTTTTGAGTGACTGTAATGTGTTTATCTAGATTTACCATTTAGATAAGCATTTATATATAAAAAAAGAGACCATCTATTACATATAAAACACTGCAGTCTATGATGCTTTCATGCATAATTCATTTTATAACAACAATGAATCTCGTGCCAAGTGTATTGTGCATGAAGTGTTTTGTAAAAGTTGTGGCTCATGAACTCACAGTTAATTAGCACCTAGCTGCAAAGAACCCCTCAGCTCTATGAGGCATTTCAGCACCTTTATTCTCACTGTTTGGTTTCTTATGACTGCTTTCACCAGCGTCATTTCCATCCACAGCTGGCAGCTGTTTTTAGCAAAAAGCTTTGATGAACCCACTGTACACTATATACACCATATGGTAACATATAGCTAAAAACAAGCAGGTGGAAACCAAAGTACTAGAATTAGAAGTAAGGAGAATATACTTTTGCCAAGTGTCCAGAAACACGACTCTAAATGAATGCTTATTTTGCTGTAAATAAATAACAGTTTGTTTAGTGGCAACAGGTCCATCATAGCATAAATGATGAATGGTCTGCACTTACATAGCACCTTTTAAACCTTAACTAGGTTCTACGAGGCACTTTACGATGTGTTTCTCGGTCACCCATTCACACACGTTCATACACCAGCAGTTGCAGAGCTTCTAGGCAAGGTGCTTGCAACTTGGGCTTCAGAGTCTCACCTCCAACACATGGTGAAGCCCGGAATCAAGCTGTCCCCTCCTTGCCCTTGTGACTGGTGGACAAACAGCTCGACCAGTGGAGCCATGGGTGAGCAATAACATGAGGCAAGTGCAAGAAGATGCAGGTGCAAGAAGATGTTTGGTCTTATTTTGACAGTTTTTCATCCCTTGACCTCGATTATGTTCCTGGGATGGTGGGGAAGATTTTTGAGGTGCAAATTTTGAGTTAATGAATATAATGTTTTTGGGGCTAAATGACTGTTTCTTTGAGGGACAGGGTGGTACCAAAACTCAGGACAATTTTCCAAAAGTCCAGTTTTGGAAATTTGTGATAGCAAAATAGCAATAAAGGAACAATAAGCAAAAAATAATGTCCACATATGTATCACGCATATTTTTCTGGATGTAGAATAACATACTGTATAGAGTTTTACAGTGTTTGAACAGAGATGTAGGTGAGCTGGTGTGCTCGATGGCTTGGTGGTTAGCCCCTTCACCTCACAGCTAAAAGACACCTGGTTCACGTCCTGGTTAGGATACCTGGGATCTTTCTGAATGGAGTTTGCATGTGCTCCCCGTGCAGCGTGGGTTCTCTCCAGGTTCTCCGGCTTCCTCCCACACAGTCCAAAAACATGTCGAGGTTAATTGGTGATTCTAAATTGTCCGTAGGTGTGGATGTGAGTGTGCTTTGCCTGTCTGTTAGCGTGGTGATAGACTGGTGACCTGTCCAGGGTGTCCTCTGCCTTTGCAGAAGAGAGGCGGGGGACTTCTCGTAAGCAACTATGTAAAGGCACATCTAAGCCATTTTAGGACAGGAGGAGAATATTTACACGGAAAAAAAAGTAACTTTAATACACAGACATGATTTTTGTGGAGTTTAACTGATGATCAGAAAGGGTCTTTAAAAATTAACATATTTAACAATTCACCTACATTCTTATCCAGACTAATTTTGCAGTTGTATCTTAAATTGCACTTAAAAGCCATTAATGATGCTGTGATCAACACTACGTCAGAGTTGTGTTCTACAAGACAGGGTAGAGGTCACTTGAACGCAGCTATTTTACCACTAAGCAAAGACAAGCAAAGTGTAGATTTGGAAATGATGAGTCATTATTCTCACAGCCACAGCAGTCAGCAAGTTGTAACATGTTTGGTTTAATCAATAGCACCTTGTTTTGAAGCATGTGTGGCTTAGGAAAATAATCTACATATTAGTTTTTTCTCTGTCAAGTTAGATCATGTAGAAATGTCTGTTGGATGAAGGATGAGCAGCTCATAACTGGTTCCATTGATTGTTTATGTTTATTTGGCTGAGCAGAGCTCACGTGAGGGAAACTTTTTTTCTTTTTTTGGCCAAGAGAAGGTGACCTCAGGGAAGAGCTGAAAGATTTTTCTTGTCTGTGTTTTTCTGAGTTGGAGTCTTGTCTCATAACACTTCTAACTTGTGCTTGGGCACGAGGGGGTGGAAACAGACGAAAGGGCTTCCCATGTGAAAGTGGTTCCCTCACCGACCAGCAAAAGCCCTTGTCCTAATTAGCAGGAGTAGGTTATGGGTGGAAAAGCTGAGCTCAGGCAGGCGAGTACGGTGAGATAGAGCAGCAGCAGCAGCAGTAGCCATACTGCTGTGCAGCAACTGTTTCAACACTGAGACCACTGAACTGCCAAAGCAGCTTCTGATCCAAAGCAGCAACACTCTGAGGCCAACACAGAACAGATGATGAGATTTCAGCTCAAATGGCTGACAAAATCAAGAAAACATTGCATGGCGACATATAAGCCTAATTTAGCTAACAGCAGCATATGGCAGAAAGGTAAAAATCCGGTGGGTTCAGTCTCAGGTCAAGTGTACCACAGGGATCACCCACCAAACCCTCCAGCAGTCGGTCCAGGGACTGGAGTCTGGAGATGATGTAAGACCCACAAAGCAACAAAGAGTCATTTGTGCCACTGTGCCACACAGTGCCGCCGAGTGCCCTCCATATGCACCATGCTTACTGTGAGATTATGTTTCAGGAAAAATACCTTGCAGTGCAGAAACAATTTCAATATTCAAGGTCAAAGAGGTTTTTGTGCAGCTTTATAAATCAGGAGGCTGGGGTACCTTGGGTTGCAGCCACATTACATTAGAGGTCATGGCAGTGGGGTTGGGTGGGCCCTCCTCTTACAAAACACCAACCTCTGTGTGGGCCTGTGCAGGGCCAGATGCACTAACGTTACCAGTTGCAGAGTTGATATATCATTTTTCGCCAGCTTTACATCAACCGAGCAGGTAAAACTTAACTCTTGTGCTTTTTATGCCCTGAGCAGTCATTCCTGCACAAACACATGGTGAGGCCTTAGTTGTTAAAAGTTCTGTAACCACATCTTTCATCTTTAGCAGCATCAGAAACAAGTTGTAATTGTTTATTTGCTCACTTGAGAGCAGCTGTAAATACAACAATGACTTACTATCACCTTATAAAACTGATATGGTAAGTGTGTTAACAAATTATTGCCTGTTTACACAGCAGATCTCAGCATCATTAGCATGCAGATGGATTCTTTCAGCTTGGAGTCTCTACTAACCTCATTATGCTTATTACCTTGGCGCTAACGTTGCTGAAGGGATAATGCACAGGGATTACTCACTGACAGCAGCAGTGACTGAAGCATGATAATGTCTTACATGTCTTCCATAATAAGATGAACCGTTCCAGAGATTAGAAGCAGCCACTGTGACGACTCCATCACCTCAATTTTTGTGTTGACATCAGAGATATCCAAAGTTGGTTGGTCAACCTCAGTGCTCTAACCCATTTAAAAGCTTAAAAACAAACAATACATTTTTAAAAATTTCATTCTGAAGCAGGAAGCCAATGGATGGAGCTCAGCTCAGTGTTATGTGACCATGCTTTCCATATCCTACATAGATTAGAGGATGAGCAGCTGCATTAACTGCTCTACAGCTACATGCAAATAATTACAACAGTCTAACCAAGTGGTAATAAGGACATGGATAACTTGATCAAAGTGTTACCTCAGCTAAAAGTCTTAACTAAAAGAAGCTAGTTTTGACCACTGAGTGGATTCGTCAGCCAAACCTGAAGGAGCTGCCAGAAATCACAGCAAGTTTTTTTGTTTTTTTTTTTAAAACAAAAGATAGATTGTATAAAGTCAAATAGACATCAGGGTTATCCAAAAGGCCTGGTAGATGAAACATGATGATCTCAGTCTGACTTTCATTAAGACTGAATAAGTCAGATCCATCCAGGTTTTATTATCCTTAAAATCTAAAGATCTAAGTCTAAAAAGGGCTGCATTGAATCTTTACTTTTCATTGTTATAGGCAGGCTGGTTTGTCTACAAAAATGAACCGTATGTTTCCTAAACATGGACCCAAGAATATACATATATATAGATTAGTTTGACAATCTCTAGCTCCTTATTATTTATGATGTTGTGACTTTTTACTATTTTTCTCTTGTTTTCTTCTTCTATGATGTCTTATTGTTCTTGCACAGCATTGAGGAACAGTCACTTTGCATTTCCCTGCACATGCTGGATGAGCATGTGACAAATAAAAACTCTTGAATCTGGACTCTTAAATGTACAATGAAAAGAGGACTGGGTCCAAAATAGAGAGACGATGGTCCTGACAAGTCAGTGCAGCTTTAAGGTCCACTAAATATTCTACAGGTTTGATTATTTGCCTTTTTTTTTTTTTTTTTAGCTGTTTGGTAATACACACACATGACTGAAATGACCTTCTCTCTCCCTCTTCTTCTTCTCTCAACCACATGTGAGTTACATAACCTAAAGCAACACCTGTGACAATAAAAAATCCAACCAAAAAACATGCACATGATTTGAACCAACATGTCAGTAAAACTCATTCCATCCTCTTTGCAACAGGTCACCAGGTGGTGACCCTTAATGAATGTCTCACCTCTCATGTTGTCTCTTTCTTCACACTGATGCTGTAGAGAATGTGTGTTTTTACGTCAACTTCTTCCTGGATTTGAGCCACTCATCTGCTTGGAGTAGTGCAGCTGTTTCTGAAGGAGAGAGGAGGAAGGACTCGTCTGTCATCTCTTCTACAAAACCTCCACCATAATTTGTCCACCAGTGGATGTCTATATAAAGACTTGACTCTTGTTTACTACTACTTTTCTTTTTAACTTCACAGCATCTTTCAGTTCATTGTCTCGTTTTTTTTTTTTGGTTCTTGTTGGTTTTACTTGTTTTGATTTCACTCACTTCTTTTACAACCATTCAGAAGCTGTTTTCAGAAAAGGAAACTCTAGACACTTCCTGCTGAGCACCAAACAACAGGCAGACACAATTCACTGATGAACATAATGGAGCCTGATATTTTTCTCATGAGACTAGAGGAACAAAAACAGAGTGACGATTGAACACGCATTCATCAGGCATTCAGAAATCCATCTTCAAATGAACACTAGCATTGTTCCATGTCCGCCGGCTGTAAAATGAAGAAACATAATATGCAATTATTACAATGACATCTTCAATGTAAAGGACCAACCAAACTGAGATGCTGTGTATGACAAAGTGGTATCCAACAGTGACGTTGCAGATTGCAAACAACTGAAAACCCCTTCCTTTTCATGGATATATGATATTGATTGGTAACTTAAGGAAGTCTCTCTCCAAATTTCAGCATTAGTATTGTTTGAAAGACTAATTTCTTGCCAAAATCCTAAAAAGTTGTGTTTAAAGTGAAGTTGAGTTTGTTTCCAGCTGTATGTAGCAGTCTTTCCTTAAAGTTTATTAAATGCCTGCAGCTTCAGACAGAAGCAGGATCCACATGATCATCACCAAATAGTTGCACACAGTTATGCATATGGAAAAACAACGATAACTTCATGAATCACTTATAATGAATTACTAATAATTACAAGTTATATATATTTATCCATTATCTATACACCGCTTAATCCTCACTAGGGTCGCGGGGGGGCTGGAGTCTATCCCAGTCGACTTAGGGCGAAGGCAGGGGACACCCTGGACAGGTCACCAGTCCATCATAGGGCGACACTCAGAGACAGACAACCAAGCACACTCACATTCACACCTACGGACAATTTAGAATCACCAATTAACCTCAGTGTGTTTTTGGACTTGTGGGAGGAAGCCAGAGAACCCGGAGAGAACCCACGCTGCATGGGGAGAACATGCAAACTCCACGCAGAAAAATTCCGGTGCCCCCACTGGGAACTGGTCAATGGGCAAAAAACTGAACCCCAAGTTACTCCCAATTGAAAGCAGCCACCTTGCATAGCAGCTCTGGTGTGTTCTGGTATGCATGAATGGGTGAATGAGAAACACAATGTAAAGTACTTCGTAGAACCCAATATTAAAAGTGCCAAACATTTATATTCCATTTCTGCTAACATAGCTCCTTGGACGTTTTAAAAGTGATAATGTGTTCACAGCTTGTTTAATCTAGCCCACAACAGCCCAAAAATATGATAATGCAGGTTTACAATGCACCTCCTACCTTCTTGTCAGTTTGCAATGCTGCTACAGTAACAATGGAATTTTTATGAGTTAAAACATCAGTAAAGTTAAACTGATTCTTCTGTGCTGTAATATATTTGCACCCACAGCAGGCACACAAGCAACCTTATCTTTACAATTTACACAAACATGAGTGTGTGCGGATTTTGAATAAAGACTACTAAAAAAATCATGCACTGTTTCTTCATGCACTGAGATGAGATGACTGAGAAAACGTGTAATGTGATAACCATGCAAAGCCGTAACTGTGACCGAAATCTTAATCTGATTTAGGTCATTAGAGGCATATCAATTCAGGTCATCAAAGATTGGTTGTAAATTAATAAAGACCGTAGGCAAGATGATACACTGTATAATTTCTAGCTGCTTTTGTGCCCAGGTGTTCCATTTCAAAAACAAAATTCAATAAAAAAAAGTGAAGGCTCTACACTGTGTTATGCTTTTCCACAGTAGTCCTCATGTGACCAAACCTCAAAATTGAAAACATCTTACAGATCGTTTTTTTTTCATGTCGTTATTTTATTGTTTTTCCATTAATTTCCAGGTATGTCTGTCTGCCTGTTAATTTTGTGATTTTAATGCGTCACTCACATTCTTTTGTGGATTGGTAAAGGGCAATGGATTTCACGTTGGAAGCGGACAGTGATGTGTTTTTCCATGGCACGTGCAGGACGTCCAGGAAATGTCTGGCTACAGCTGCAGCAACAACAGAGAGCAGCCCGTGGCCTCTCAGCTCTGCAGGATCCTGAGCAGGCCGTGACTGTTTCTGAGTCTGCGGAGTCCTTCTCTACAGGTACATGCTGTGAAGTGTCACATGAATCATTATCTCTGCTCTTAGTGCAGAAACGCTTCTATAGGATGTCAGTGGTGCTAGCCAAAAGCTGGAGCAGTGAGATGATATGTAGAAACTAAAGGACACCATCTGTCTTCATTTGTTTGCATCTACAGAGTTAATGTATACAAATTTCGTCCTCAGTTCTTTAGGTAAAATGCAACTGAACTCACTTTGGTTCTGTCTCTTATCCAACAGGCTTCCTCAGTTCTAACCTTTCTAGCAATAATGAATCAACGTGAGCTTCTTGCTTTTTACTCCTTCAAGTTTCTGATGCTGGTTAAGACTGTTAATAAGAGATTATAAATC
Source organism: Stegastes partitus (assembly GCF_000690725.1). NCBI lineage: Eukaryota > Metazoa > Chordata > Actinopteri > Pomacentridae > Stegastes > Stegastes partitus. The sequence goes on from NW_007577740.1 coordinate 1,394,844, forward strand.
ATATTAAATTCTCTCTCCTGGCATTCAGTAAACCCCTTAAACCCTATCTCTGGTTAAGGGCTATGAGTTTTTTTCTGGACTCAAAAGCAGGACAGAAGACACAGCCGACAAGCTTTAAGAACAGTTTATTGCAACAGTCTTTAGTAAATAGTGAGGGGAGGCTTGAGGAATCAGAACATGGTGGATGCTTGAGACATGGTGCTGGATGCATGGAGCATGAAGTATAATTGGGAAAGTGGCTTGACTGGCTGTGCTGAGGCTTGGGAGATGAATGTGGTAGCCCATAAAACAGGCTGTGTTTTTTTTTTTTGGACTGCCAGGTCACTGCTGTATCCTTGAGTTCAACAGTCAGATCTACCCCAAACCTGTAACAAGACCAAGCTGGCAGTGACCAAATTTCAAACTCAATGCTTCAAGACAGCAGTCTGCAAACCAGTGGATGATGTTGCATACATCTGTTATATATAGTCTATGGCCCTTACTAATTTCATCTCAGTGAATTCAACATACAACACACACATTTTGTACTCTGACAGCTAGTCTGTAGCCTCACTGCATACAACATTTGAGACTATGGCCCCTCTGAGAAAGAAGACATTGGACATCTGAAGAAGCACAGAGTTGTCCAAGACTTCTATTGCATGATAATGAATGAGTGGCTGCTGTATGAGTAAGAGTGTTTAATTTATTGTTTTATTTATTGATCTATTTGTTTAGTTTCATCTTTGTTGTTTGTGTTTTATTGAGCAGGCAGCTTAAAGAGGGTCTACAGTCATGTAGGCAACAGAAAACATCTTACATTAGGCAGTTCTTTATTTTGATTTGCTAAAGTTTGATCCAAATTGTTTTATCTTATATGAACATTGGATGATGCCTGAAACATTTAAGTGACAGTTGCAGACAGTGATATAAGAAGTACTGCTGCTTTCGTGCAATTTCTCAGGAGGTGGCCAGTGGCTTGAAAAAAAACAAGTCCCACTTAACAGACTTTTCATAGTTTATATATCTGCACCTTTTATCTAAGAAGTCTTTGCGTTCCAGCCCTGGAGTTCTGACATACATTATAATATCAGGATTTCTTGAAGCAGTCCAGGAAAGCAGCCTCTTGCCATTATCAATTTTTCAGATGTCAATGTCAATTAACTCCCATCTTTGAGGGACTTGGAAGCGAGGTTAATAAGGGTGATTCATGGTCACATGTCGTCTGAGAGAGAGATTTGCAATCCAGAAGGGACATGTAAGTTCTGATTCTGCAAACCAGTGGAACCGCATCTGTTATTCCAGAACCGCTATTCATTTGTAATCAAAACATGTTGCTCGAGTCAAGGTCTTTGCTCGACTCCTGTTTGACTTTGACGTTTGCTCCCCTTGCAAGGCTTTGGTACTGCTTTCAAATGAAAACCAAGATCAGTCCCAAACGTGTTATGTATCACTGTGAAAATGCTGTAGGGTCATAGTTGAGGTGATTGGTAACTTCTTTAATTGATAAACCACATTTCCCATAAAGCCTCCTCTCCATACATCAACAAATAAGAAGTCCTGGCCTCTGATCATTAAACCCACGTAGTGTGAGAAGAAGTTTTGGTAGACTGTGCCACCGCCCTCTTGTTAAGGGCCACATCAAGCCAGGGGGCAAAATCTGTAAAATATGGGAAAAGACACTGAGACGACTGGCTGGCTGTTGGTTTTGGGTGGTGCGCTGCTACTTTTACGCTTCTATTTTGGAAAACTTGACTGTGCCCGGATGGGAATGTCCCTAGCAAAGAAAAGTAATAGATTCGGAGATGTAAAGGGAGAATAAGGATGGGAAGTAGTAGAGAAAGCAGGTTCTTGTCGGTCAAGGATGGTCACAAAGTCATGATAACACAAACACACAGACACGCTCAAGATTCTGGGCTGAGCGATATCTCATTAACTAGGCAGAAAATGATAAATATTGTTTTGTTTTGTCATCAAAGCAAATTCCAGGCCTACAACTGTCTAAACACACTGAGACAACTGTAGCAGATGACATTGTGTGTTACCATAATGGGTAAATCCATTGATCACATGTAACCAGGTTTTTTAGAGTTATGATTTATGGATTCCAGCATATCGTTTTCTCATTTTGTATTGAGTAAAGTAAAACTTTTACCTTCTTTACTGCACAATTTTGCACAACAGCCATGGAAATAAAGGAACAAATAGCAAGTCTTCAAAATGTATCTTCCCACAATGTGTCTGCCGTATTACTCAGCCTGTAATGGATTTCCTGCCAGTGACAATAACTGATTTATTACAGAACTGAGGATGAGATTATTGTCTCAGCATCATGAATATGGCTGATAAGACGGGTGAATTTGTGCTTAGCGGAGCTTAAACGCTGAGAAATACACGCATCAAAATATGGGAGAGAAAAAGTCACGTGCATAAACATACACCAGCGGACCATGTGAGTCACATCCATGCACGTTTGAATTTATAAACTGCATCGTGGCCAAGTGCTAACTTTTGGGAATACCCTCGAAACAATTAGGCGTTTATGTGAAACCCGTGTTGATGTTTTCTTGTTGCTGCCGGCATTCATGTGGTTATGAAGTCACAGTTAGCCGCCTGGTGGATGGGCTGTGTGGGGACGCCACGGCTTGGCAGCACCCAATTAACATTTGACTCCAGTTGACCATAATGATGGGTCCAAAATGTAAATCTTCATAGAAACACAACAAACAACTGATTTAGGGACTATGCAGTGTTATTAAACTCAGATTAACTTAGTCTGACTCACCGGATGTAGACTTCGCTAAGCCTGCCATTACCCCATGCAGTTCACATGGCTTTCTCCTCCCCTTTGGTTACTTGATAGTTACTGTTTTCTAAATGCCCTGCACAGCATGAAAGAACGTCCGAACAGTGACTTACATGCTTAAAATTGCTTTTTTTTTTGGCGAGACTACGGATGCAATATTTTATTATTTTTTTAGTGAATTACCCATTGTAATGATAGTGCCTGCAGGTGTGCAAATGATCCACGAAAACAATTGTCCTGTCACTATTTTGCAGGGACACCTTCACTGCATCCTAGGCTTAGCACTGCCCAAGATGATCGTGATTGGTTTAAAGAAATGCAAACAGGCCAGATCTGTTTTTCCTCCTACAGCTAAATAGTCTAACTCACAATAGGAGGCTACAAGTTCGCCTGCTCATTTCACCCTTTCATTATTATTACATGAAACAATATCAACCTCAGAGCAGCAATTTACACACTGGAAATGGCAAGTTGAGGACTATAGGGTTTGCTTATTTTCAAATTGTGACTGCCACCTTAATACATCACTGAACAGCAGTGCTTTGCTTTCTAGACATAATCATGAACAACAATTGATGTCATCACAGATGTCTGTATTGCTAGTCATAATCCACTTTTTTCTCATCAGTCACACAATTATATCAGTCTTACATTTAGCTTATCTGTCTATCAAATCTGGTTTTATTATGTGGACATACCTTGGAAAAACCACCACACAAGCTTCTGTGTTCTGTTTAATAAAGTGTGCAAGAGCCACGTACTGCTAGCAAATCATCTGTGGTATTAATGAATCCAGTACAATCCTGCAGAGTTAAAGTATAGACAGGTTTAACCTGTTGGGCACTAATGATCAAATTACGTCTTATTTCATCTGTAAAAGCTTTACCATAAAGTCAACAGATGTTTTCATTGTTTTTGTGCAGTTTTCTTTTACAGAGAATTAGCCATTGTAATGGTAAATATTCACGTGAAACCGTTCCACCAAAACAAGTTTCAGCCACAGCATCCTCGGCTTAGCTCCAACCAACACAATTATCAATGGTTTAAAGACACACACACATGCCAGAGTGACTTTTCCTCTATAGCAGAATTAGGGCACATCCAGACCATCCTCAAGCGCTGCCACAGTGCTATGGAGGTAGGTCTGGCTATGAGACTAAGATTACACTAAAATTTAGACATGAGGATGAAATCAAATACTTTCTGCCCTTTAAAAAGCTTGGAAAACACTGAATTTGTTAGATTCATGGATTAATCCCAGAAATGTTGTATGAAACGGTCTTGTGATGTTTTGTTAATAAACTGCATAAATGTTCCTGTGTTTGCACATCTTCCCAATTCAGATATAATCTTGGTCTTTCCTCCCAGTGCCTCTTCTCTGGGTAACAATGAGGTCAACAGCAGCTAGAAATCATGCACATTATCACTGGCTCATTGCGGATGTGTAGTCGATGAGTCCAAGGTTTGATTTTCACCAGTCAATACTGCACCAATGACTAAAAAATAGCTCACTGATTTGATATAGCTATCATGGAAAACATTGTTCATGGAAAAGGCAGCCGATGGAATTGGAAACCAAAGATAAAAGGCAAAAAAATAAGTGACTGTATATGTCTTAAATGCTTCAGCTCTCTCTTATGTAGCAATCTGATACCTAACTCTTAATATATTGCAATGCATCATTTTCTTTGTCATGACAGAGCTGTGTCAGTCAGGAGCAGAAATGCAATATTTCAGCTTCAGTGGATCTAAGATTGCATTCCTGGTGAAGTGCAAATTGAATTGCTGTTGAAAGGGCAGTTAGACTCCAGCCAGCTGGTGAAAATGAATTAATTTTCTCTGTCAGATTCTTGGAGGAGTTAGGTGAAGGCAGCATCTGCTCAAAATCATGCAATCATGCCTGTCACTGAAACCTGCTGCTAAAAGTACTGGATGGACTGAAAACTGAAACTGTGGCTTGCCCATGTGCAATAAAAGCTCCACTTAGACCACAGTATGTTCAGGTCACACCACTGTCAGGGTTACAGATATGAGGTGCACATGAAGATGTTCCAGGAGATCAGAAAAATATGTCTTTGCAGACTAATGCTGGATTATTTCTTGGTGATTTTAAATGCTAAATTTTACATTACCATTTCTTGGACTACAAAAAGCTAGTAGACTCCATATTTCAGTCTTTGTAGGGCATTTATGGAGCCAGCTGGCAGGGCAGTTCAGGTGAATTCATTAACATCTAATTGTCTACGACACAGTAACCAACATGTTTTTCTGCTCTTATATCAGTTACAGTTGTTAGCATACCTGGTCAGCTGACTGAACACCTGCAGACGTAAGTTTATGTCAAGCATTAGAACATCATGAGCTTACGCTATTCTGTGGGGTTGCAGAATATGTTAGAAAAGGACCAGTTCAGTAGCAGAAAATCCGCTGGATCCTTATTGTAACATTAGCAGCACACCTTACTATGTGAAGTGCTGATGACATATGTTGTGAATTGGCATTACATACATAAAACTGAATTGAATTGAACTACAACCAAAGTTGTCGCCTGTTTTTGTGCAGTAACCTGTAGGACGTCTTTGAGGGCCATTTTTGGGGGAGAAATGAATATTTCCTCGAGGGAAAGTACTTCTGTCCAACCCTGAAACACTGCTGTGTGGTTAAACTCAAAGAGGACAACAAGCACCCTTTTTCTGAACCGTCGATATTCTTGTTGAGTCTGTAAAGACGTTTAACAATGACACTTTAATTCCATCCTGTTTTAGTGTGCACCTTTCCTTAGATAACAGCTATTACTATAATTTGCTTAAAAAGCAAAAGATAATTGTGGTTTGCATAACGCAGCTTTCACTCCCTGCCAGCAGTGCCCAGAGGCTCAACGTGCTCTGCAGAGTGTTCCCATTCTGGCTTTTATATTGGTTGTCCTTTACGAGAAACTATTATCTGTTGGAAAACAATGGTGTGCCAAGGAAGATAAAAGTGTCTTGATTTTCCTGTGCACGCATGTAGCTGTCAGGCCAAGGTTACGTTCCATTATTTTCTGGCCTTTTGATTTGTGAGGTTGGTTATGATCAAAAGGAAATGAGGAAACACTTCTGCTTAAAGTCTCATTATTCGTACTCATGGATATCTCAGAAAAGGGGGTCAGAGAAAATATGATTACATGAAAAAGTTTTTCTTAAAGCCATCACCTTAACACATGACATTGATGCTTTAATAATGTGTGACATAGGTTTGAGTTCCTCCCCTCAGTGGGATCCATGTCCCTGCTCTGGCCCCTGGCCTCTAATCCACACTCTTGTAATCTGGCCAGCTGTGGCTTGGCTGACGGAATGACAGGCAGCTCCTCGCTTCTGCTCTACATCCCCTGAGCCACCCTGAACCGTACAGACAGCAAGCCCTGTTATTCACCACTCCTCTCAGTGACTCTGCACACCATCAAAGTGTTGGTTATGATGTTTAATCAGCAGTGGGTCAGAACCATCTGAGAATTTGCCCTATATTCCCATATACATGTTAAAAGACACACATCCTCCATGTTTATGATGAAGTAAACAAGGGTGGAAATCTTTGGGAATCACACGCTACTATTTATTATCCAGAATCTAGTTTCAGAAGGATTCTTGATGCAATAAAAAGAAAGACATGCACTAAATGTTATCTCTTACTGTGTGTTGTTGTTAAAGATCTCATATTTTGCTCTTTAAAAAATAAAAAAATAAATTAATGAAAGTCTCACATGTCCCCAGAATGTGTGTCTCTCTCTTTTTTTTGATGGTTCATTTTATCATGACTGCATGACTTCTGTTTTTTTGCTCTGTTGTAAACGGTTCCATTGTCTCACAACAGAAACAGCTTTATCTGCTTTATTAAAATGCAATGTGTGAGCACAGAGAGCAGGGGAGAAGAAAACAGATGTAAACACCAGCTCTGTCAGTTTAGATTAAAGTGAAGCTCAACAGGCGACATGAAAACACAGTACCATACCCAGGGCTTGTTTCTTGGCTTCAAATGGATTTTAAAGTTTCCACCACCTCTGAATGTCCTTCAACATTACAGTTTCAACAAAGATCTGACTGGTCAGTGGGCATACCATCAGAACTAATGATAATGTTAGCCACATTAGCCAAACAATGTGCTAACACTAAGGAGTGCATGAAGACTCTTGTGTTCATTCTTGTGGCTGACAGCAGAACACGTGGTGTGCTTTAAAGCTGGGACACTATCTAGTTGTAAAGGGCAGAAAACAATGTTCCCATGTCTTTACAGCTTTGTTTTTTTACACCTCTAGTTTTATAACATGGGGCCCTGAGTGTTATGTCTCCAGCAGTGGAAAACAGGGGCCTGTACTATGAAGCAGGATTTGAGGTTAGCGAGGTAACTTCAGGTTAAATCCTGGGTTTTCAGTCCTATGATGGTGGGGTACATCGCCATGGTAACTTACGTTGAACAGCTAACCTGCTCCGCAGCAGGTTATGTTCGAAGTTGAGATCACTGGGTATAAAAACACTGCCCACTGAAAATCAGTTCTCTCCCGTAAAACTTCAGAAGGAGCAGAAAACGAAGCAGTTCTCAACAAAATGGCATCACCATTTATAGAAGACCTGCTACACATCGGCGCGTGAATTGTGAAGGAATCACTGAGGAGTGCAAGAGTTTTTCGGGATCGGCAAAACCCCTTAGCACCCTGATGAGTATCTCTATGAGCTCCTGTCTTCCTTCATTCATTTTTTCCCTGTTGGCTACAGGCAGTGTCAAAGCCATTTCATGTTTTATTCCATATCAATATCACCCCACAACAGTAAACTGACTTTAGCATTAAAGTTTGTATTTGTAGGACATGTTGGATTATGTTTTTATGTTTGTTCTTAATTTGTTCCCACGTCCTTTTTAACGCCACCAGGGTTGCAGCTGAAAGTAAAAAAATGTCAAAATATGTGCCTATTGTCTGATATTTGCCTTCATGATAGAACAGTGATCATATTTTATTATATTATAAACTAATGAACTTATGCATTCACACAGTCAGCAGTCATCTGCCAGCATTCCTTCCTGGCTTTGGCCGCTACAACGGTGCTGCTTTTTGCTCCTACGATGTTTTTATATTCTTCATATTTTGTACAGATGATATTCTGCTCCTCGGCGGTAAAGTGAGCTGTTCTGCAGCCAGAGTCAAGCATCGTGATTGGTCAGATGCTGATAACGCCACTCATTTTATGTGCATGCACTCATACTCAGATCAGACAAACCTGGGTTGACTTCCTGAGTTAATAACCACCGTCGTAGGACCGGTTATCCTGAGTGCGGTTGATAGGGTTAGTCAAGCCGGATCTCTGAAAGATATCCTGGGTGTTTTGATCTCACTTCTTAGTACAGGCCCCGGACTGCTTGTTGCATAACACAAACTGTGTTCACTTCATGCATCCGTACAACAAGGACATGCGCCAATCTTATAACATTGCATCAGTTTTAGAATATATGTACAATGTAATGGAGTGAGAGAGCTGGAAGAAAATAAAAAAACTTGTTTCAACCTTCTGAAAAACATTGGCTGCTATTAGTCAAATGAATTGCTGAGATTAATTATCTATTTGGCAAAAAGATTGATAGATCAATTGATAACAAATACTCTTTAGCAGCAGCCCTATATATTTTCAGTTGTGCAGCTGTTTTGTTGCTGCTAAATGTCAACATTATCCTTTTTAAATATGGATATATAATCCAGAGATTAATCATCAGTGAAGACAATAATTAGTTGCAGCCTGACTCTCTAGTCAGTGCCACCCAAGTAGACTGTACTGTAATAGTCTGCACTGTAATGGCCTGTGTTTGAAACATACTTACACTTTCAAGAGAAACGAATTATTGATCCAACAGGTTACTTAAACAGGAATGTTCAGCTTTCTGGTCTGCTTGGGCTAAAAAATCCTGACAGAATCAGTACATGAAATTTGCTCCTTATTTGGTACTTCTTGTACCCAAAAAAATGACTATCAATCAGTCCTGTGTGGGAAAGTAGTTGTCAACTCAATAAAGTGAAAACAAATCAACAACAGTAGTGAGAGAACCATTTTTCAGTGGGTGACACTGATCTCATAATCCAGCTTGTATTTAAAATGCTTGCAAAGACATAAAGAGGCATCATGTTTTCATCACTCTGGGTAGGAAAAAAAATGTGAAAATGACCCAAAACAGTTCTGTACATGTGAATGCACTGTTTTTGACCTTGCTGTTTATAAAGTGATGCTTTAATTGTTTTCAACATGATATCGTTAACCATCTGTTTTCAGTGTGAATCTGGGCCCTCCTGCAGATTTAATGAATTCCTTACTGTTTGCGTTTGTGTGGTCCTACATGAACACAGTTTATCTGCGTCACTGGCAGCCATGACACCAGGGACCGTCGTGACACAAACATTTCGAACTATTTGGGTTTGAAGCTGTAACCCCTGTGGTTATATGCTGCGTAATAAGTGGTGATTTCTTGGAGACATTATATGATAATGGCAAGTTTGTTTGTGAAGTCCAAAACAGAATTGATGACCATGTCTGGTGTATCTCAGGAACTTTGTGGGCAAGGCAACAGTCTTTCATGGAGCAGCTAGACAGAGGGCAAATGAGAAATTTAACATGTTAATCTCTCTCGTTAATTCCCCCTCCCCCACCAAATTACATAAATCTTTATTGGCACTTAGAGTTAAGGTAAACTCAGCAGCCTGGATGAAGTTCCAGTATACAACAGAAGTGAGTGGTGTCAACTGACAGTAACTGCAATACCTCAAAGTAGAAGAGTAGGTTATTTGCTCTTGTGTCAAAATAATAACCAAGTGTTTAGATTTACAATAATAAAAAAATACAGGCCCAACAGTAGGAACTCATTGCAACAAAAGCTTTTCGCAACTGTGATTCAAGTCTTTTAGTTTTACAATACTTATAGGTCCACATTTGTTTATTTTTTTGATGACAGACTCAGTCCTCACCATGGAGGATACTAGGGGCCACACATTTCAGGACAGATGTTCTGCCATTCTTCAGCAGCTACTCTGTTGTTTTCAGCTGCTGTTTGCTGAAGGAGTTGTGTTGCTTCACCTTTTCTTTAAAATACCATAAAGGTGTTCTATTGGATTAATGTCCGGTGGCAAACTTGGCTAATTCATAGTTTTCACTTCTTTCTATTTTAAAGCCTGTGTGATTTTGGCAGTGTGTTTTGGATCATCATCTTGCTGCAGCATTTCCTACAGTGGGGAACTTGTCCACTGTGTAACAGGCCTAACATGCTGTTAAAAGCCTAAGCAATGTTTGCTGTAGCTGTGATTGTGCGTTTGCAAAGCCAGTGGACTACCACCCAGTTCTGTTTCAGATTTCTCCTGTAGTCTTATTTTGACTCTTGCTTTCCCTTGCTGCTTTTCAGTCAGTGTTTGGTTAAGTTAAGGTGTCAAAACTATTTGGTTAGATTTATGTAAAGATGATAGTTTGGGTTAACATACAGCCTATTGACCATATATAACAAAGCTCCATTTTGTAGGTTTTCAGGGTGACGACTCCACCAAAAGATTTGTTTATAGGTGATCAGAATAGATAATGTGCCTAGTGATGCCTAGGTGGATCCATTTGTACGGAATAATATGTGCTGATGACGGCCATTTATTTGGAACACTGCGTCTCAATTGGGTTATTTAAAATGTGAAGTTTCCCAATACTCCTAAGTGGTTACTGTTGCTGGCTTGCAGGACAGGGTAAGGATGCACTCTGCTGCCTACCATTGGCATCAAATTGTTTCATCACACAGAGGAGTTCACATCACTGCTGTTGGGCCAGACCAGAGAAAAGCCTTGACCAAGATGAGCCCAACAGCAGTGATGCAAACTCCTTGAAGTCAGGACAGCAGAATCACTGCCCATCGTCCACCACAGGTGAAAAACACACCATTTTACACTACATCTCAAGAACCCTTACTCATACTTACTGACATTGTAAAGAAAAACAACTTTTTTGTTATTTACTTTGATTTTTCTTCGATTTTTAGAAATATTTTAAATTTCACACAGCTGTACTACATTTATGCAGGAACAGTGGAGATGCAGATGGCGTTTTTGTTGGTCTGTTCTTTGTTTTTGGGGTCCACGTCTGGTGAACTGTTGAACCATTGAGCCATGGCTCTATTGTTTGTATACTCGTGAACAGCTGTTGAGCCAGGCCAAGCCACCGTTGTAGGAGAGACTGGACATCCCCGATGAGCTCTGCAGGAGGAAGAGGGGATGCAGGGCAGGAGTGAAGTGTCGGGAGAAGAGGAGACGCTAGAAGCCGTCCGAGCCATCATCATGGGAAGCGTGAGGTCTCTCCCTAACGCAGGGGTGTCCAAACTTTTTGCAAAGAGGGCCAGATTTGGTAAGGTGAAAATGTGTGGGGGCTGACCATTCAGCCTGACATTCTTTGAACCATTAACATTAAATACAAATGAACTATTTTATGAAATTTTTATTGCAAATGACATACTTAATTTTTTTTCATTTTCAAGTTTTTACCAGGATCACTCTTTCATATTTGAAGACCACACAAAATGAAGAAAAAGTCTGTCTGGAAAAAAACCCTTTTGGGAAGATTAAACATATCCAAGTTCATTTGAAACATTACATATTATTCATTATTAAATGCTCACTGTAGACTTCTAAATTCAAAACAGTGGTCAGTGCATATTCAAAACTATGGTTTTGATCATCACAAAAAATCAATTCACTGAGATTTTAGAACTTATTTACCTCAGAGGACAAAACAAAATACTTGCCTGCAGTAATGTGAAGGGTGATACTGAGATTTTGACTGCAATACGTATTCCAGGTCTGGCTCAAAAACAGTTGTTTTGATGCGCAAGCTCAGCATTTTCTTAGCAAATGTTCGAATCTCATGGAACCTGCCTTCATCCAGCTGGCGGTAGAAGCTGACAAGATGGAGCTGTTGGTGCCGACTGCGACACTCGGTGTCACACTGCAGCTCAATGAGCTCCAGCTGCAGATGGTCTGGAGCATCAACAGGGTCCACGGAGAAAGGCGAGGAAAATGGCGTGATCTTCTTTTCAATAGCTGCAAAATCCCAAAAGCGCTGCTGAAACTCCTCAACCAGAGATGAGATGTCTGCTGCATACCTTCTCATTTGCGCACTGATATTGTTCTGTTCGAAACTGGTCATAATTTCCTGCAGCGATGGGAAATGTGTCGTATTGGGCTGCGCTTGTGACAGGTGCCTTTGGAAAAGTAGCAGCTTGCTCCGAAAGGCTTTGATGTATGAATAGAGTTGGCTTACCACTGCATTTTGCCCCTGAAGGCTCGTGTTCAGCGCATTCAGATGTCGTGCTATGTCAACTAAAAATCCCAAATCAGCCAGCCAAACAGGATCAGATAGTTCTGGCATTGGTTGCCCCTTTTTTTTTTTTGCCAAGAATTGGCACTACTCCTAAGAGAATAGAGGCACTGCAGTGCAGACCCCCGACTGAGCCATCTTACATCATTGTGATACACAACATCTCCGTATTCAGCCTGGATGTCGAGCAGAAACTGTTGAAACTGGCGATGGTACAGGGCTTTGGAGCAAATATAATTAATAGCCTTTATCACCGATTTCAAAATAACATGATCATATTTCAGATGTTTGGCACAGAGAACTTGTTGATGAATGATACAGTGGAGTTTGATAGCTTTGCCTCCTTCTTCGCTGACTTTGTTACAGACTAGGGTTGATAATCCACTTTGCTCATCAGTCATGGCAGGTGCGCCATCTGTAATAATCCCAGTGACTTTATTCCACTGTAGTTTCATGTTATCTACAGCGGAACAAACAGAAACAAATAGATCTGTTCCTCTTGGTTGGTCCTTCAGGCTCTGGAGGTTGAGAAGCTCTTCACTCATGTTCATGTCATTGTCCACTCCTCTCAAAAAAATCTGTAACTGAGCGGTGTCAGATGCATCCGTGCTTTCATTGCAGGCTAACGAGTAAAAGTCAAACTCCGCTCCTTTTGCCTCTAACTGTCTCTTAATATCTAATGAAACGTCTTAAATTCTCTGTACCATGGTGTTACAAGCCAGGTAAACATTGGCAAACTCTTGTTTCTTCTCAGGACAAATTTTCTCAACCATTTTCATTACACAGTCTTTAATAAATTCACCCTCAGTGAAAGGTTTGCAGCGCTTGGCGATCAGCGTTGATGTTGAATTCCTTGAAAACAACCACAGTCTCTTGGCAAATTAGGCAGACACAACTGTTTTGTGTTTCAGTGAAAAAATACTCCAATTTCCCCTTGTCCTGGAAGCGGCGGCCCTCGCTGTCCACTTTCCTTTTTTTAGTTACAGTCGCCATGTCAGAAATGGGCTGGGCTGAAATGACCACATAAGGCCAAAGGTCACAGCGGCCAGGGTGCGACCACAGGTCAACTGCCATCTTCTGGTGAAACGTAAAATTGCCTTTTTTGTACGCCTGTATTTTATCCTGTGGTCAACAGCGCGTCCGGGCCACATATTATTGATTAGGGTTGATTAGGATTGACAGAGGCTGCGGGCCAGTGAAGATTTTAACACGGGCCGCAATTGGCCCCCAGGCCGGACTTTGGACATGCCTGCCCTAACGGGATGGAAGAGCTAACAGCTAAGAGCACTGACCCAGCTGCAGTGGGAGTATTAGGAGTGCAGCCTTATGTTGTTCACGGCGCCATGGATGAACAAACTCACTCCAGACTCGCTCGTAGCTTTGGACGGATTTCACCTGGTCAGAGCGGAGGGAGAGTGGTAAGAAGAAAGGTGAGGGACTCGCCATATATGTGAATATGAGGTATGAGATACGTTAAAGAGCAGTGCTGCACGAAGGATGTTGAACTGCTGGCGTTTGGTTTGTAGCCGTTTTACCTGCCGAGGGAGTTTTCGCACATCCTGGTGATTACAGTTTACATCCCCTCCTCGGCTGATGCTGCTGCGGCCTTTGAACTCATCCATAGTTCAGTGTCCCAGCTGCAAACATCACACCCTCAGTCTCTGATCGTCATCTCAGGAGACTTAATCATACGCTCTCTACTACTCTCCCCACATTTAGCCTGTATGTGGACGGCCCAATCAGAGAAGGTGGGGCCTTGGACCTGCTGTGTGTGGACACTGGGGATGCACATTACTTAATTATTGTTATTTTCTTGGACTTTCTATATGTTTGGATGCTGCTGTGGCGTGTAAATTTCCCCCATTGGGTGATCAATAAAGTATCAGTATTCATTATTCTATTCTATCAAGCCTTTGGGCTGCAGTGCTGAATGTGGTTTTATTCATTGTGTAAATGGAATACAACCCAGTTTAAGATGATACTAACTTCTTGCAGCTATAACATGGTCTTAATACACTCACTTTGAGCTGCTTTCGACAACATCATCTGCCACATGAATGTAATGTAAGGTCATGCAAGTAATGCTATTATAACCCATTCAGTTCCAGATAAGGTTGTCTCAGTTTCTTTCAAGCAAACTGTTTGCATTGTTTCTAAGAATTGAGAACCTAATACAAAACATCCCCAAAACATGGCAATTTAAGGGTATACAGAAACGGATGTGGGCACCTGATAGCCATTAGTTTCTCACGTTCACAAGATTTAGCATCACAAAATGCACTGAGGGCAAACCTAGAGTCAGATAAGGTGAAACCTGTGCAGCCTTTGTGCAAAGGAAATAGTGTAGCATGAGAACATGAGGTCACTGACAGCAAAGAACATAGACGTAACAAAATAAGTGATCTGATGGATGAGGTTTTTTTCCATTACTTTGGTGCTGTGCGTGACTGTAAATACTGTGATACCCATGAGTCTTAGCGGGTATTGTTATGGAGAAGAAGCCAGATCAAATTAGAGCTGTGGCTAATTCAAATGGCGTGTTTACTGCAAGAAAACAGCCTTCGTACATGGAATTTAAACTTCTAGATGAATAATGCCGTGTTACTTGTTAGAATTGTGGCATTCCAAAACTGTTCAGAATGGATGTGTTGTGATGAAAAGCAGATCAAGATGGAGAGTTCAGCTCCAGGCACATCATCCAGCCACGGCCAGCTTTACATTAGTTGGTCTGTCACATTTGCGTCAATGCAGAGTCACTGATGTCACACCACATGTGACAGACGTTACTTATTCTGATTGGCTAGTCATCGTTTTATTGTCCTGAAGGGTCGTGGGAGGCTGAAGCCTATCTGAGCTGGCACTGGGCAAGAGGTGGTGTATGCCCTGAACAGGTCACCAGTCCATCACAGGGCTGACACAGAGTAACAAACAACCATGCATGCTCATGCTCACACCTATGGCTAATTTAGAGTCACTAAATAACCTGACATGTAGGTCTCTGGTCTACAGCTGAACATCATTCTTCAAGATTCAGATTGGACCAGAGAGGAGATCACACTTTAGTCAGAGATGGCCACCGTAGACCAGCCCTTGCCAGCGCTCCTGGTGACAGCATCCAATGGGAACCATCTTATTGGCTGCAGTAGTTTTTAATGTGCCTGCAATTTTATGTAACTAATCCTATGTACAGTGGGAACGAGTCTTTAGTCTCCTAACACTGTCTATGCAGAAAGTGAATAGGACCCCAAACAACTCCTCCAACTTTGCAGCTCTTTTGTGATGTGTGACAGTAATTAGCTTGACTAATAATTGACTTAGAGCCCTATGTCTACTAACTTAATCTTTCTATTGGTTGTCCAACTCAGGCATTTCAATTTTTTCCCAGAATTTGTGCAATATATAATCTCCTGACAGACCCGACTTCATTTTTTTCACCACAAACACAAAAGCTTTAATAGCTGCTGTGGAAGTGATGTCATCATTTTCTGACCTCGTTCTCCGCAAGCTAATAATGTTGTTTTGGCCTGACCTGTTTCATCACTAAAAAGAGGAAGCATGACAGCCTAATTCTACTCCGGCCAAGATCTTTAAAAAATGGGATCGTTTGTGTGTTTGTCCTTGCAAGATGTTGGCTGTATGGTGTTAATATTAAATGTGAGCTTAATACTTTGGACAGACATAAAGAGTTGATTATGAGGAGTTTTGTTGTTGAGCCAGTGTTTGTCACTCCCTGGCAGATTCATTTGTTATCCATTTAGAGTCAAGAGAGCACACCAAGTAAAGACATCCAAGTGTCATTGTCTTTGCTTGCACACAATGTTTTTTGGCTGTCCAGGATTACTTTTAACATACAGATTTCGGTTTAGGCTGAATAGTAAGAGTTCAAAACTGATATTTGTGACATAAACACTAAATGTATTTTTCAATTTTGGTTTCATTTTTCTTTTTTCTGTCATATAAAGATGCGCTAAGTCCTAGACTTTCTCCATCAGCAACCAACAGCTGCTCCCACTGCACTGAATCATCATTCCTTTCACAACTTTTGCAGATTGTCGTCTGTCTAAAATCCCAAGCTCTACCCTCAAGAGAATAGAAGCCTGAATGCACTTTCGCTTACGCTCACACGCATGTTGTTCTGGTTCTGACATACTTTGTAGTAACTAGGGCACCGAATTTCAAAATTGCAAAGTCTCTTCTTTGATATGAAACTGTCTGTGGGTCTAAGGACCTTTGTCAGCAACGCAGCTGAACCCTTTAATGTGGTTAAATATATGAGCTGGTGTTCAGAGAGGTGAGGAAGTGTGTCAGATAACAGACTTCAAACTGGGATAATGCTTTCTTTCCTCCAGCACTTGAAAGCACAACAGCTTTTAACAACACTGGGCATTAAAACCAAGCTGGCATCTTCTGGGGCATTGTTGCCAGTCATTAAGTGTAGAGATGTGTTAATGTGGCAGACCAGCCTTTCCTCTGTCTGCCCAGCTTCCTGCATACATACCACACTGTATCAGGTTGGCCGACTGAACTGGCTCCTTGCTGTGTGAGTCTCCTTGTCTTAGTTTCCAGCCCCGAGGTGAGATCTCATGGCACAGCCGAGGATCATACAAGGACAGGAACATCTGGAAAGTCTAAGCTGGCTGTACTTGATAGTTAGGGAGCTGGTGCTAATAAAAAGCAGGACTCTCCCTTTCACTGGCATTGTCTGGTTTGCATTAGTCAAGCTAATCTTCTGTACTTCTCACTGTACTTCCATATTCTCCACATTTCAATAGTAATTCCATTCTGAGCATTTAATTAAATGCATGGTTGCAAGATCAAAAATCTAATTTAGTGATTTAAATAAAACTTTAAATTTGCAGACATTAGTGTGATGGGTTTGGTTGCCATAAAAATACCAGTGATTGCATCAACTCGATATTATATATAACTCAAATTCGAATTTCAGCATCAAGCAATTTCTACGGTAGCTTAAGGGGGGTAAGGGGGGTACGGTAGCCGACTTAGAGCGAAGGCAGGGGACACCCTGGACAGGTCTCCAGTCTAACTACAAGATCATATTCACCACATTGTTTGTTGTTATACAGGCTCCCATTGAGGCCCTGAGCAGCTAACACTCCTCTCATCCCTGCTGCTGTGTTCTCACTCTGGGATGAATGTCATTTGCAAACAGTGACACATTGCTTAACCTTGTTTGGTAACTGTGTTAATTGGTATCATATCTGTCAAAAGGTGGTGTAACACTGGTAAAAACATCCAAAAAATATATATTTTTATGTGGATGGTGTTCAGATCTGCCTTTGCACTCGTCATACGGACCTTTGTGGTGCTGGGTGAAATGGTCAGACAAATTAGTTGCATTTTAGTCATATAGTGGTAACAACTGCTGAGAATACCTTTTATCAGTCAATACAATCCTTTCTGTAGCTGAAATATTCACATTCAACTGATGATGCATTTCTTTCTCCAACCAAATCTCCCTTTGTCAGTACATTCCTCCTGTTCCTCGCTTATGTTGCAGTGCACCAGTGAAACCTGCATGTCAGCAACACAATGTCTTGTAAATGATGTTTCAACAAAACTCTGCATTCAAGAACCCCTAAATCAGAAAAAAATGATCTTCTGTCAGACAGACTTCTCTTGTAGATTAGTCATGGAAAAGAAGGTCTGTTTTTGTGTCAAGCAAAAAGAAAAAAAGAGAAAAATTGGAACATGATGAGGGACTGCTGCATATGCACACATCTTGAAGTTGAAACAAGAGATCATACAGCCCTAATGTTTATCAAATTCGTTGTAGTTATAATGTTGAGCCAGCAGGGTAACTTTACAAGACAATTCTATGTTTGAAATGAAAGGATGGTTGCTTCATATTGTCTGCAAAATCAGTCCATACAAATGTCAGGTATGCTGTCACTAACAAGGCATGTTTTATGTACATATAACTAAACAGTGAGAGAGACTGTGTGTGGTTTCAAGAATGAGTAAGCAAACAAACCCTTTTTTTTTTCTTTTTCCTTAGAAGTCAAAAAAATTGACATCCCTGTCAGGCTACTTACTCTATATCCTCTATGTGTTTAAGCCTTTGCAAACTGCATACAGTGTGACTTTCTGTTCAAGGTATGCCATCAGTGCTCTGAAATCCACTGGCCATGAATCTTTCCTAAGCATGTGACAACGCCCTCGCACATGACCAAAAAACCACAACCAGTGCTTCACAAACACTACATTCAGAGGCCTCGTCATGATTTCGTTGGGTATGCAGGGTCATTGCCCCTTTCCAAGTTGTCAGCTCACCCATGTCCCAGGGCTGAAGGCTGGGAAAGATGAGCAGGTGTGCCTGGAACACCGAGCCCCATTCAAAGGAGGAGGCCACAGGGCAAAGAGGAGCGAAAGATTTACACCGTGTCCACATCTTTACTGTATGCAGAGATTTATAGCCTTACCCAACGCGAAGCAGGTTTAGAGCTGAGGACTCAGCTTTCAGCAGGACGGTCAGGTGTTAACAAAGCAGGACGATATTTTTAAACCTGAATGAGGAGCACGCACTTCCTAGAATTCGTCCCTGCAGGAATTTATGATTGTTACTGTAACGTGTAGATCAGATAACCCAACACAGCTTTGTATATTTAAGAAACACTTATGACTTTAAATATTTAAAAATCAGCACAAACACTCATACTGAACATGATAAAACTTTAAATCCATTCACAACATAGTTACCACACTTGTATGTGAACAACAACTGATGTTTAGAAGAAGACAGCTACAATGTTATGTTTTCATTCCACTATTTCTCTGGTCCTGGTCCTCAGTGATAGTCTGTGTACTTTTTATTTTCATCATTCATCACATTTAGTCTCTGCTTAGTCTGTTCGGGTAATCTCAATTTCAAGAACTGGATTTGAATCATGAAAACTGAGGAGAAAATATATTTTCAGAGCAACTGAATTCAATATCAAAAATAATATATTCAATTCAAGTTTATTGGAATACAGCTTCAATCAATAAACTCAAACGATTCGATTCAAAATCAGAATGTAATTAGTCAAGTTGAGCAATTCAAATTCAAATATAAATGATTCAAACCGAGTTTTCTAGTGGCACAAGCTTCTCACTAACGTCAGCACATTGAGGCTGCTGCTGCAAAAAAAATCTCATTCTGTGCGCCAAGAAAAGACTTCAGTGTATTTTCAACACGGCACAGACGTCAATGAAATACGCACCAAAACACTGCGAACACCAGCAACACGCTCGCTAGATTGTGAGAGGATCCAACCTAAACAGGAGACTTTGAAAAGTAGTGTTTGTGTCAGTTGTTTAGAACTTGAAGGAACCAACATGGCCTGTTCTCAAGTTTCTGAAGGCAGTGTTTATGGTTCCTGCTTCTGTGTTTGCTCGAGTCCTAACAAACATCAAATGTACCTCTCCACACAGCTCTCTGGTTGGCATTTCTCACTTTACGTTACTCTGTCTGCTTCAACTTCTGTTTTGGCCAGCATGCATGATTAAAGCAAGTGCATTGTTTTCTAGTTGTCACATTCTATTCTCAGCTAGAGCACTATAGAGTAAGTTAGTATAGACTTACACTAAAAATGAGAGATGGTTTTCCCATGTTCAGGTGGAGGACTTTTCTTACTCAACCAAACTAATGTGTCAGAGCAGGCTGGGATCTGCTCAGTAGCCCCCCCACAGACACCACATTAAGGTGGTAATGAGTCACTGAATATGTCAAGTTTTTGAAACATCCACATGTTGCACATATGTTTGTGCTTTTGATCAGATTGTTTTTCAAAAACAAAACACACTGTTTGAATTTAGCGGTTATCTTATCCATTACTGTTCCAGTGAGTCAAATCTCTCTTTGAACCAAACCTCTGACAGTCTAGTTCTCTCTCTCTTAGTTATTAGTAATTATGCATTGCGAGTAATTAAGACATTTTACTGCCTTATGTTCTATCTTTGATGCCTCATACTTCAAAACAAAACAATACCACTACTTTGCTTGCCTTGGATGACCAATTGCAGCATATTTCTGTGACAACCACCTTGCACAAGCAGTCTTTGTTCTGGTTTCTAGACAAACCGAGGACAGAAGATATCATTGCTTCTGCCTCCAAGGGAGCAAAGACGAAAGGAAATACTCAAAGTTAGAGCCAAGTCAGAATAAAGTAAGAGCCAGATTTGACTGTTCCATCCTTTTCAGATATGCAGTGGAGATCTGCATCACATTAAATGCCTCTTGTGCCCTTTGTAGTTGAAGCTGCAGCGCTGGCTCGGTGTTTTCCGATTCATTTGCAAAGAAACATGTTGAAGCAACTGTTATCCAGTGTCGATATGAAAATGTCTCACACGTTTTGGAGCTGTAATCACAAACAGCAATGGTCTGTTCTAAAGAAAAACAACTGTAATAACAGTTATTTTCTGATCTGGCCAAAGTCTTCCTTGATACTTTATTCTCATTTAGACAATTTTAAGGGAAAAATTAGGGACCCTCCAAAAAATGCCTCAGTGAGCCCATAAAGACGGGGAAACTTGTAAACCTAAGAGCCAGGAGTGTATAGGAAAGTATGCAGTAAAAGGAGCTTTTATAACAGAAGAGATGTGGCTTGAACAAAAGCCAAACTGATGCAGGAAGGACAAAGAGCCAGACATCAAGTGTCAAGCTCCCAAACAGAGCACTACATGCTCATCAGCCAGCATTTTTTCAACAGACCAGACTTCTTTGTTTTTGTGAAACATCTGAGGAAAGAACCTTCCATCCATCCATTATCTATACACCGCTTAATCCTAGTATGAGGGTTTATTCTATAATGAAAATACAATGTTTGGTTTTATGAGCGTGCTCCCTCCCTGGATCATAAAACAACCATATAATGATATAACGATAATGGGGATTTTTACCCTCCATCACTGTCCCCTGTGGGTTTCGTCCAGGTCTCCAGAGACACGCTAGTCACCTAAACCTGCACCTGCACACCTCCCTGATGGATGCTTCAGACAGAATCAGTGGTTGCCCAGTGAGATGGACTTTGCAATCAAAAAAGAACCCTGCATTCCCCAACACCTCCAACTAAGCAACACAGCCTATTTTGAGGGCTGACAGACTTGAAGTCAGGAAGCAGATGGAGACTGAAGGAGGAGTATGATTTTTTTTTTCCTTTTCATGTACTTCTACATTTACATTTAAATGCTAATTAAGAGGGATTTAATTGAGGAATAATTAGATCTTCTCTGGACCTCAGACTTCATTGCCAGCGACTGCTTCATCCATGAATTCTGGAGCTTTCTGCAGACATATGAATCTATGTTGTTTTGAAACACTATAAACCTGCTCAGAGTTGGAATATAAATCATTGTGCAAGCCTCCCCTTTCCTCTCCTCATAAAATATTCAGCTCATTCCTCCCAGACCTCCCTGGGTTTATGCACTGTAGTACAGTATATCCACAAACGAGCCACAACAGACAGCACCAGGCCTCCATCACCATATTGTATGGAGTTACGCTCCAAAGATGTCAGCCTTTGTGGTCAACATTTCTTTTCTGTTTTGCTTCCATGATAAGCTGACAGAGTCAACCTGACATAATTAGTTGTCTGGGGTTTGTTTGGGTTGTGAATTGCTGCTGTGGTGTAAATCAGATACGAGCTGGCGGCCAGTGAGACAGCTAGAAGCCACATTAAAGGACCAGAGCGGCGTCTCTGCTGCCGACTGCATTCACTACTCAGCCGCTTCCCATTGTTTTTCCTCCAGGATCTGGCAACTGCAGCTGCAGTCCTGGACCTGGCTACTGCCAGAACACTCAAGTCAGGACTGCAGTATCGGCCATACGCTCCTATTGGGCTTGTTTTATTGTACTTATGCCAAAGTCAATGACAGTGTTTACATTGGTTTTCACTGTGTGCTTAATACACACAAAGTGTACATTTGCCATACAGCCTCATGCAAACATTGAAGTAGGAATGCTACAGAGTGTGCATAAGGGGTGACATTCAGTAAGAAGAATAAATATAGCCACTTTGCTCTTAAAATTATGAGGCAGAGTCACAGACAGGGAGCCAGGCTGTCTGAGCAGACCTACTTTTAGTCAAAGGGAAACTCTCAGCACGTGCAGAAACAGTTCACCTTACAGGTCAACAAGCCTGAGAGACGAAAGTTGTTGGAAACATGCTAAATAGAAACGAGGAACAGAAACTGCGGCTGTCATGACACAACTCCCTCCCGCTGGAGATATTTATACGACACTCCCAAGGCTATAATCGCGGCTTCTTAACTATGTCTTTGGGATTGTGGAATGGAAGTGTTTATCTGAACCCCGTGGAGCAGTGACAGGAATAGCCAGTGGCAGTATAACATGAAACAGCCCTCTGCTGGCCAGAGTGGAGCTCGAGTTAGACTTGACTATTTTGGGTCAGGAACCTCTGTGTTCATTTTAGAGCATTTCCAACTGGCTCTGTCTCTAATCAAAGGATCAAAACCGCTTTATTCTGAAAATGGGCAATTATAGTACCAACTGCATAAAAATGGCATCAAAGACCTCAGCTGAAGGTTTTGCTGACTTGTGGATACAGTGGGACATTCAGCACAGCTGGTCAGGCTTCTAGAAAAACATGCTGACAAGATATTTTGCATATTTACACATAAAACAGTGGTCAAGGTTCACATTTCATGTTACCATTCTTGAAATTTATATTCAACATTTATTATGCTGACAAGCCTGCCAAGATTTAAAGACCCCCTGAGGCTTTGACTGTATTTTTTTAAGTTTTATTTGTTTTTTACCTTGCTATCACGTCCATATGGTGTTTTTTTTAATGCTGGAAGACAAATGTAAAAGAAGCATATTGGCTAGGCATTTCTACTGTGAGATTGTAGTGTACCAATGACTGTCTGAAAAACATGGATTCAGACTTCTGCGGTTTCACATGTAACAAACATAAGGATCCCATTTGGTCAGTGGCCAGGATAGGGCATTCTGCATCATTAGGTCTCGTTTACACGTAGCAAAAACTATGATATTTCAATGCGTTTGGGTCTTTGGTTTACATGTAAATGAAGCTACAAGTCACCGAAGACAATCATATCCGAAAACTCCAGCCAAAGTGGAGATTTGGAAAAACTCTGTCTTTACGTTTGCATGTAGACAGGAGGAGACGGAGTTTGACGTCACAGACAAAAGCATCATCAGCATCAAATGTGTGTGACCCATGTTTACAATTTGGCTACTGTGCTAGAAATGGATGCTGTTAAAGCAGTGCTTGTTTGTATGTTTGTGCAAATGCTTTTGGCCTGTTTGCATTTACATGCAACACCACATTTAGGAGTAGCTCCACTTCTCTGCCGGTCCAAACAAACGACCCTCACGCCATTATCGCTAAAGTAACAGGAATTAATTTGTGCCATTTGTTGTTGTGTTTTTTTTCCAGGATTCTGATTGGCTAGCATGGCTTTATGTTTCTCATTACACTGCCCCCTATAGGTTTGGCATGCTCATAGCAGCTCTTAACAACATGTTTTTGTGGGTTTGTGTAAACGAAGATTTTTTAGAAAACGATCTGGTGTGAAATGTTATTTTTAAAAATGTAGATCCATCCATCCATCCATCCATCCATTATCTATACACCGCTTAATCCTCATTAAGGTTGCGAGGGGGCTGGAGTCTATCCCAGCTGACTTAGGGCAAAGGCAGGGGACACCCCGGACATGTTGCCAGTCTATCGCAGGGCTGCACTTAAGGACAGACAACCAAGCACACTCACACTGACACCTATGGACAATTTAGAATCACCAATTAACCTCAACATGTACCGGAACCCGGAGAGAAGCCATGCTGCACGGGGAGAACATGCAAACTCAAACCGGTGAACCGGTGAACCGGCGACCTTCTTGCTGTGAGGCAACGGTGCTAACCACCGCTGCCTCTTGCAGCCCAAAATGTAAACCTGTTTTTGTAAATACCCGGCTATGTGTTAATGTGCCCTAAGTTCTCTTCCCAACAAGTTTCTGGTTCAAACAGTGTCGCTGAACTATGCCTGTTCATCCAAGAGATGTTGAGAACAATTTTAAGGCAGAATTATTTTCCTGAAAAAAAAACAACAACTAAGTATGTAATTGTGACACACAAAAAGGAATTCTAATGAAAGACTAGGACTTTAAAAGATCTTTCTCTGCTAATTTTCAGTTTTTCATGTTTAATGTATATGGTTTTAGAAGTGATTTCCCCATCCTCATCTGTTTGACTGGCATCCCTAAAAACATCTGCAAACATGTCCATGTTAAAAGACAAGATAAATTTGCAGCTGCTTTAGGGTTGCTTCTCCTCTCTACAGCCAGTGCAAAGTCCTTGTGCATGTTGAGTTTTAGTTATATCATTATTTATATATGTGAGATTTATGATGTAAATACAAAAAAGAACGTATTTGCATTATGTTTAATTTAAACTTCAAATGCCACCATCTATACCTGGAAATCACATCTAAATATCTGAAGCCTGGAAGCTGCTAGGCACTCACACTTTTGATTTTAAGGACTCAAGTTGTTTTTGTGATGAATGCATTATGTTTTAGGAATGTGGCACTACCCCTTAAATATGTCTTTCAGCTGTCAGCATCAGCTCAAAGTGGATAAAAAGCCTGGATTCATTAATCAAAATCGCTACTTTGTTTTGATTCTGTGCAAAATGACCATGTGTGGGTCCCTGGCTGGTCTACATTGTGTTGTGATATTAGCTCCCCCTCTTCAGCCCGCCCTGAGAAGCACTAAGCCCAGTGACACGGCTGTCAAACAAAATCTCTGCGCTTCCTTAAGTCCTGGTTGCCAGGGGTGAACATCAGGAATGTCGCCGGGTGACAAAAGACGATTAGTGGCCTGATTTCTCTGTACGCTGACATTTGTGAGTTTTCATTTGTTGTATGGGAATTCTTGGTATTGAGGTTGGTTTGGATACCACAAAGACTCCCAAAGGTTCTCTTTTAGACTTTACACACAAAGGATGTTGTTGAAACATATGTGAAATTTACATATTTTTGTCTCAATCCAACAAACAAGACAAAGCACCTTGATAACAGCATCAGTGCTGATTTTTCCTAAAGGTCAGTGAAAAGCAGCAATATTTAGTTTCTCTACTAAAAGAAAATAGCATTCATTAAAACTGAACACCGGCATACAACTAGTTATTAGTAATTACATAGTAATTAATAGTGTTCATCATTTGCAACTATTTTAGTAAATGTTCTTCTGTTAGATTTCAGTAAATGACATGGCCATTACAATTAAGAAATGCATGTCAAGCTCTAAATAGGAGATGATCGCTTTATGTAACACGGCTGAAATGCACAAAGTTATGAAAATCTTTGCCCCTGAAGGCACTCCTGTTCTTTCCATGTAAGACATAAGGTTCTTGTTTACAGGGTGAATTCTTGTACTTGAAAATGACCCTTTGTTTAGAATAATGAACCTGTTTGCATGCTCCTGGGAGCCAATCTGATTTGCTTGTGTTACCACAGTAGCTAAGCGTGTTGATCCCTCAGTTAATCTCCAAAGGACCTCTGACGGTGAAATCTGGGTGTTTTAGGACTTCCTGGCAAAGTAACTCAGACCGCAATCACCTCTGGGCGCTTTGAGTGTGCATAATGAAGCGATGTAAAACACTTTTGGTCAAGTCTTTGGTCTTGAGCTGATCCTTTGATATGTGAGAGTGGCTATTAAGAGTTTACTTTCCTAGTTATTATTATTATTGTGTATGCATTATATATAGGTATTGTTATTGATAAGTGAACGCAGCCTGAAG
>NW_007577740.1:1421938-1424855 GCF_000690725.1 Stegastes partitus
GCAATTCAGTCCCAAGTTTAACCTCACCTTCATCCGTAAGGATTTTTTTGTATTTATCTACGTGAAAATAGATGAGTTAACTTTTGCCGTAAGTGGAGGAGTGGTATCTGTGATTTCTATTAGCACCCATTTACCACCTGGAACACCCTGCAGCTGTGGCATTCTTCAACCAATAATAGCAAAGTGGTTTGTGCTAAAGCAGACTGAGCAGGATCACATCTGGACGCTGCAGCCACAGCCTAGTTATACTGGGCACGTCTGCCGCGCTCTCGCTCTCATATTGAACTTTAATTGCACCCAGGCCATCCAGCAGCTGATGGAGAGGGGTTTCCTCAGGCGCGTCCCGAGAGTCGGACCGGCAGCAACAGTTGCATTTAACTCGAAACTAATGTGAATGGCAAAAGGGGAAAACACAGATGCTGTTATGTCCACACCAGCTGAGCCTGGAACACGCACAGACACATCCACAGTGGCCCAGAACCACTGATGCACTCTCACTTAGACATGTTGTACAGCAAAAAGTAAATGTTGCTCTTTGCATGTGTCCAACATAAAGCAGAAGAAGAACAAGAGGTCTTTGGGGAAGATTTCTCATTTACAGCTTTCAGCTCAGATCTTATTTTTCATTTGCAATGCGACATTTTGTAGGGAACCTGTTGAACATTTTGGTTCAGAAGGTCTGGCGATATACAAACTCCATATGATCTATGGTTTGGTACGTCTTACTGTATATGATTGCTGTGACTGTTTTATTCCCTCTTTTTTCCTTCCCTCCTTTCTTCTTTCTGAATAGCTACTTCCTCATTCCCCTTCTTATGTTTTACCCCCTTATTGCTACTCATACTTCTCTGCATCTGCCTCCTGTGTCTCTGTTTCAACCTTCACTCATCCATCTTTCATTCTCCTTCTCTTCCAATTGCACAGCATGCTTGTTGTCTGTCCATTTGTTCTCCACTATCCTGATTCCCTTTTTTAAAATTTCTTTTTTTGTTTTTGAATACTCATATCCAACACTAATTTTCATAGTATGTTCCAATAAAATCATGTCAATTAATGACAGTGCTGGCATCTGATAAATTTCTATTTGTTATGGTAAAGAAACAAACTGCAGTCAGGAGCATTGTTGCTGCCCGCTGAAGCACGCAGACAGATGACAACAGAGCATGTCAGTGGACATGGCGGTAAGTTGAAGCTGATGTAGCGTGGTGACCCTGGTCAAGGGGCAGTGTTGACTGACGCACAGCGGTGTGGTGTGCAGACAGAAGCATGTCAAACATGGGAATTTCTCTTTAACTCTTTCCAGGGTTTTTTTTTTTGTTTTGTCTTTTAAACAAAAGACAATAAACTCACTTAATCTTTGACTTTGAGCTTTTGACCGAAGGATGAGATGTACTTTGTATTAAAAAGAAGCAGGCTAGCAACCTGAGAAAAGGTTTTTGTGTAAAATGACCATCACCTAAACATCAGAAGGAAACCTTGCCTTTCTTGTTTGTTTGTTGTGTGCCATCTTAGATTATGTCAGTTTGAAGGTACTGTATAAGGCATTCAGAGCCACTGAATGCTGCTAGAGCGCCACAGTCTTTGATCGCTTAATGGTTGCATTGACCACACCTCCCCTCTCCCTTCATGTCTCATTTACAACCAGATGGGTTGTCTAGACCACAGTCACAAAAAATAATCCGGCCACCACCATTAGCCCAATCTAGAACTCTAAAATGTACTGAATGACTGTAATGAGTTACGCTCAACTTGTTTAAAGTTCATTTAACCTGCCTCATCGTAGTTCTGCCTATTCTTGTTCCACTGTGCTGTGATAGGAGATCAAGCAGCATCTGAGGGAAGTAGAAAGGAGTGAAAAAGAGCAGCGCATACACATTGGTACCTGACAAACTGGCAGAGCAACGCTAAAGAGAAGCAGAGTGGAGCAGCAAAACAGCAGTGGAGACTAACACTGGAAAATGGAATCAAATATAAGTTAAAAAAAACACAAGTAAAATGTATATTTTTTCTTACCAGTTCATTCTTTTTTGTGGAGATCAGTTGAATGCTATTGGTATTATGGTTAAACTCTCTTATATTGCATCTTTAAGGTGACTTCTAAACTATCTATCTATCTATCTATCTATCTATCTATCTATCTATCTATCTATCTATCTATCTATCTATCTATCTATCTATCTATCTATCTATCNTAGATTTGAAATGTGTTAATTGTTGAGCCCTACTGAATGCTTTTTAGACTTCCATCCATCCATCCATCCATCCATCCATCCATCCATTATCTATACACCGCTTAATCCTCACTAGGGTCGCAAGGGGGGCTGGAGCCTTTCCCAGCCGACTTAGGGTGAAGGCAGGGGACAGTCTATCGCAGGGGATACAGGGAGAACATGCAAACTCCGTGCAGAAAGATCCCGGTGGCCCCACCAGGACGCAAACCGGCGACCTTCCTGCTGCAAGGCAACAGTGCTAACCAACTGTGCCACCTTGCAGCGCTTTTTAGACTTGTTTTTCTTTATTTCTAGAACCAGTTGTCTTGTGAAACATTTCAATAGTCTTTCTCGTGTCACATCAGCGCTGTGATGGACTGGTGACCTGTACAGGGCGCATCCTGCCTTTCACCTTAAGTCAGCTGGGATAGACTCCACAGGAGTTAGTGGTGTACAGAGAAACTTTTGTATAAAAAATGCTTTTGACTAATCATAGACTTTTGTCACTTTTATGTTTCTATACACAGAAGTACAGAAATATTGTCTGAAAATTGTAAAATTAGGAATTAAATAAACATGTGTGAAGCCACAGAATTATTATGTTGTACAAACTTACAAATCTGGCCAGACATTTTAGACCAGCTCCTGGTAAGTGACGGTTTTTTGTTAGTTTTGGATGGTTGGTACTAGGACAAAAAAAAAAAAAA
>NW_007577740.1:1427060-1475215 GCF_000690725.1 Stegastes partitus
TATCTATCTATCTATCTATCTATCTATCTATCTATCTATCTATCTATCTATCTATCTATCTATCTATCTATCTATCTATCTATCTATCTATCTAACTTTCGAGTGGAACCCTTTAGAAAAAAAACTTTTAATAAATATGTCTTTAGTTCCCCCCTTCATTATCATTATTTTGTATTTTATATCTAAAGCCTTTTCTGCAACAGTTTTAATTTTATTATTTTGTAAGTTATTGTTTCTCACAATTCTGAGAGAACAGTTTGACAAATAGGATACAAATATTTAATTTGCCCGGTAAAGTAATTTCCGTTTCAGCAGTTCGTGTAAACAAGAAGAAAACAATAAATTAGGAGATAGCAGTTTAATTGGATGACTAACCAACTGGCTGCTGTTTGTTCTACTTAGACCACACACTTCTTTCGTTCACCCACAGTTGTTTTGTTTTTAGCTCATAGGAACCCCTATCAAGCTCATTTGTGGTTCACTGAAACCCCACACTCCCCTCAAAAAGAGCCACTCAGCCCTGGATAAAGCCATACCTCACAGAAACAATCCAGCTACAGGTTTAAATGGATCATTTCCACTCTGGTAATCACAAACCAAGATTGCTCTGGTAGATTACGTCTAATTCCTTGGCCTCATTAAGACTGGAGACACGTTTGAGTCTAACTTATTTGGACACGCTTTCAGACATGATGGTTACACCAGGCTTAACCCTCATCAGGCAGTGTGCTCTAAATGGCCTCAGTTGATGGGATGCTGACTAGCCACCACTTTGAAGCTCGCTATGTACTCTTTGGTCCCTGTCTTATAGCAAAGGCAGCATGTATGCTTTTTAGGGGGTTGGAAAAACGAGAGTGATTTTGCCTTTTTGTGGTTGGCATCCTAAAACTCTTTAATTCCTAAATTGCCGAGATAGCACCATAAATACATGGTTGGTAAGTGAGCGGAACGCTTTAAACGTTAGACGATGTAATTACAGGAGCATTAAGAATAAAAATAGCAAAACTAGTGTCTTGGTACATTCATTCTACGGAAGACAAAAATATGCAAATTACTGAAAACACAAATAATTTGAGATATTTTTATTCCTATTATCTCCATATTCCTTTTAAATGACCCTGCGGTTGAACTGAACTTTTCCCCTCTATTTTTGCTGCAGACATATTCTTGTGAGTCTGCATAAAAACACGATGAATACCTCATATGTCCCATAGTTGCGGAAAGATTTGTAAAAGCACAGCCATAATATCACAAACAATAATTATGTCTAGACGTTATATGATTATGTGTTATATTCATTAAGTATATTTTCTTTATTTTAATTATTGTATTAAACATTTTCTACAAAATGTTATCAAATATGAAAAAAACACTCTCATAATTTCCAATAACTCAAGGTGATATCTTTGAGATATTTGTTTTGTCCAAGCAATTGGCAAAAACATTATTCAGTTAACAATGATCAAAGTCAAACATTAACATCTTTAAATTTACGGTGCTAGCCAGTATTCTTTTGGTATTGTTAAAATGACTATCAATTTTTAAAATGTTGTAATTTTCCAAAGGAAAACCACCCAGATCCTGACCCATCTTATATCATGATCAGTTTAGTTTGCTGATTCATCCAATGGCTGCACTGGTGAAATAAAAGGCACTTAGTGTGTAAAGCAGTGTCAGAGTGGTTTTATTTCAACTGAAGTCCAGCTCCAATACAACAAAACCCCTAAATGTAAAACTACAATATTGTGGTTCATGATCTGCACCCTGCACCCTAATCTCTAGTCCATAATAGGATGCACCTTAATTCATTTTGTATCAGAGGACGAATGCAGGCTACAATATCATTAATGCACTACACTAACTGATAAATTGACCACGGCTTACAATCTATTTTCTGTGCAAGGGAATTCATTCTGATTATATTTTTTGGCAACCTGATCCAAAGCAGCAAATGTGTCTCCCTTACCAAACATCCAGCTTCAGTTTTACCCTCCCCTTTTGACTCCACAACAGACTTACCTTGCCTGCCTCACGTGTCCATAAACTCTCAGCGCCTCCATGTAATTATGAGGGATGTCCCACTCCAGCAGATGACAGCTGAAACAGTTTAGTGCCTCTTTAAAACGAAGGTCGGACTATTTTTTTTTTTTCTCAACTTCTCAACTGTTTGATGATACCGACACCAAAGCGTACAGTAGATGAAAGACACCGGCCATGATTGTACCATTACATCCCTGCTTGTACTGATGTTACCCTGTCATTTCAGAGTCTGCCAACCCGACGTTCGAGAATTAGGTCACAGTGTCTGTCGCCTGAGTTGGAAGCAGCAGCCACTGTTTTGGATTGTGCTGTGCTGGATCAGTATTGCAAAGGTTCTTTTTTTTTTTACCGCAAACTCAGATCATGTAACCTAAACAGCAAAAGACCGACAAATGGGAAATGTAGCAGTCCCGCGTTCAGATTTGATGAAGTCAGTAATGTTTTCTTTTACGGCGGTTGCATTTTTCTGTCATAATCATTTACATTTTCCAACTCCTTAGCTGGATGGGTACATTTTGCGTAGTCAACAATGGTGCGCCTTTTCCAAGAAAGCGGTGATGGTTGAAGTCAACCAAAGGACAGAAAGCCCACAAGTCTATTGGCCACAGTGAAGCTTCTGAGCATATTTGGGAGAATCATCTCATCTTGGGTATTATGGGTTAGAAATCTAATTCTAGTGAAAGAAGGGGTATCTCCTTGCAAGATGGTGACATAAATCTGGATTTAGTTTGGTGGCTTATTACGTTGATTGTAGAGCAGTATGTCCCTCCACATTGTCTTTATTTCTCTAAATGAGTGGTTGCAATCAGTGAGACTCAAACAGGAACCAATTTTTAACATTCTGGTAACCCTATGTGTTTTTTGCACTTTATGCCAATAGTATGTGCATCCAATGAGGTTGACATGGTGCACGAAATGATCCTTGCTGTGAGTCTGTTGCTCTGACCAACCACATAATGCAACACAAGAAGTCCAGTGCAGCCTCAGCGTTTTCCCCACTGACACCCATCATAAAAGAGAAGCCTATAAAGTGGCATTCAGCTGTGATTGGATTGGATATTTTATTATTTAGCTCAGCATGATGGTGAAAAAAGTTTCAGTGAGAAGATGGAAAAAAATATAAATACTGTTTGTTATTTCTGTTTCTAACGTCTACAAATAGTGTTTTAACAGCTGCATTATTTTTTTTCAATGAATTTCACACAGTTTTGTTAAGCTTTGTGGTTGTGTGTTAATGTAGACATATATTTGACACTTGTATTGATTTTCCATCAAGTACTGTATCTTTGTGCATCTTTACACCTCTAACCAAGAGAAAACCAATTGCACAACAAGCGTGAAAGGACAGTTTATGTATGATTTGGGTTAAGGCTGGTGTATTTTTGAATACAATTCTCACTTTATTTGACTTTAAAAGTGCATAGCACATCAGGTACCCCTGAAATAAGGTTCTGTCTGCTACATTCTTTCTTTTATGAACCGTACATGGTTCATTCACCTCTTATAAGACAGAACAGCATATTGTCTGTGTGCGTATGTCTGCTACAGTACTGTATAAGGAGCCCACTGTTCTCATAAGCTGCCACGTTTTGAGCAGTAGTCTGTAAGTTCTCGGAGGAATGTCAGTAATTAGCTCAGTAATCACAAGCTTTAGGAAATCTGCAGGAAAACAGACTTTATCGCTGTGTGAAAGTCTTCTGTCTGCACTACTTTGGCTTTCTAAAAGGCTGGTTTTTATTGTGAAGTGAAAGCTCACAACACATCAGCAGGTTGCAGTAGGGTAGCAAGAGCATGGTCAGAGAAGATGCTTAAGAGAAAACCTGAATAAAAGAATTGAGCCTCAGAATGACGTTTTTGACTAAAATGTGGCCAGAGTCTGTGGTAATACAAGATGGCTATTGAGGCTACACAGCCCTTTAAATGTTCTTTTTTTTACTAACCCAAGGCCTGCGAAAGCCATTACATTACACTTCTACAGTTTAATGTGGATTTCCTCAAATTAAAGTTGAAACAAAAGGCTCATATTTTAACTGTATTACAAATGGAAAATATATTAAAATTCTGTGTAGCCAATTGACTAGGCCTGGAGCAGCTTGAATTTGGAGCGCTATTATCTACTGTGTAATATTAATTAAACTTTGTGTGTGAGACAAATTAGGGAACTGAAGCTTTACTGAGTTTTATGATGAACTCCAAAAATTTTGCTGTTATTTTGAAATCAATTCCCATGAAAACTCATCATTCATTATAATAGATTAATCAAATAAATGCTTCAGCAGTGGATAAGTACATATTGAATGTACTAAATAATATATTTTTTATTATAATAGAAATATGTTGGGGTTTTTTGCATTCGGCTGACTTCAAAACACATGTTAAAAAAGAACCACCATGTATCATATATCAACAATTATTTTCATTGCCAGTTAATTTGTTGATTGTTTTCTTGATTTATGAATGAGTTGTTTGGTCCATAGTGTCTCTAAAAGTCCAAGATGACTAATGTCTTGTTCTGACCACAACCCAAACATATTCAGTTTACTGTCATGGATGAGGAAAGAAACTGAAACTATTCACATTTTAACATTAAGAAGGCGGAATCAAAGCGTTCAGACTTTTTTCCCCCTTAAAAAATTACTCACAGCAATTGACGGATTATCAAAATAGTTGGCAATTCATTTAAAAGTTGACAACGAATCGACTGGTCAATGCAGCCCCAAAAACCAGTGAGTTAAAAACCATTTGATTGAGACTTTATTGTCTTTAACTTGTGTCCTTTTTCAAAAGGTAAACTTGAATCTAGCTGGATATTTGAGCATTCCTAACATTCCCAGTTATATCAGCACTTCAGTCGTGTCATTGTGTATGGATGCAGTTCCACGAGCTCCTTCTCTTGAAGGTAGACAAGGACAGGATCATGAACAGGTGCCTTTGTTAGAAACATAAACAGCTTTAATAGACGGAGGACCCTTTGGGCGCCTCCTGCAGGCCACAGTCAGACTCCTCCGATGCAGCTCCTTAACTGAATTCTGTTTTTTTTACTTTTGGTGGAGCACTTGGCTTTCCCCCCGTCTTGCAAAGGACGCACAATGCAGTTTCTCAGGTTTATTAAGACTGATTTGTAGTACAAGCTTTTTTGATGTAAAGACCATTGTTTAGATGACGTAGCCCTCATGGGATCATCACAATGTTCTGCAGAACCTTCTTCTGGGTATTTGAGGACAATACATGTGCCAGTTTCTCTCTCAAAGCATCTCTGCGCTTGCATTGTTTGCATAAGTGAAAAGAGAGGAGAGAAACGAGGCAGCTCTCAATAGCTACATAAACTCAGAGTGCTGTATTTGTGTCAGGGCTCCCACTCCCACTCAAAAATGACAAAAAGCAGCGATGAACAGTTTTTTCCAACAAAAGGCTGCGGTGTCAGATGAGACGAGGACCGCGCTTTCTCACTCGCAGTTTGAACGATAGCCAGATAAATGGGATTGTAGTGACTCAGCGAGCGCATGAATTCACACCAACACAAAATACCTCAAACCCTCCCTCGACTCGCTCTCTCAGGCTCGAGCGAGCGGAGGGGATCCTGAAGAGGAGGCCTGTGTGTGTTTGTGTGTGTCCATTATCAAGGCAGCCCATCTCCCCTCCGCGCTGAGTGCTTCTCCGAGGTGTACAGTACAGCTAGCCAGGCCCAGCAGAGAAAGGGCTCCATTCTTCTACCCCTCCTGACTCACGGCGAAAGTGCAGCACTACCTCGGGCTCTGGTTTCTGTGGTCCTTTTGTCTCGCGCCACCGATTGAGGACACAAAATGGGTCTGGAGGGAACCCAACACCGTGCCCTCACGTTTCTCATCGCCCCTGTCAAAGCTACAATCACAGGAATGAAAAAAAGGGGAGCTGTTTTCATGAAGACAGGTAAAAATCGCAAATAATTATACAGTTATGAACACCCTCTGCAAGAAAACTTGTTTTAATATACATATTTCAGCCTCACCGTTAACCTGATATTAGATACAGCGCTGCCATTTCCCTGTAACCTTTAAATAGGTATTTCCTGCTTACAATTGAAACTGTCCCAGGTGGGCTGCCCAGTAAAGCAATGCCGCTGACCCAGTAATGTGAGCAGAATGCCTTCCTCTGAGTAGCTCTGCTCTACAAGCATTGGACCAGAATATTACAGAGGCCAATTGCAGCGGAGCTTGTAACTGGAGCTTTTTGGTGAAGGAATGTTGCTGGTAAACACAGATTTGCTATTAGATATGTGTGGTACCAAATCTGACCTTCACTATCAAAGGGATAGAGTACCTGTGCGAGGTCACATGCCAGCAGCTGAAAGGATCAGTGTTTGTGTGTATCTGGATATGTATGGTGAGCCATTTTAGCATTTAACAGCTGAGTTTGACTCTCCACAATTAAAATTACAGATAACAGCAATGTGGTTTTGACTAGCCAGAATGAAACTGACATGAGCCAGACTTTTTACTCCAGATATCTATCGCATCATTCTAACTAGTCTAAATAACATTTGCAGATATTTCAGATGTCATTATGACTACTATGGACTGTTCATGACGCTGCTCATGCGAGGCTCCGCACTGGAAACCATTTGAACAGCGCTAGCAGAAGCAATGGCAGCTGCTGTGGAGAAGATTGCTAGAAAATGCAGAAAAACCAGAAAGAACCTTTCAGCAAGGAGCTTGTGAAGAACAAGAGCTTCATTCATCAGAAACCTGTGGTCAAAATTTACAACATATTACACATTTTTGGTCTCCAGGCGCACTTGTTGACCTACGACGAAGTCTGGATGGCCTCAGAACACCGACATTCACTTATGGAGTATTGTTTTCTGAAAATGTAGGGTTTTCAGCCCAGTTCAGGTGCCATAGTATGTCTGAAAAGCAAGACGCCTCTATCTCCCACTTGCTGTAGCTTCTGACAGAATTACAAACATCTGCAACATCATTTTGCCAAATCAAAACAGTACTGCAAGTATTCTTTACATTTTTGCTGGTCAGAAATCCAGTTCAAAACATCTGCAGCATCATTCTGACTAACTGAAATGTACTGTAAGGTGCCTAAAAAGGAAAATGTAGATATCTGGAATTGAGGGGAATTAAAACTGTAGATATCTGAAGCTTTTCATAATTTAGATATTCACAATTCACACTGCGGACATCTGTAACTAAAATGTCAACATCTGTAATTACAAACCCTCAAATGCCTGAAAGGTACAAGAGATGTCCTTTATCCTACAAATGATTATCCATCCATCCATCCATCCATCCATCCATCCATCCATGTCCATCCATCCATCCATCCATCCATGTCCATCCATCCATCCATCCATCCTCCTGGAGGAGCCCAAGAATTACACAGCAGATATCTGAAATGTTCTTTTTGACAAGAAATAAATTACAGATAACTGTAATACATATGCAGTCTATCTATAAAATGTTTAAATAACTTGTTGTAGATATGTGCATGGTTGACAGCATGTGTTTGTAGGTGTACTTCAATCATAAAATGCGACTAAAATTCACTATTCTATGAACAATAACAGATTTATCACTGAATGAACTTTTAGTATCCACTCTCATTAGCACCCAGGGCCTGTCTGCTGTTAACTGTCTAAGCAGATGTGTGACTGCAACAACTGTAATGTAATTTTGTTCTTTTAAATTGCTCAGAACTGGCCTCTAAGCAAAGCAGTTAAAATCCAGCAAACAGAAGAACACTCTGGTCAGACTGTCTCTCAATGCACACGGCTCCACAAATGTTTGTCTCGGGTCATTTCAGGTTTTCTCCTGTGTTAAATGCTGACAGATTGGCACCAACTTGTCAGCCGGTCTCATTTATTGTGAGCTTTTTTTCTCATCAAATTTCCCCACTTACACCTGCCACACAGCCTGGCACTGGTTTATAGGAGGTTTTTGTAGCCTGAGTGAAAACCTGGGATCTGCATTGTCCCTGTAGCCCACATTAGTCACTTCTGGAAGCCTTGTCATCGAGCTGGAGTTTTGCCCGTCTCTCTGTTACTTCTTGGTTTGTTCTTTCCTGACTCACTTTAGCCGGTGGAGCTCCTCCTCTCAGGGGGACCAGCAACAGAGGAAAACAGACTCTGGCCAAACTTTTATCTCTGACTGTATTTCAAGCCTGGATAAGGATGTGCACTGCATGTCAGAAACTGTGATATGAAATCTAGACACAAATACATATTCTGTCAAAAGAAAGTCACTTCAACAAAACTTAAATGACATGCAGTGTATTCTAAGGAAGTGAAGAAGTGGTAATAGGTTCATAGCATCATCAGATTATATAAAAATAAAAACAAGTCAACCAACATTATAGGTCAAACAGAGAAAGACTTGGGAATCTCTTGTGTTTCGTCTGAGGCAATGCCATTTGCATAAATCACTCCAACCGAAGTGTGTTACTGGATTAATCCGGACTTTCTTGACCTACTTAAAAAGTAAGCCAGAGATCGTGCCAGCTGCCAAACTGCACCATCATAAAATATGTCAGTTGAATTATTTTCAGCTTCACATCAGACTCCTTGCAGTGACACATAAATGAAACACAGGTATCTCTATCTGCACTGTTTACGTCCCTGTCTCTCACGCAACGCCGTCCTGCAGGGAGGTTTAGTGTCTATGTGGAAATCAGTCTGCCACAGCTATCTCTAATATTTCACACCTCTGTGTAGAGAGCAGGGGGTGGATGATTGATGGTCAGCAACACAGCATACTTGACTTCCTGTAGGCAGTCATTCATTCTTTGCACTGCTATATGCTGTCACCGTCATGCTAACATTCTTGCAATGCAAACATCTGGGTGTTTGTCAGGTATAAAGTATGATGTTCACCAGCTTAGTATGACACGTTACCGAGAAAGACATTGTCACCCAACACAACACAACTGGTATATGAGAATAATTTGATGCATTTTGTAGCCAAACTGAGTATTTATTGTAAGCAAACATTCACATTTTATAGCAAATGACTTCTGTCCATCTCTATATATGTTCTCTGCTTATCTTTGGCCGGGATGTGGTGGCAGCAGGCCAGATGTCCCTCTCACCAGCAACATTTTCCAGGAGGAACCTGCGTGCCCTCCCAGTTGGACGTGTCTGAAAAACCTCCAGAGGAAGGCGTCTGGGTCACATCCTAATCAGACACCTGAATGACCTCACCTGACTCCTTTCGAGTCAAGAAGCAGCAATTCTACTTCAAGCACCATCCAGATGTCTGATCTCTTCTATCTTCTCTAAGGCTGAGCCCAGCCACCCTACTGAAGAAACTCATTTCAGTTGCCTGAAAATAAGCCTCATTCTTTTAGTCACTACCCAGAGCACATGACCATCGGTGAGCATTGGAAAATATGTGTACACTATACTTGTTTTTTTTAGATGTTGACCTCATGGTAACAGACCAGTCCATGGCTTAATAAAGGCACAAGTTAATTTAAGTAAATCTTGAGAGGAACATAAATACCTATGTAAGATGATAGCAGTGCATCCAATAGTTGTTTACACATTTTATGACAAAACAAAAACATTTGCCTGTTGGCTCTAATATAAATGTCAGAAGGCTTAGTCTTAGTCATTCTAAAGTGCCCTTAAAGCTAACAGATGGTCGGCTAGCTGTTATGGTCATTATTAGACCTGTGATGTTAATGTGCAGCTGTGTCATACTGGTGCAGATAGCGGAGGTATACTGTATGGGCACGCAGGGCCTTTGCTGTGGCATTGATGCTGTGTTTGAAGCTGAGTCTGTAACTCGACACAAGGCCAAGGCCAGCAGGAATTACAGGCCACTGGATAAACAGAAGCTGTAGAGCAGGAGCAGGGCGTGCTCCTTTCAGGAAATTAAAAGCCATTGCCTCTTCCTTCAGTCTCCCCATCTTCTCTGATCTCCTGCCAGCTCAGTTAATGAATAGCACACTAATAGTGTCTGGGTTCTTTCTTTTCTGCTGTTGTCTAGGGCATTCACCTTCACACAGTGTTATATAAGTATGAAAAATGGACACTGTAATTAATATCTCACTGCTGTTAAGAAAATCAGAATGGCTTGAAGAGATGAACCATTCTTATTATGGCATTGGCATAATGACTTCTGTACCATGTGTTAGTATTTGTTTGTTATAACTGGGAGGTAGTCAGTAATTGCTACAACAGCTTGTTAAGACAGCTGCTTTTTTTGTATCATTCACGTTATTAATGATCCCAGTTCCCCTTAAAGAAATGGCAAATACTTAATCTTCTCAGAAGTTCTGGGGGAAAAGAAGATGGAAAATGTCCTTGTATATGATGCAATGTCTTATTAAAGATGAGCTGTTATTATTCTTTATGGTGTTTTGTTCTCCCCGCAGGTACCTCTTTATCTAAAGCAGCACATTTCTGATCTGCATTCAACCTAACAATCAGCAGGGGGCGACTCTGAAAACATGCTTGTATAGACGTCTATGAGAAAATGACTCTACTTCTCACTTGATCTGTTGCCTCAGTAAACATTTTCCTAAAAGGTTTTTGGGCTCAATTGCTAGTTTCAAGACTTTCTGAATACAGCTCGATGTTTGTTTGGTTATTATGGTCCAGTTTACAGTAAAGTGGAAAATAGAACAGGATATGTTTTAAAGTGTTCCTACTTTGTGATTCAGAGGCTGCTAGCGTATCACTGTGCGTACTGTCCTCAGGTTCTTCAGTCACACTTGGTTTCAAAAACCAACATGGCACGGCCAAATCCCTAGCTTGATGATTCACATTGGTAGTACACAAACCAGTGAGTGACATCAGGGTTGCTGCTTGTTAGTCCAAACTAAAAGACGTGTTGTTTTTATTTCAGTGTTTTTAAAAATCCTAAACCTAACCTATCAAAATAGAATTAAAATGCACCTGGTGATTTTGGAAACTTGGAAAACTTATTGCAAAACAAGAAGTATGACAAAAAAAGCAGAGTCGGGGATGAAAATTAGGTCACTTATTTCAAATAATAAAATAAAGGAAAGAAAAAGAGCCAGTGTAGAAAAGCTGTTTTAAGTTCTGAACATTTTCAAAAACAAGGCATTTATGAAAAGGAGATCCTGTCTCATTGTGGTTAATCTGGGTAGCGAAGGACTTGTCTGTTACAGTCAAGGAGAGCATGGACTTAGTTTCCACACTGCAGAGTAAAAGCAGGCATTTGGAACATTTATCAAAGCAACAAAATAAGGAACAAGAATGACTTTCATCGTTAATGGAATCCTGGTCACATACCCGACATTGCCAACACGGTCCTCTTTAGGTTGTTTTGGAAAGCTCAGCTTTTCCCTATTCAAACACTTTCTCAGCCTCACTTGTGTCGAGAAGATGACAGAGGAAAAACAAACAGCAGTTATGCACAAAGAACACACCACACAGATGTGACAGGGTTGAAGAGCTGAACAAACATGTGTGACACGTCTCGGTCAGCAACTCCACAAAATGTTCATGATTAGATTTCAATGCATGCTCCTCATCCCAGACACTTGAAAATGATCAACCATTTTCCCCCTTGTTGTTTAAAATGGCATTTCTAACATTCCTTTTTTTTTTTTTTTGCCAAAGAGCCATGCCAACATAAGAGCATAGATGTTTGACGTCCATATAATAGCGCTTCAGGGCTTTTTTTTTTTTTTTACCTGTTGCTGTACGTCAAAGTTGATGAAGGTCACTTTTTTTTTCCATCAAAACATTCGCCGCCTGTTTGAGTTCACCAGGTGCAGGCAGCACAGGAGTCAGAGGTCAGAGCACATCCTAGTCAGGAATCCCACCATGTCTGCCAACAATCACAGGAACCATATTGTTCTCTATGGGGAATTATTTTATAAGGATTTTCAGAGGGGGATTATGGTAAAGTAGCCAGTGTGTTTATGTGATTATATGGCAGTTATGTCACTAAGCCAGACACAATAAAAACAACCATTTCTTTCTTTCGCTGATGCTATAATTGTTGTAATTCTTAGAAAACTGTCCTAGAGTTGTTGTGGGAGGCTGCTGTAGGGTCCCTGATTGGGAAAACACAATATTTAGAGAATCCTGGTTGTTCCATTGAGGGCCCTAAAGTGTGCTCATATAAAAACTAACCACTGATAAATAGCAATGACACCTAAAACTTCTCAAGAGATTTTGAAGATGTATGAAGAATGAAAATCTCTCAATATATTTAACTGTTTTATAGATGGGAGAAGCCGTTCACAATTAACGTTTCATCTGTTAGGCTTTGGCAAACCTAATGCAGCCAAGTTAAGCCTTGATTACACTTTCTTGTGGACATGTATATGGACAGCTGCAGTCATCCACAAACATGTACTTGTAGTTATTATACTACTTTTTTGGCTCCAGGAGTTTGCTTGAAAGACTCTGTTGCATTACACTACTGCCAAGTATGTGCATGATTGCCTTTGTAGCATAGCTGCATCAAATTCTGAGCTGAATGCAGAGGTCTGTGGAGGGCTTTGTGTGGACTGTCACAGAGTTAGGGAGATCACGAAATGTATGTCACGTGGACCCTAGCAGATGCAGAGAGTAAACCTCCTGCATTAAACTGTGATTCTGGGGTGCCGCGATAGCTCACTTGGTTGAGCTGGCGTCCCATGTACAGGGGCTATAAGTCCCAGACGCAGTGTGGTAGTGAGTTTGAATCTGGCTCGTGACACTTTGCTGCAGGTCCTTCACCCGTTCTTCTCCCCCACTTTACTGTCCCCCTTCTCCACTGTTCTATCGAATAAAGGCACGAAAGGCCAAAAAAATATCCAAAAAAAAAAAAAGTGATTCTACTCCCATGCACCACTGACATGATTTTGCTGGTGTACTGTCTTTGTCATCGGAGTACATTGGCTTGAAAGGCTTCCTTCTATACATTTAAAGCAAGTCATATCTTAGCACTTCGCATATACACACATGCGCACTATTTGTAGCTCAGACTTGTGTGGAAGGCTCTGTGTGGCTACTGTCTTTCGATGCCATGCCATGTTGGTTGTTGATATGCAACCTGCTGTTTGCATAGTTTTGTCTGTTGCAGCCACATAAACAACTTTTCAGACCTGATGTCTGTTATTTTGAAGCCGACTCTCAGTAAACATTCAGGAAACCTTTAGAAAAGTAGACCTGGCTGTCTACATTAGATTGGGCTAGTTCAAAAAACGCGAAAACATCAAGGTGCCGACAGGTAATCTGTTCCTCCCACCACCAAACATAATGGATTAATCCTGGAAAGCCTGTTGATGACTGTTGATATTACTTTTTGAAAGTAACACCGGCGACAATGAGAATTTGGTGTGATGAGAGCATATTGAACAACCATTCATCCTAGACAGCCCTAAACTGATCTTAAGGAAATTAAAAGACAACAACAACGTGAATTATTTTCCTGAGTTGTATCACTTACTGCCGTCATTCATACGGCAAAAAAATCTAACATGCAAGGATTTAATGCTTTTTCTAGTTCTGTGAAATTATAAACAGGAAACTTTGGGGTTTTGTGCCGTTTGTCTGAGAAAACAAGGCATTTGAAGGCATCACATGGAGTTCAGTAATAATAATAATGATAACTGATTGATGGGGGATAAGATCCAGGCTTTTCATCTTTTTTATTTTTATTGCAGTTTGTCAAAAAATAATGGACAGATTAATATATAAATAGGAATAATGGTAAAAATCATTTGTTATGAATTGCAAAAGGAATTGTCAAAGACCAGTAGAAGAGACCAGTTTTACGCCGTTTTCTCTCTACTCTTACCATACTGTCTCTTGGTCTCTGCTTGTGGATATTTCAGTGACTTTAAGTATCCAATATGTGTAGATCTCTACTCATAGCAGACTAAGCATGCACACAACCTGAGAGCGCAGCTGACTAAAGATGTTACATAATAACAGGGATGATTTGTTGATGATTAAGTGATAATTTGAATATTTCTGGAGCCTGCAGCTATTTTCTTTTTTAGAAACAGTGGAAACGCCCAAGTAATTAGAATTGAAAGAAAATGCCACGAGTAAACCACATTCCAGACTTTTTTTTTTTTTTACCACATCTGTATTGTTTAAGAAAATGTTATTTTATCTTTATTTTAGTCTCAACTGTATGTACAGGTGGTTTTCGAGAGCTCCTGTGCCTACAGAGGTGGATGATGGGGTATTCAGGGGGGTCCTCTTAACATAACACTTCAACACCCCCGTACGCAGCAGCAAAAAGCTGAAGGGTGTCGAATGAAGGACAGACAAGCTGGGAGGCCTGATCAAATGCAATGCTTCAGGTTTGAAGTTTGAGGTTTGAGGCCAGTTGGTTCTGCAAATGGTGTACAGTCTCTCCACAGAGGCTAAATAAAGCTGTTGTAACTCCCGGGCGGATGGGCTTTGTTTCATTCGTCAGCACATTGCATTAGTCATTACACTTCAAGGTTGATGTGTATATCCATTTACAGCACAAGGTGTTTCTTGCAGACCCATTAAAGGTGCTGGTCTTTTAAAGCTTTGGTCTGTCATTATTTGAGGAGT
This sequence comes from Stegastes partitus, assembly GCF_000690725.1. Taxonomy (NCBI): domain Eukaryota; kingdom Metazoa; phylum Chordata; class Actinopteri; family Pomacentridae; genus Stegastes; species Stegastes partitus. The sequence continues at coordinate 1,441,603 of NW_007577740.1, forward strand.
GTGTGTGGTAAGTAATCATGGAAGTTGCTTGCGACCGGAAGGCTGCCAGTTTAAAGTCCTGGTCTTGCTGGGAAAATCTAAGGGCTGCTGGATCGTCACATCCATCTCATCCTGTGTGTCACACACTGTGGTCTTCATAAACATCAAGGTGTCCTCAAGCTCCAGCCCTAATTAGGGTAAATAACCATTTGTACACCACTGTGTCTGGATTAGACACCTGCAGCGTGTGCAGAATGCGTCGTCTCCTTGAAGTTGTGCTCACATCCAGAGCTATTATTCAACTGACAGAAAACTAATCAGCAACTATTGTGGCTATAATTTCAGTCATTTTTAAAATACAGATTTCAAAGATGTTTTGATTTCTCCCTCTTAAATGTGAGAGTTGCTGATTGCGGAATGTTGTCATTTCATTTGATTTTTTTTAAGTAAATGTGTTTAGACTGCTGACAGCTGCTAGACAAGTCATTTGAATATCTACATAGTCACATCTATCTACATTGGGTGTGTGGTTTTCGCTATTTTCTAAAATTGTATTGACTAAATGAGCCCTGCGATAGACTGGCGACCTGTCCAGGGTGTCTCCTGCCTTCGCCCTAAGTCGGCTGGGATAGGCTCCAGCCCCCCCACGACCCTAATGAGGATTAAGCGGTGTATAGATAATGGATGGATGGATGACTAAATGACTGGTTGGATTATTTAGAGGACTATCAACTAACTACCATAACAATACTTGAAGTTGCTTCATTGATCTAATCAATAAAAGTAAGATATTTGAATTAAAGGTTTTCCAAAAATTACATAGTGACTGTTGTGTTTGAAAAAATAAATCTTATATGAAATGAAAGAGACATCCTCTCATCCCTTCCCAAATAAAAAGAAGATTTAATGTAATTTACACGGAATAATTTATAAATGTGGTCATAAATTAGATATTAATGGACAGAATTCATGGAGGAATGTTTGAATGCGAAGGGAGTTTTCTGTCAATGTGGCAGCACTCACATCCTGACATGCAGCCTAAAAAGGCTCTGAGAGTAAACATGTGGGTGTTTGTAGACAGCTGGCAGAGACGTGTGAGAACTGCAGCTGCTATTATGATGTCTAGTCTTCAGTGTGCCACATTATAATAATCTATAATAACCTATGCCAGACTGTCATCGTTAATAAGACTGAGTTTATAATTGACTTCCTGGATTAAAAAGAGCTTAAATTTCATAGTGCAGCCCATAAATGTGTATTTGCTTCTCTCCATTTGGTTGCTACAGAATAACAGTGAGTCATTCTATACTAACTTCACAAAATGCTCTCAGTGAACATGTCTAAACACACTAGACTGGGAGGTGTTTTCTCAGTGAAAAAAACAAAAAAACCCCAGGCACTCAGGAAATTGTGTTTTTCTCTTCTCTTTTAAAATAAACTGAAGAAGAGCTTGTTTTATTGCATGGACAGACATGTAGCCACCGTGGCTAAACAGACAAAGTCACTGAAACTCAAGCATCCGCAGAAAGTCTATGTCAGAAGACAGCACTGGGCAGGACACACTTTTTGACCAGTGATTACAGGTCCTCCTGCGTCTACTCAGTTTTTAGTGTTTGAGACCTGAAACACATGTCTGGCTGCTCCGCCTGTCGTATTACTATCGGTTTCAGATTTGTAAGGCAATTCTTGACTCGAATTGAACTGTGAAGTGTGGGGGACAATTACAGGCATTACTATTCTTTTGAACCACAGTTCATTAAAGACCCCCTTCTGTGAAAATCTTTTTTTTTTTTTACCTTGTTAACATGTCCATATGGTGTTTTCACATGATGGAAGACACATCTTCAGTGTACGCCATGGCTGAGCATTTCCATCTTGAAATTGCAGTGTACAAACAGAAGTTTCTGAAATACAGATTTGGACCTCTGGGGTTTCTTATGTCACAAACCAAAGGAACCAATCCTGTCAGCTTGCAGGTTGGACATTTCTGTATCCTTATTGTTATGTGGAAGCATTTTATGGTTTAAACACGTAGAGCTGAACAACTGTGTCTTCACAACAACACATTTCTATGCAACTAAAGTGCATTATTAATTATTTTGTTTTAGGAAAACATCATTTTAGATTTACAGCAACTGTATAAGCCACGGAGTCCCTGTAAAGAGCCAGGAGTTGAAGAAGGTATAAGTCAGTAACTGAACCTTCACCCAGTAAACCAGAGTTCCATTAGGGACCTTTAGACTTAAGCTTCACTTTTACTTGTTTATTTTCAGTTTTCTCTCACCTGGTTAGGTCTGGCCACTAAAACTTGGCTGGCTTTGGTGAATGCCTTCACAGCAATAACTACATGTTACAAACTTCATGTAACATCTGATTAGTTGGCTTAAAAGCAGCTCAAGTGGAGCAGTATGATAAATAGCAAAAATATGTTCATTAAACACGTATTTGTGATATGTCACAAACAAACTAAAAAAATACATTTACTTCAAAACAAAATTGAGAATTGCAATTAAGTGGCATAAGAGTGCAATTTTGTGAAAACAGGATTGGGCTGAATGTCTCCAATATTACAACTTGCCATTGTGTAGCATACATTAGTCTACAGTGTTTGAACAGAGTTGTAGTTGAGCTGATGTGCTTGAACAATTGGAGTCCTGTATTCACATCTAGTTCGTGTAGAAGCCCATTGCAGATGAAGCTTTTGGCCCCATTATGTCCTCTACAACTGATCTGTGCACCATCCAGTGCAGAAACATTAAAGCAGTGATGGATGGATGGGTGGTAATAGTGCAGAAGCAACCAAACTATAGTGGTAGAAGAGATGTATTTTGTCCATCACGTTATTATTTTAGTCCCTGTGTACTGCAATTCAGCCAATGTCAAGGTCTGGGTCAACCTAATATTTGCAGATCGCAGACAGGTCATGCACATCAAGCTAAGAAGACGATGTCCGTGTCACATTCCTCATGTGGCCTTCATCATAGAGACCATGTTTGCCTCCATGCAGAGAGAAAGACCTGAAAGTACAAGTCTGTCTGGGCTTCAGAGAAAGTCAGCAGGCGTTTCAGGTGTTGAGTTTAGAAGCTACAGTAGCCCCAATCAAACCTGGATGCCTTTGCGGTGTATTCCAGTGGGAAGAGGTTCACAAAGTCTTTTCTGAGTCAGTCACCAGTTTGTGTTTGTAAATCATGACTATCTCCACGTCATCAAAACAAGTTCTAGACTCCATGACTGTAGGACTTGGATGCAAAAAAAGCAAAATATTTCCACTCTGGCAAACAAAAGCACAGACAGGCTTGAGAATTTTAACAACTATTTATTGTCTTAAAGTATGTAACAAAATAGTCGCTATGAATAAAAACAGCATTTTGCTTTGTACAACTAAGAAAATGTTTACAGACAAGCCAAACTAATTGTACAAAAATAATGGTAACATTGATATACATTAACAAAAAAAAAAGGTAAAAACGATAAAGAACAGAACATCCTCACGTCAGTGTGCAAACCGTTTATACAGATGGACGTGTGGCCTTTTGTAAGACAACAGATCCTGATAAATTATTTAAATAGCATTTTTCTACACACACACACACGCAGACGCACGCACACACACGCACACACACGCACACGCACACACACACACACGCACACACACACATGAATCAACATCTCACAAACAGCTAAGACAAACAGAACAATAATTTATCTGCTAAAACCGCATTGGACATACATGATAAAGCAAAATTATAAAAAAAGAAGTCTCCCATTTACTGTCATTTTTACTGGCGTAGATCATGGGACTGGGAGTTCTGCTGCGTTTGTAGATATGAAATGTCATAGTATTTACAGCTCATGCTACAGTAGCACTTAGATGTCCATCATTTCAAAGGTATATGAAAAAGTACTCAGGTTGTGTTTTGTTTGATCAAATTATACAACAGCAATGAGGTAATAATTGTACATCAAAGATTTCCTTTGTTTTTCATCTCTCTCTGAAGAAAAGGCACACAAGTCACATACACTTCATACTAAGTAGCCCTATCTGAAGAATACCTATCACTTTGTACAGTGGGAGATGATAGACAATAACAAGAGCATGCATCTTGTGCCTGACAGTTGACTTGACCTGATTGTGGATCAGTTTTCACTGTGATATAACTACTGGGATTGGAAGGATTTTATTTACTTTTTCAAAGTATCCAAATCTTGTTTACTGCCTACATTGTAGGCACAGTCAATAAATTACATGTATTTACATCTTTTTTATATTAAAATCCCTAAAAGCTGAGGGAGATTAATCTCTTCAATGACTATGGTTTGGATGTGAGATCGGGAATATTCTCGGGGGAGAACTGGCTCTAGCAATTGTTTTGTGAAACAGAATCCTCGTATTTTTACTTACTGGTTTAATATGGGAAGATCACCACTTCCATCTAGTCCTGAGAGTTGTTTAGATAACCAGACAACATCAGCAAAACCTATTATACTTGTATGTAAAAGATAGCTCACATAAATTTGCCATTTTTGTCTCCACAGTTGTTCTCTACAGAGATTCTTAGGTAGATAGGTAGAAGAACTTTCTTGTTCCATTCATCGCTAGTCTTCCACACACAGTACATGCATGAACACAAACATCCAACATCACATTCTCATTGTTTCTAACTCCCAACAGATATCTTAAGCTGCAAGTCTTTAACAACACAAATTCCTAAAAAATAATAATGCTGTCTTCATCCTTTGAGTCCTCAAAAGTTGTATCATTCAGAATCTACATCCTGGTTGGTCTTGTAAAGCAAAGGATATATTCAGTTTTTTTTCTTTGGGATGTCCATCCAGAAAGTAAGGTAGAAAGGCACACAGGCTGAAGAAGTGAGATAGAAAGACAGAGAGAGATGTGAAAGGCTTGGAAGTGCATAGTTATCTATGAGGAGCCGTTCCCACACAGAGATGAATGAGGTCTTTCAGAGAGTAGGATACCAGGTAATGCTGGGATTGAAAGGAGATGGTGTCCTAATGGCAAAGCCAAAGGGCTTCTTGTATTTTTTCTCCAGCTCTCCCTGCTCTCATGGATGCTAAGGGTGGTAGAGTAGGGGCTCTCTGATCCTCAACTGGCAGTCAGCTGGTTGGTGCTCTGCCCAAACCAGCTTCAAGTTACCCTGAGGCAGACCACATGCCCTTCGCTCCGTCTGAGTGTGCGTGCCACAGAAGAAAGAGTTGCGGAGATCGGTCCCTGGACTTTGCATGAGAATATATAAGTTCATACTTTATACAAAAAAGGTGCATTCCTCAGAGCTTCCTGCGCTGCGCCGTTCATGCATCTGTTAAAAGAAGCAGACATAATATGAAAAGTGTGCACACAGACTCCACAGAGGCATTCATTTCAGCAGATCAAGTGCATGCACACTTAAGTTGATTTTAAAGAAAGACTTACCTCTGCATTCATACTTGAGGTCTGAGAAGTATACCATCTCTTGAGAGAAGACAAAAAGACCTAGTCTGCCACCTGCATATGTCTTGTCATAGATGCTGCCAGAATCTGCCATGATCTTCTTACCCTCGTACATCACAACTCTGTGGGAATACAGGACAAATGAAAGATGGTCCAAGTCCTGACATTTCAACATAAAGTAACGTGAGGAGTAATTACGTATGGGGATTCATTAATTATCTCTGCTCACCGAATATGTCCTGTTCTCGGCCTATGGATCAGATGCCATCTGTAGGCAGTAAAATCTTTCCATCCAACGTTCTTTGGGTCATGCCAAAGAGTGCGGACCTAAAGCAGGAGGAAATAAACAGTCATTGGTTTACTGGATTTCCTATCACACGGTAAAATCATTTATTGAAGAATAGAAGTGTGGTGTACCTGTCCTGGAGTATTGCCTGTGTGCCAGAGGGCATTCCTGAGGTGTTCTCCTGGGCCGGTAGTGGAATTAACCACTTTAATAGACAGGCCAGAGTAGCCCTGGGCTTTGGTGGGTTTATTTGACCAGTAAGTCTGCGTGATCTGCTTCCACATCACCACATAGAATCTGGAACTGGACTGGTAGCCAAACACAAAGCCAGCATAATCATCATCCCTCTCTGTGTTGATGAAGAAAGTCCCACTGAAGTCCACTGCATTGAACTCATGGTAACCTGATGGAGGAACAAGTGGGAGGGGTGTCAATACAGGACATCAGTAAAACCTGAATGAAAAAGACCATTTGTATCTATCTTTGCATAGTCTGTAGTTCAACTTAAAAAAATAGGTTTGTATTGTGCAGACAATTATGAGATTTTTTTTTTTTTTGCTTACCAACAGCAATGCCAGGGTCGCAGTTGACAGTCTGAACCAACTCCTTGCCCTGATGGCGGACAACCCAGTTAGGATCAATCTGGGAGGTTCCTTTTGGATCCAGAGGAACCATCTGGAACTTGCGGAAGTCTGTCTCACTGATGTCAAAGTTCTCAGGACAGACATCATAGATGTCAGGAACATTGTCTTGATCAAAATCATCTTTGCAAGCATCTCCACGACCATCACCTGAAAAACAGACAGTGCATATCAACTGTTAGTAAAACTCAGGGTCTGTCAACATGCTATGAGCTGTGTTTCTGTGTATTGCTCCTTCTGAACTGTTTAGAGAAATTTGCATTGTGTAGAAGTGGCCTGTTTTGCTCACCATCAGAGTCCAACTGATCAGGGTTGAAGGCCAATCTGCAGTTATCTTTGTCATCAGGGATGCCATCATTATCGTCATCATGGTCGCAGGCGTCTCCCTTGCCGTCCTTGTCATGGTCAGCCTGGTTGGCATTGGGGATGTACGGGCAATTGTCCAAGTTGTTCTGGTGTCCGTCCTCATCGATGTCCTGGTTGCTGTCACACTTGTCTCCCACACGGTCATCATCTGAATCAACCTGCAATGATACAGTGTTTTTTTTCTCCATTAAAGTTATGACCTAATATACGCTTTAAGGGGGCAATAATGCGTTATTATGCTAACAGTTGTGATTACATTACACAACACTTATTTCCTTTCACTGCTGTGTTTCCTGCTGCCTCTGTTCTTAAAGCTCTTGTCCCTTGCTTTCATTAAGCACTTCCTTAGGCTCCAGTCTCTCTTTGCCTCTGTACAGCTGCCAAGCTCAGTTGGTCCAAAATCAAACGTCATTCCACAAGACCGCTCCTCCTACACCATTTGTTTGTTTACCACTGCAAGCATCTACAGTGAAAAGCAAAGTCATGCATGTCCTACTTGGCAGGATGAGGTATACCTTGTGGCATTAAAAAAGAATAGGTGGTAGAGGGACTTGCACAATCAAAAAAATGCTGTTGTTGTAATCTTTGGACAAGCAACCAACATTATTGTAGTGTGCACTTCACTCTTTAAAAATCACATTTGTCTAGACTTGGATGCCCCCCTCCTTCCCCCATCCTTCTCCTGATTTCCGTTGTTCAACACATTCCTATTTCTCAGTGTAGCATGGCACAGGTGGACAGAAAAAGGCCTGTGCTGCGCCGACAGGGCATGCACATACCCCAGGGCCAGCCCATTCCTCAGTAATATCCAGCCTAGGGCCTCTCACCTCACATTAGTCAGCTAACGTCAATGGGCCATTGAAAAGACCCCAAGCCCCCCACCACGCCTTATTGAACTGATGTGCCCCTGAGCTGCATACAGGATTTACTCCACCTTTACATGGCGTGATAAAGCTTAGGCAGCTACACAGGGCAAAGCACTAAGGCTCTCTCTCAATTGAAACAGAGATATATGCTGAGCTAAAGAGAAAGGCAAAGAGATAAATGTGGATTATAGTTGCTGCGTGAGGCGGAAGAAAATTGGTAAGGGTGGTGCATCTGTGTATGTGTCCACACACCTGATCAGGATTATGTTCCAGAGGACAGTTATCGCACATATCTCCCACCCCATCCAGATCTGTGTCTCTCTGATCAACATTGTATACGTAGGGACAGTTGTCCTTCTCATTCAGTATTCCTGGTGAATGAATGGAAACATATTATATGAAAATCCGGCACAGAAGTTCAAAACACACGACTCATAGAGTGCAATCTCACTTCATTACCAACACAAAGATTTCCAGAGGATGTTTTTTTAGTCAAGTTTTCAATTCTCACCATCTCCATCAATGTCCACAGCACATGCATCTCCCTCTCCATTGTTGTCTGTGTCTGTCTGGTCTGGGTTACTGTTGTAGGGGCAGTTGTCACACCGGTCACCCACATCATCACGGTCGTAGTCATACTGTCTGGGATTGTACACGAATGGACAGTTGTCCTGTTTCAAAGAGAGAAAGACAAAGAGTTGATTCTAGGTTTTCAGGTGCAGTTCCTGTCATTTGCTGTCTGAGCCTGTCTGTTTACAGAGAGGAAGCGATGCAGGATTAAAAGGTCCTTTATTTTTAGGCCCTTCCCCAAATCTAATGTTGGGATTAGCAGCACACAGAGCAGCTCCTTCAGAGCTCTACCTCAGCATTGGAATTTGAGGTTTTGGCTCAGGCTATGGAGAAACATTTGCTTTCCTGCTGAGCCTGCCCCCCACCCCACTCATCCACCACCTGCCCTGTTATTAGACAAAATGAATGATGAATGCTAAAATGACAGTTGCAGAAAACACACACATACACTCTCTCTTGCACGGCACCTCTGGAAATTTTTACTTACCCTGTCATCAGGAATACCATCGTTGTCATCATCATTGTCACAAGCATCTCCAATGCCATCCTTATCATAATCTTCCTGTCCTGAGTTAGGGAGGTTAGGACAGTTGTCCTGAATAACAGACAATTGTATAAGTAATTAGACTTTAATTCTCCAACAGCAATTTCTTGAGTAAAAAAAACAAAAAAAAAAACATGTTGGAGCCTTTCAACTTCACCACTATGTACCTTTTTGCAGTGGTAGGTGGCATTCTCCACACAGACCAAGTCAGCATTGGGCCATCCATCCAGGTCTGTGTCCTCTCCACAGATATGGCCATTGCCAGCGTAACCAGGCTTGCACTCACAGCGGTACATGGGATCGGCAAAGTGTCCAAGGTAGTTGCAGCGGGCGTTTTTGTTGCAGTCATGGCTGCCATCGAGGCAAGGATTACGGGGTGTGCACACCTGCAGATTGAGAGAGAATGAATAGGTTGCTGATCAGACTGGCAGTGCATAGCCCACATTCATGACATTCTGCCCTTAGAAAGACAGACATTCATCACAACAAATGAACATGATCCTACCCTGGAGATGCAGGTGTACTTACACCTCACATGCACTGTTCCTGTTATCAGGATTTAATTATCAACTCACATCTCTCTCTGTAAAAGCATTTGCTCTTTGCTGTTGTCTCATTGGCAGTTTGACACAGACAGGACTGTACTTGCCTGTTTATTAGCAGTAGCCTGCTCTACACCTCGGCCAAATGGTTGGAGTCCTGAGTAGCGAGGAGGGCAGGGCAAACAGTTGTAGCCAGGATCTGTATTCTCACAGCGGTGCACGCCATTAAACTCAAAGCAAGCATCTGGGACCTCCTTGCACTGTTTTTAGGAATAAAAGAACCATTGTCATTAAACTTGAGACTTGGCAGATGTTGCAGTAAGCATTAAGACATGTTTGTAGTTAATATAATCATAGGACAAGTGCGATGGAATTTTTACCTCGTCAATATCTTTACACTTGATACCATTGCCAGTATAGCCACCTGGGCACTTTCCACACTTCCAAGAACCGTCAGGGAAACTGGTGCACTTGGCTCCAGCAAAGCAGGGGTTGGACAAGCACCCATCTGTAAACAACAATGCTATCTCATTATCAAGATCCTTCAGATGTAACCTTTTTCATTCAGGTAATTCCCATTCCAGTTATGATCTCATTTTGATGGTAGGTTTAGGTCTATATAAATACAACAAAATAATTAAAACCGTGAGTAGAAAAATATGCTAAAAACATAAATGTCAAATACTGCACGGCAAAAATGTGAACAATAAAATACTGCAGATACATGGACCATGGAGAAGCTCTGTAAGTGATTACAATGACTCACCAATGGGGCAGGCTTTCTTGTTGCACCTCTGATTCTCTTTAGCATCACCGACACACTCTTTACCACCATATTTTGGTGTAGGATCGTTGCACAGGCGTTTACGAGTCTGGACACCACCTCCACAGGTGAGAGTGCATGTATCCCAGGGTGACCAGGGTCCCCAGTTGCCATTGACTGATGGTGATAAGAAGAAACTATGATTCATTTCTGTATACAACAAAATAATTTAGCCAGGCAGTGAATCTAGGATGGTGAAACTTACTGGGACATGCGGACTGCTGACACTTCTCGGTTTGCCGACCCTCTCCCTCACAGTCCTTGCCTCCAAGCTGAGGGGTGGGAGAGTTGCACAGGCGGATACGCGTGATGACACCAGCACCACAGGTAACGGAGCATGATGACCAGGGTGACCAGTGGCTCCAGCTGCCATCCTGCTTGACTGAAGGCCATAAAAAAAGGCCAGAGGTCATTTATCAGGGAGGAAAGTGATGCGTAACTGTGGTATTACGTCATCAGAACAAATAATGTCACACAGATGATGACAGACAAGCAAAACGCCAACTACGATCACACACTGCTACACATGACTTGCTGTGCTGACTGTTAAACATGACATGCTTGTTGTTTGTGTGTGTGGTTGATAGGTATGTTGTGTAAACTCACAGCGCTTGTCACACTCCTGGAGGTAGCAGTCGCGGGTCTGCACAGAGGTGCCCTCGCAGTTGTTATTGATACGGTCGCAAGAGCGCCCACGCTGCTGGATGCCCCGCCCACATGACACGGAACAATGGGTCCATTCAGACCACGGCGACCAGCCGTCCTCTGCATAGTCACTCACTGAGCAGGAGGGAGAGAATATGAGAAAGAGGGGAAGACGGAGACAATAAAAGAGCTATTCCAGTGAGGCAGCACCCCCTTGCAAACACCCCCAAGCCTAAATGAGGAGGGAAAGCTCTTAAAGCGGAGGGCTAATAGTGTGGATTTAGCTGGGACTTAGACACAGAGAAGGCCCTCTGTTCAGAGCAAAGGCAGAGGACTAACACTCTGAGAAACAGAAGGCCCCACTGTCCTCAGGATGCATGGGGATGCCCCACTGGCTTATGTTTTCCTAAAGAGGAAACAGATTTTGAAAACACGTCCCTGGGTGTGTTATGACTTCAACAAGTGGCTGACGTTGGGATGAATGCGGCTTCCCATGTTTATTTAGGTTTTAGGGAAGCATTGCAGCCAAGCCTGCATAGGTATGAAGAACATGTCACTTCTCCTCATGTAAAAGACTGCTTTACTAAACAGTTGACCAATTTTCCATCTCCCTTTAACCAATTTGGCAAATTATAGCTATTTGAACGTGAAGATTCAAAGATGTTTTTGAGCACAAAGCACCAATGTTCCCAACACATAAGCACCCTTTTATTTACTCGGATGTTATTACAGTTAAATCATCTTTTCTCTCCAACAGAAACTTTTACATCTAAGGAAATATTTGTGGCTTTTTGTTTAATGTGGCAAATAACTTAATAAAATGGCTCTCTTAGGGAATGGGGCACCATTTGAATGCTTCGTCTGTGAGTTAAACTGTACTCATTTCAGCATTTGGGGTTATTTATGGAGACATTTGTAGTGCAGGTTTACATGACTGCATTTGCAGTGTACTTTTCTATAGCTTTGCTGGCTCTAACAACATGTTGGACTTTAGTGAAAGGAAATGCTTACGTGTTCCACAGCGTGGGCAGCACTCTCCATCAGGAACAGTAGCATTAGCACAGGGGATCAGGGGGCAGGAGATCTTGCGGCACACAGTAGCAGAGTTCTGCACAAGTACAGAGACAAATTTATGTTAAAAAATACATCATGCAAATAGTACATACGGATATCACCCAAATGCTGCTGCAGTTTTCTTCAAAATTCAATCCTGGTGCTAGATCAAATCCCAATTCCCAAATAGAATTTAGACACTACAAAGAAACGTCAGTAAAGTGGAGTTCATGGTTTTGTGAACCTATTTAAATTTGTGTGTGTTGCAAGTAATTTTTTTTTAATCCAAATCTTAGTCCATGTCCGTGCAACCACCTCATTAAATTCCTTGTTCAGCATCTGAGTTTGCACGGGTTTACAATGCCAGAAAAGCTAAACGAGTTCTGGCTAAGAGCGGAGACCCCTGCAGACAACCACCTGCCCACTGGGTCAGGGGAGGGCGGGAACGAGGCCAAAGTCCTAATAATGGATGTCGGTTTCATCCATGAGCCGGTCTGGGCACTGAGCCCTGAACAAGTAAAGCCAGCCTGCCAGCACAACCTGTGTGGGTGCGCAGGGAATGACTCAGGCATAACAACTGCTTCTAACTATGCATGCTAAGGTTCTCCCTCCTGGATTTGATCACTGAGAGAGAAGAAAGAGGAAATAGGGACAACTGGTGTATCAGTAGAAGGCGAAATGAGGAAATGATGCCCACTGGTGAAATGCAGGGAGCTTCACTGCCAAGTATTTTGTAGCTAAGCCCATCCTTTCTTTCCACTTGTCAGAGCCAAGGTATTGTTCCTAAGTATGGCCAATGCATGACTTAAAGTCTGGTCAGGTCCCTTAAAGCCACAATCAAATTGAACTTCAGACAACAGACCTGTCATTACAACTGTAAAGGCTGTTGGCCTTCTGCCAAGCCGTCACACTACTAATTACTGAGCAGATCAGTTGAGTGGTGGTTAAGGGTGAGCCTCAGTGTTGGTTGTCTTAATATACAAGTGTGTGTTTACATGTAAAGACAAGTCAGAGCATTAAGTGGGTCCTCTCACACATGTGTTTAAGTACTTAACACACAGTACACACTGATGGGAGCACACTGGAGGTCTCACCTGACAAGTGCACTCAGTGCAATCATCGACGGTCCACTCATCTCTGTTCTTGCGCACGATGCCATTGTGGATGCAGACACCACTGTGAATGCCAATGCGGTTTTTAATCAGCTTGTTCTCATCCGTCTGGGGGTATGGGAAAGAAAAGCAGGAACAAAAAAACAGATATTGTTTGTTATGTACTATCATAACAATTACCTTTGCAGAGAGCTACTTCTCCTGGGGGTCTGTATTTACAGTATAATCAAAATATAATTAAAAAGCATGAAAGTAGCTTAAGGGATTTTACCCAGAAAGATGGCAAAGTGCAGCAGCTTAATGTCAGTTCAAATAAAGCTGTATACTGTACAAAGTAAATAGAGTTTTGAAGTGATGCAATAAAATACTTACGCTCTGGTTATTGAAATTAACAATGCAAAAATGTATAGATGATCAAAGATGTCATCAAAGTGTCATTAACAGTGCTGATTTTGTCAAATATACTACAGTTGCCATATCTCTATAGATGAACAAACATAGATATCTAATGTTGTTTTGTTGGACAGCTGTACACACTTGTTGGTGGTGATTCAGAGACCACACACATCTAAAACACACACACGCAGACAGATAGGCAGCCAACAGTCAGACGGTCTCTTGGGCTCTCCCAGACTGTCTGCTGGGTTTTCTACTCACCAGCTGGCGGAGTTCATTGGACAGCTCCTTGACCACCACACCGAGCCCCTTCAGCTCCTTAAACATGCTGACCAGGTCCTCACAGGAGAAGCCGCAAACCATCTGCAGGTCTTCACCAAGACAGAAAAACAGGCACAAACATCAGTGATTGTTAGTTTAAGTCATCTTTTTGGATTCTTGTTCCATTATAGTTTAGTCACAACAGTCTTTAGACTACAAAAGATGTGAACCAGTATAATAAAAAAAAAAAGGCCAGTCACATGCAGCAGTGTTTACCTTTAGTCTTATGTCCAGTGTACTCTGTTCTGATGGCTGAGGACCCGTTAAGGTTCTTCAGGATCATGGTGTCAGTTGTAGCAGCTGAGGGAGAAATAGCACCAAAAATCAGATCTCCTGTCTGTATCTTAATCATTGATTAATTACTGAGAAGGGTATTTGTAGTTAATTTCACATATCCCACAGCACTATAAATTATTTTAAAAAGTAATTATTTACAGAACATCCCAGAGAATATACTTAAAGACCACAGCTCCCTGAGATATTTGCAATCTAGCATTCCTCTGTGACAAGTGGGAAACTGTTTAGCAGAGCGTTTTATGTAGAAATCAGAGACAAATTAAGTGTGATAGAACTTGGCAGTACATGAAAAAAAAAGAGCAATTAGTAAACACACAAGACGTCTCGGCCATGATTACTCACAGCTTTGGCATCCTTTGTTGCGGAGGATGGCGTCCAGTGTTGTTCCAAACACAAACCGCACGTTTTGTAGGACCCCCTGCAAACACCAATGTTCAGTTTAGACTATCAGCCGGTGCAACAGAATATTAAAACTCTTATCAGTGCATCACACTAAAAATATTTAAACATCATTCTGTCGTAACGTGTGCGTTTTTACGCATTTGGATACAATTACGCATGAAGTGAGAGGAGACTAAACCGCTTCGGTGGAATCACAATTCACTCTCCAGACTTAAAACTCTATAACGGCTCGTGTTCTCACCATGAATCTGTCCTTTACAGCTCCTTTGCCCACCCTGAGGCGCGCGCTGGCCGGAGTTTCCTGCGTCAGGATGCTTTGAATTGGCGCATCCAACTCGGCGGTGTTCACTTCGTCGCATCCCGCGTAAAGCTGCGCCCGGTCCTCCTGCACGAACAGCGTGATGTTCTTCCATTGACCTGTCGCCAGATCCACATCTTCGATGGAAACTACCTGCTGCTTGTTCTCGGTGGAGAAAACGATGTCCAAGGTGTTTGCTTTGCCATTGGAGACGATCTCAAACACTGGCCCAGAGCCATCCTGCTTCTCCACAGTCAGGAGGCTTCCCCTGGTCCGTTTGGACTGCTTGAAGTTGAGCAGGAGGAGGAAACCCCTCTCGGCATGGATGGAATCGATCAGGTCCCTAAAGGCGCTCTCGGGGACTGGGGGGATCAGGTCCGGGTTGAAGATCTTGTAGGCGGGGCTGTACGGGTCGTCTCCTTTCACCAGTGTGACCCCATGGTTCGTACTGGGGACGTGGATGAGCTCAAACAAGTCATATACGCTATTGTCGTCTCGACTCTCTGCGGGTGAATAACAAGAAGCAATCAGCCTTTGTCTGGCAGAGCACTGGAATTGTGCTGGTTTTAATTTTCAGTTAACTTCAAGCAGTTCAAAGTCACATCAGCTTCTCTTTTTTTCATGTAATAAGCAGTACTCACAGAAGTATCTAAAAAGTGAATTATTATTCCGAGAAGTTTAACAAGTTCAAGTTGAAGCAGTCACTTTAGCCAAACTCACCTGCGACTCTCGCACTCTCACAGGTCCAAAGCATCAACAGCAAAAATATTCCTGTCAGCTTCATGGTGAAACACCAGCCTGCTGTCTGGACACATAAAAACACAACAGTCTGACCCTTTCTCAAATATCAATGTCACACAAAGTCAATGTGCAACAGGTTGAATCTAAAATAATGCAACAGATGCAGCTGCAGAATATTTGCCACTCACCTGTTTCACTAGAACAGTAGATCCAAGGTAATAAAATCCCGCAAAAATATTTAGAAGTCCAGCAATATTCCTTAAGAGTGTTTTTTTTCTTTTCTTTTTTCTTTTTTGCCAAATTATTTAAAAGATGGAAGTTCCACAGTGAAAAGCACGAAAATAAAATCTGCCGTGTTTTTTCTTATTTGAAAACTTGTCTTTTCTGCTATCGGCCGCTAAAAAACTCCCTTTTAAGCCGAGGGGGGACAAAGTGCTATTTAAATAGTTTGATGCCATTCCTAAGAAGTGGCCTCGTCCAATCACGGTGAGGGGAGAAAAAGGGACGAGCTTATCCTCTTAGTGCAGAGAGAGAGAGAGAGAGAGAGAGAGAGAGAGAGAGAGAGAGGGAGAGAGAGAAGGAAAGGCGCTGTCTATTGCGGGACCAGGCGCAGCTTCAGTGCGCTGCTGCCCTCAGACTCTGAACGCAGCAGTGTTTCCTCTCAGCGTCCATCCATCAGTGCGCACAGGCATCTCCACCTCAAGGACACTGATAGAGACTCCACAAATCACTGCCATATTCACATGTCGCATTCAAAAAGAAGTGTCAGAAAACGCAAAATCACTCTAACAATCCTTGTGTCACTCTACAAACTCTAGTCATTGCACTCTTCATTTCCATTACAGCTCCTGCGTCTTCAGCAGCTGTAATATTCCAGGAACACATACTACAACATTCCCATAGACAGACTGTGTGCATCTGGTTCGTGCAGTGTATGTTTGCAAAGACATTTAACTTTTTTTTTTATCAGTGTCCCCTCTAATGCTTTGTCTGTGATGTAATTTATTGTAAATTAACAATTTTGTTTTGGATTTCGAATCCTGTTTATTACGAGATTTAATTGACTTTTTTCCCCTTCTTCTTACACGTCATATATCAGAATATAGCAGATCATATCAGGTCTGGACAGTGCTGAGTTTCAGTCACAGATTTCCTCAGCTCGTTGCAGTTCCAGCTCCACCCGCTAGGAGCCGACGTGAGTTCACTGCAGAGGCGCCTGAGGCAGTTCAAGGTGTTGCTGCTGCTGCTGCACACCTCAACTCCCATTCACCTTTACACTGGCTTCTTGTACAAATGAATATCCAAATGTAGTATACATATGATTAATGTCACGTTTTTTTTTTAGTGAGCCAGACATCAGCCTCATGCTTTAGTGTCACTGAGCAAGGCAGTAAGATTCTGTTAAAGGAGAATTATAACAAAAAGGGATAAAGGGAATATAAACTTCTATACAAAATGAGGCAAAAGCTTCTTCAAGCAGTGACTTAAGGATGACCCAAGTTCTGCCATTCTGTGCTGGACACCAGAAATCCTTCCTCACAGTCCACAAACTGGTTCATACTGGTTTAAGAGCTCCAAGACACACACTCACTGGCTGCTTTGTTAGGTACACCTGTGGAAACCTAATGCAATCCAATACAACAGCTCTGCTAAATAGCTTTACAATGCTTCTGCATTTTCTGTTTTTGTTATTAAATGTTTGGTGGTTCTACTTTATGATGATGCGTGAGGGCATCATGGGAGGTGCTGGTGTGCTGTGTTAATGGGGTGTACAAGTTTAGAGATCAAGCAGTTTGGCCGATAATCAGATATGATATTCAGCAGTATTTAAACTTAATAGAGCTTGTATTATTCTAAATTTTGACACCAAGATTTAAATTTTTAATGCAAATGAGTGTTGGTTCCAAATATCAGTTATTGGTCTCCTTGATAACTATAAACATCAGGCCTTAAAAAAGTGATATGAGTGTAAAAGCTTATATCACTGTGCACAAAAGCTCAAATGTTTAAAGCAATTAATGAAAAAAGGAAAAGAAACCTTTGAGATGGCTTAAACTTTTTATATCCACAGTCTTAAGCTGCTAGTTTAGAATATTTAGGTCATAATTTCAAACATGCTGCACAGACGCCCTATAAGAAATGTCCCTGCATGTGCCAACATTACACCATAACGATGCATCTTTATTAGAAAGTAGTTCAGTGGTGTGTCGTGAGAGCAGCTGGTCCTCAGTCCTGACCTCTCTGTGTAAACAGATCTCAGCTTTACACATTAAAGTTCACAAGCTGTTATGATAAGTTTTATGTGGTAGAATAATCTAAACCAAACAGTCACTAAACTGTTTATACTGAATAAGGACATTACTGTCAGTTTATAAGACGCTTTTCTGTTTTATTTACAGTACACGATGATGAGATAAATATATTGGCTGTAACACCATTCCAGTGTATTCCTCTTGTGCTGAGATCACTTCCACTAACTCGTATCTATCAGTCTGCCAAATCTAACCCTGCTGACATGTTTTGCTGGTAGAGATTCACGGTGTCTTGTCCACCTCCAATCATGTTGCAAGTGGTTCTGTTTTGGTGCTGTGGAAGTTTAACCTCATAAATGTGGCACTTCAGTGGATTCCTAATGCATGCATCATCTGTGATAGTCTGTCACTGGATAATCTCTGATTCATTTGTTTTAAAAAAAAAAACACAAAAAACCCCCCCCAAAAAACAAATAATACAGATCCTTGTTCATTGTTTCAAAACCAAAACAAAAAAACAACAACAATCAGACACAGTCAACTTTTGGTAATGCTACAGATTTATAAAATGGCCATCTTGTTGCTTATTTTGATTTTTTTTTCACTTCTGCTTTCGGTCTGTTCACTGTTCTATGTTCTGTCTCAAATTTTTAAAAAAATGGAAAAAGAAGAGGTTTTTTTGGAGTTTCTTGTTTTACATTTGGACACAAAAAACACATATAGACCACTTTGGTTTTGACTTTTAGCTTCAAAAAAAAAGGAAAAAAAAAAGAAGGGAGAATCACCAGAAATAGAAAATGGACCTTTTCTGATTGTTTTGTTGTTTGTTTGTTTTAATCACATTTGAGTTTTTTTTCCCCATTCCTAATTTTAAACATGAACGGATTAACATGTTTCAATTTTGTCTTAATTACAAGTAAATAGTGAATTATCCACTAATACCCAGAAACACAATCGCTGCCCTTTGAAGTGGAAGATGCATTGATGCCCCACCCCGTCATTCTTCGTCTGCCAGAATAATAATATTTCCCTTTTCAGTCTGTATTAAGGTGAGATTTAGAAGAGAGACATATTAAGACATGATAAACAAAGAAGAAAGGGAAAATGCTGAAGCAAATGTTTCCTCTGCTCTGCCTTTACCTTGTTGACAGTAGACAGAGCCACCAATGACAGATAGTCGTTCATTTTGCTGCACCTTAACAAAGAGAATCTCTTTTGACTCGACACAGGAGTGTAATTTATCCACTTGATGCATAACACACATGCTTTTCTATGTAATGTGACAGGCTTCAGAGCCGTGAGTTTCACAGACAGGTGTGTGACGATGCTGTAAGCTGGTTTAGACGTTGGGGATGAAGCTGCACCCTGAGGGGTCCTGAGGTCGAAGCTGACTCCTGTGGTGCCTGGGAGTCTGTCTCAGATCAGAACCATGGATGGAAACTGTAGGTGGCTTGTTTCAGCCTGTGGAGGATACACTGTCACTGCCTCAGGTGCCAGGACACTTGACGTGTCAGCAGCGTAACAGGAAAGTGAGGCGATAAAGGTTTGTCAGTTTAGATAGGTATTATTCTGAGTGAGCGAATGGAGAAACTCGTGTTTGAGTGACGCACAATTCAGAAGCTCATATACAACTCCTGTTTGTGTTTGGTTGTTGTTTCGTAAGAAGAAGAGAGAACATGCTCGGAAGAAGAATGTGCTGCTGGTTTTGGCATCAGTTAGTATAAATAAAAGGATAAAGTGTAAATATGTCTGAATACACCCATTTACTCAGACTGGTGTGCAGATGTGTGTGCAGTAAACATGCATGTGCACATTGATGCTGCTGATCTCGCTTTCATTTTTCCTCCTCTACTGTTTTGGCTACATGGCCAGGAGAGAAGACGAGAGGAGGAACATGGAAGATAAAAACACAAGAAAGGGCAGAAGAGGGTGAATGAGGGAAAGAAAGAGAAGAGAGGAGAAACAAAGGTAGGCAAGGAGGAATGAAAAGAGCAGATGAAGAACAAGGAAAGGAGAGGAGGAAAAAGGAGACACAAATTTAAACAAGAGAGGAAGAAACAAAGCAAGAAGAGGAGAGGACCAATGAGAGGAGAGGCAATAAAGGAAAGGAAAAAAGGAAAGAAGTGGGAAAAAAAGTGGGAAAAAGGCAAACGAGGAAAGGAAGTGAAGCAAAAAGGCACATAAAGGAGAAGCCAAATGGAGAAGCACCACAGAAGAAAGCAGAGAAGAAAAAGAATGACAACGAAAGAATAGGATGAACAAATAAATACAACAAGGAGAAATGAAACAAGGAAAGAAGTTGGACAAGGAGGTGAGGAGAATGATGTAAATAGAGGAGAAACAAGGATAAGGAATGACAAACTAGAAAGGGAGAGAAGAAAGAAGGGAAGCAAAACAAGGAAAGAAGAAAAGAAGAGAGGATGAGTCATAACAGAAGAAAAGGGGGAGAAAGAAAAGAAACAAAGAGAGGAATGGGCCCAGTAAAAGAAGATAAGAAAAAAACTCAAGTTTAGACAGTTTTTTGTATAGCCCATTTAAAACAACAGCCATTGTACCAAAGTGCCTTCAGTAGAAAGGGTCATTATTGGTGTATTTATCTAACAAGTTGAAATATTGGGGTTAGAACATTCTACTTATTTATGATGGGATTTAACCAGAGTAATAAACAAAGTTATTATAATAGGACTTTACCCAGTGCACATAAAGGCTGATACTAGTTATGGAGATTTATCCAACTGATGTCTTAATACAGCTAAGAGCCTTTAGCAAAAACAAGAGAAGCAAGAAAAGAGATGAAGAGGAGAGAATGCACAAGAATGGGAAAACAAGCAGGATGTATGCAGATACATGCTATGTCACCGCAGTCAGTGAATGGAACAATCCATCAATCCAATGCATCCAGCTGCAAGAGCTCACTGAGTAACATTTTTATGACAGCTGAACAAAACTTTCCATAACCCCTGTCCGTCAGTCCGTCCTCTTGGTATTACTGAGGTCCTGGAACAGCCTCTGGCTGCTTACTACTCCCTGATAATTGGACACACCTTCCTTCTGTAAGTCATTTTCTCGTAATGCAGCATCAGAGGGGAGATGATTCAACGCCGGGGGTTGAAAGGTGATGACATGTGATAGTTTTATTGTTGGATGATCACCTATCAAAGTCATCTGGTGGGATTGATATACAGTCTACTTGAAGTTGTGTCAAGCTTGCTTGGAAAAATACTACTGAATGGTTGACTGTGTTGCAGCTAATTACTTACAGATAATAAATGTGATGAATTTATCGGTGCGACTGTGGACATTTTCCTTCTTGGTTATCCACAGCGGTTAGTAATTTGCAGCAGTAACATTCTTCCATCCATCATTTTACAATTATTGTCATATTAAAAATTCTACAGCAATAAGTGAATTACAGCAAATTGCGCTAAGATCTTCATTTTCTCCCTGGATTGTAACAGTTGACGCTTGTGCTGTCACACTTCTGCAGTCTGTGGCCACAGGCGGGACGAATCGCAGTCTCGTAAAGTTATTCCCACGCCCTACTTGCAATTACTACTGAGAAGATGACATGGGGAATTTTTCCCAGTCAGCAGCTCATATTTACAGTAAATCCAATATGGTATGAACCCGACATATGCTCTTCCCTGATCCATCATCAGAGAGCCGAGGAGCAGATTCTGGGTTAACGCAAAGCAGGAAGCAGGAACAGGAGCAACGGTCTTTACAGAGGGTGGAAGAGCTCATTTGGTCCAAAAATTTGGGTTTGTATAGGGGTCCTTAGCAAACACAAAGAAAACATCAAATTGACCTTTGTTGCTTTTCTACGTTTTATGTAATTTTAACTCTTTCTATTATTCATCAAACAACAATGTGTAGACGTCATTTTAATATTTTTCAGTTCATTTAAAGCCCAAAGCCAGACAAGTGTTAAAATAAGTGTCCACATTTCACCACCTAACATCGCCATCAGGTCAATGTGGGTTTGATCACGACCCAAAATGTACAAATCACACATGAGTGAAGTTGTCCATGTATGGAGACACCCACTGTCAACAGAGCTGCATGCATCCATGTGTCTGTTTCTACGGCCATGTGGAGTTTATCCTGCCCTGAATTCATTTATGAGACAACAATGCCAAATACACTCCACAATTCCAGTTTCTCAAATGTGAGAATTTTATTTGGTTGTCTTTTTGCCTTTTGGACTATTTGCAGAAAACAGCAGTGAGCAAGACACACCTTGAACATGATGAAATAGTCAGAGGCATTCTTTCCAAGATATTTTATAGACATAACTATTAATCAGTGAAAAAGAAAAAATCTGTCTTGAAGTGTTTTGTGCTCGGTGTTCAGCTTGGTGAGACTCTGCCTGAGGTCACACCCTCCCATTGGAAATCATTGATATTACTGCTGTATGCACAATAAGACACCCAGACATACAGACAGACACTCTCAAACACCAACAACCCCCTCTGCTTCTTCATGGCAATTACCCAGCACAAAACATACAGACACAGAGATTTAATAGTGAAATCGTGCCCATACACATCCACTTAAAAACCCTCCCCTTTTAAAATGAATGTTTGGTAAAAACTTCCTAAGCATTCAGAATGTATTTTGCTTTTTGGCTGAAAACACTGAATGTTTTGGTTTATGATCCTGAACAATGAAGTGACCATTTGCACTTTGAGCCCATACGGGACAAATGCAATTAGATCTGATGCATTCTTGAGCTCAAAATCCATTTTCCAGCAATGCAGGCCCACAGATGACCACCTGTGCGTTTCTTTCATTTGAGCCCACTCCCTGCTCCCACTAATTCCCAATAAACTACTCATTGGAGTGTTCACCCATGACATTACTGTGCTCAAGCCAGGATCATTAGCTGGGTCCTGCACTCAGGGAAAGACATTGGTTGCCACAGGCTCAGCTGCTCAGTGATTTCTAAATATCTAATAGTGTCTAGGAATGTAGTCTTGATCCAGTTCCATCTTCAGCCTATTAGGAGGTCACGGTGTGCCAGCTT
Organism: Stegastes partitus; assembly: GCF_000690725.1. Taxonomy (NCBI): domain Eukaryota; kingdom Metazoa; phylum Chordata; class Actinopteri; family Pomacentridae; genus Stegastes; species Stegastes partitus. The sequence continues at coordinate 1,464,212 of NW_007577740.1, forward strand.
CTTTTCATGGGCTTCCATGGACAATGTAATTTGCATTCCAGAGCGCAGTGGGTTGGGGGAAAAGACGTTTGGGTGTTCTGAATCATCTGATATAATTGCTGCTGAGAGCGTAACTGCTGATTCTATTTAATTCTAATGGGGCCTCTGGTGAAATGTTTTCCCCAAATTTGGTGAATGAATACAGAGACCTGTCTTGACCATTAGCGGGGTCGCAGCTGTTGACCAGCTGTTTACTGCTAAAATAAGAGACACACAACAGTGGAATTACACAGGTAGGAATGACAACTTTTCAATCAGGCTGCCTGTTATTTTGCTTCACTATACACTACGGATATTAAATATTAGGGACACGTGTTCTTTTGTTCATGTTGGTGATCCACGGCTCTCATTGATTTCATTCACTCTCACACAAGCTTTGAGGATAATTATTTGTAACTTTTTCCTATTAAATTAGGTGCATCAAGCTGACTGCTAATGCAAGCATGCTAGCAGGCTCGTAGTGTCAAAGGTAATATATGATAAGATAATTATTAATAACAGTAAGATGTCCAGCTGGTATAACGTTTGCATGCTAATAAGCATATGCTAAGTGCAGCTGAGGCTGGTGGTAATGCCATTAGCATCAGAATATTGACATTTAAAGATGAATTTTTGACATGGTAATAGAGATCACCAGAGATATTACATGTAGTCTCGAGGGCAACATATCTGTTTGTTGTTTCATCAACATTGGTGGACTAACCAACACTGCAGACACACAAGCTCACAAACGTGGCAAAGAAACACACAAATTGGCCATTTTACTTCCAACTGCAGGAACTTCCAGCCTTTGTGTTTTCATTGCGATGTAGTATCTGACAGACCACAATGTTCACTCCAAAAGCTCCAAAACTGTTCCATGAGTCTAGAAAATAGAACAATGGAGTTTGGTTACATTATCGCATATTGTGAATTGTACATTGTTGATGGCGGTTTTTCAGATTGCTGCACAATTAGGACATGGAGAGAGCAGAAAAATGTTGCTTGTTGTCCCCCACAAATTTAATCAATTAACAATGAGCTCTGCACAGCAGGGTATTTGCAGTTCAGAAGTGCCTACTCTGAAGAAGGTACTTTTTTCTCCCCCTAAATTTGCCTGAAAGCTTCGGGCTGCCCTAAAATGGTTTGCAAGTTCCTGCAGTGGAAAAGGCCTAATTTGTAGGTCATGCCACCAAAATGCAGCTGACTTGCTGGGACATTGGCAATGGATCCTTTGTGTCCTATATGATCCCATGGACGCTCAGATCGGGTTGAGTTTTTGAGCAGTCACCCCAGCATCCTTATACTGCCGTGTTTGTCCTGAGAGTAACTATAACTGTTGCCTGCCCGAACAGATGAAAATTAGAGGATAAGTTAAACAATGAATAATGAATGCTTGCAAATCACGAAAACATCACAACACTTTAATATTACGTGCCTTTTTCTAGACCAAATTGAACCAGAAAAAATGGGAATTTGTTATTGTTAACTGAAAATGACATATCCTCAAACTCAATAGTTTGCATATATCACCTCTTCCACCCTCCTCTGACTTTCATACGTTCAGTGTTCATGTTCACCAGTTCCAACACATTATTTTTTGTTACCATAGACATAATATTAAGGGGAATTTCAAACAGTGGCCTTCCTTTATGGCTCCACACACATTCCTCTGGGAAACAAATACAAGCTGTGATGACCTTACCAAAGCAGCAATAAACAACTGTCAGCTCGCTTTATTTGGAGATATAGAGAGGTCACCTGCCACGTTCACATTCCTGGCATACCTTTGCAGCATACATAAATATCCTGGGAGGCTCGTTCCATATGCTATCCCTGTTTGTCTGTCGAGGAGCTGGACAGGAATCACTGTCATTTGCTCTTAGCTCACTCAGTGCAACAAGAGGCACCACAATACTCTTCCTTGTCCTGCGTCATCAGTGAAAGCAAACCTGAGCTCTTCCAGCATGTTTCCACATCGCTGAGTCTGATGTCCTGTCTTGTTCAGAAGCTACAGCTTTGTTCAGGAATAACTCTTTAACTGCGCATTCACTGTACAAGTTGGCTGGATGTAAATGTTGCCATGTCCCTGAAGCTCATTCCCAGGCAAAAAAAAAGAAATGCAAAAATGCAATGTCAAAACAGAGTCAAGGGGGCATTGACAAAAGAGAGGATTGGTCTGGACCTGCACAGCCAAAATCAAGAAACACACAATTAGATGAGTGTGTCAGTTATGGAGAATGGGTGTGGATCAGGACCTGTCAGTGAAAAGTAGAACTTCTCAGTCAGAGCTTGTGTGCACAGTGCTTGCAGGTACAGGCGCTTTGCACCTTGCCCATTCTGACATCCGTAAATTGTTTACATCGGGTGTAATGGTTTTACTGAACATTGTGCACCACACCTCGTTTGTCACATCTATCATTACCCTCCTAGCCTACAGTGTGTACTGAACTTAGTTTGAAGTTGTGTGAGTTGTTTTAGTGCCCCCAGGCCCTCAGACTAAAGAGAACACCATGTTCAGGGGCCAGTTTAATCTGCAATTCTTGTTCATTTTGTTGTTTGAAGAATATTTAAAATGTATTTTCACCTTTCGAGTTCTCTCAATACATTATATTCATCATTTAACTGAAATTATTGTAAATCAAATATTCATCTCAACATTGTAGCCGTTATCCTACAGTTTCCAGTTATCTAAAAAGGATTTCTGAATAATTCATTTCTACTTGTCCTTTCTAGTTTATTTACCTTTCCTTTGACCCCAGTGTGACCCCTCAGAGAGTCCCAACTACTAGGGCAAGAACTTCTGAGGGAGAAGACATCTTTCAACAACTGTTAACTGCATGAATGAACAACTGACAGTTCAATGAATCCACCAGCCACCTGCTCTCTCAGGAGACATTGTGAGACATTAGTGTCCCAGCACTCATTGCAATAAATCTCTACAGCTTAACAACAAACTGCTTTGTTGGGGATCTCCTTCAAATGTGGTCTACATGTGCATTATTGCACTGGAAGCTCTCATTTGCAAAGTGTCATTGTTTGCCTTTCATTCATTTATTACTGTTCTCTCATCTGCCTCCTGTTTGGTTGATCTTTGGTTCGGTTTAGGCACAAAAAGCACTTGGCTAATGTAAGGGAAATATTGTGATTCAGCTTACACAGAAGTTTTATGATGTGATGTAAATCATCACGCTGTTTATGTGTATGATTTTTAGATTGTTTGTTGCTGACAAAACCTTAACAAGTCACAGAGTCCATTCTACTTCTGGAAACTCTATGAACCACAAGTAAACCTGCAGTCTGAGAGAAAAGTATTCTTTTGGGATAATATGTTACAATAAGTTCTTTAAGATGTGACAGAGGTTGGTCATTAAGAGCTTTGTATGTGAGCAGAAGGATTTTAAATTTGATTCTGGGTTTTACACGGAGCCAATGAATAGAAGCTAATATGGGTGAAATATCATTTGTCTTGCTTGTTCCTGTCAAAACGCTGGCTGCTGCATTTTGGATCAGTTAGACGTTTTTCATAGTTACTGGGAAATCCTGATAATAAAGAATGACATTAAATATATATAGCATGATATACAGTGAAGTGTAATAATAGTTGTAGACACATTTGTGCCAACTTTTATTTTGGTGCTATTCTTCCACCTGTTTTTATTATACATACAAACTGTCACCATTCATTCAAAATCAAGATGTTTGCTTGCTGGAGGCAACATCCTGACTGTCATGTTACTTCATGTTAACGGTGGGACTGAAGACTCAGTGAGACATTAGAAGTTATGTGTGCATGTTCTGCACTTTAATGTCTTTACAAAAGGCTTATGTGAGGCCTGTTTCTGACGCTGAGAACCTCTCAGTGTGTTTGGTCTCAGAGGGACAAATCCTTTGTTTACTAAATCCGACTGACAAAACAGATGTTAACATTTCTGTCACGCAGACATTCATTCAAGTGTTTATTTAAAGCTTCCCTATTTGTAGTTCCATGTTTGGCATTTTATCCTCCGGCTTTAGCATTAAAACTAAGCTCCATATAGGGTACCTGTTTCCAAAGTTGTTGTTTTTGCCCCGACTCGACTTATCCAGATACAAAAAGAAAAAGCAGGGCTCTGTTAAGTCAGTTTTAAAGATTTCGCCAGACATTGGGAGCAGCCATTGTTTTTCACATCTGTGGCTCCTAAAGGACATAGAATATCTAACAAAAAACTGTTATGCTGGCTAACATTTAGGCTTACGGTAAGAGGATTAATCTGAGGCCTCTCACACCATCGAGAGAAACCTGTAGCAGCTTATTTAATGGCTGGTAAGCTTAATAGATTCACTAAAGTGCCTCTAGATAATGGTAGTGAGGTAGTAGTGGTCTGCAGTGCAGGAAAATAGCTTAATATATATAAATGTACAACTTTCAAGAAAAAAATCTTTAATTTACATTGCTGACTCGGCTAAATAAACCTGTGGTCCACTTGCACAGGAGCTGCTTCAGCTTCTTTTTACTCTACTCTTTAACTAAATGATCCATTCTCACTTCTACATATATGTTTTATCCAAATTTATGTTTTTTTAAAACCCTGCTTTCTATGGGGAGCTGAGGAAGTAGCCGCTGGATGCTGTTGAAACCAGAGTTTAAATTGATTGTTTGTGAGCAGTAAGGTAATTAATACAAATCGACCACAACAGGAAGAAAAGGAGGAACTGAGGGCTGAGGGTGCTACTCAAATGAATTAAAGAAATACAACAAAAAGTGGACATGTACTGGAAATTTTACACACCAAACCTGAACTGTGTTAACGAAATGACAACTGTAAAGCCAAAACTTACCCTGCCTATTCTAACCAAAAGCACAAAGGGAGTAGAAACCCGATCTGAGGTCCAACACCTTGCGCACTATAAAGGGATTTTACAGCCCAGCAGCTAAATCTCAGTCTAGATAAGAGTGTTTCATACAAATCTCAAGTAATTGTCTGATACAGTAGCATGTGGGCAGGCTGCACAACACACTGGAGCTGCTGGTGAATGTTGGGCTGACTGCACATAAGGCACAGGTGCAGTGTAAATGTTGGACCCCTTGATTGGAGATCTCGGGTGCGGATGCCGGGCCAATCAGGTGTTAGGTTAGGAGGGGGGGGACGAGGAAAGCACCAACCAGAGGCAGGGATGGGCACTTGCAAAATTTGCATACAGACAGAAGCAGTTGTTACAACCAAAACAAAGTGCAATGACTCTGACTAAAGGCTTCTTTTCATGTCCTTTAGCAAAGCCTTATGTTGCAGTTTTGTGCCAAAGAGCAGTCAAAGTCTTTTTTTTGGCTGACTTTCACTGTGTTACCTGTCTGAGGTGTCCAATGATAGCACCTGTGCCAAGTTTGGAAAACGTTTTTCAAAACTAGTGTGTGAAAGTTGGGCACCGTCTGTGCTGTCTTGTTAGGAAGACAACCACTACAGCTCTGATTAGTGGTGCTCTGTCTCATTCTATACCTGCTGATTACTGCTGCAACTGTGTTTCCTGATTTTTGTTGGTCACTGACCTTGCTCTCACAGGTGAATCACAGTTGTAGTCACTGTAATTGTACTAAGTCTCTACATTAAATACTTGCATTTTCAAGTATATGTTTTGGGTTGCTCATTAGAGGGGCTGCAAGGTGCTTGGTGGTTAGGACTGTCGCCTCACAGCTAGAAGATCCCTGGTTAGGACGCCCAGGCTCTCCGGCTTCCTCTCACAGTCCAAAAACATATTGAGGTTAATTGGTGATTCTTAATTGTCCATAGGTGTGAATGTGAGTGGGCTTGGTTGTCTAAGTGTAGCCCTGTGATAGACTGGTGACCTGTCCAGGGGGTCCCCTGCCTTCACCCTAAGTCGGCTGGGATGGACTCCAGCACCCTGAGACCCTAATGAGGATTAAGTGGTGTATAGATAATGGATGGATGGATATTCATCAGAGGAAATACTGCTGTTCAATTTCAAAATAATGCAGTTATTGAGAGGTTATACAGTTAGTTAGTTGACATTTTACTGGTATTGCACAAGAGTGTACTCACATGTTGTGTACTGCAGGTGAATAGATACTTGGAAAAATAAAATGTGCCTGTTTCAGTGTATTTGATAGCTTTGTGCTGAACATTTTGATCACATCTTTTAATGTCTGTCTCTCACTTGTCCACCTAAGTTTAATGAATCATCTTCATGAGAAGTTTTGTGAAAGTGTTTCTGTCCCGGAAACCTTTCTCCATTTCTGTGCTTCATCAGTCTCACGTTTAATCAGCAGAGAAGGAATGTGATTACTGTAATGTCTTAAAACCACATATCTCAGTAAACGGCTGCTTATTTTGGCAACACTTCACACTAGACAAAATATTTTCAGGAAATGATTCCCAAAATATTTCCTTTTTTTCACCCTCTGGAGTCACAGTTGACAATAACCAGGCTTCTATCAGCAGCTCTGTTGATGAGGTTGCTGAGCAACAGCAGGATACAAGGAGTGAGTGGAAGCAGCTACAGGGTAACACAGGGAGCTGCTTCAGGGTTATGACCTTAAAGAAAAGGTTACAAACCCAAAGAGATGTGTTAAGATGTTGACATGTACACAGTACACCCTTGTCTTGTGTCAAGGATTGTAAAAACAGAGGTTTGAGCTTGAACTCAGCAAATTCCACAGTTAAACAGTATTTAACGTTCGAACCGACACTGTTTGTTTGGGAGATAAATTCCTAAAGCTGTCTCTCCGACATCTATGTTATGTGTTATGCTCCAGTGTGTACGGCAGTTTTTACCCATGTCTTCTTGACATTTTAAGGGATGAGGCTTGATAAAAATGGAAAACAAAAACAGAAAACTAGAAAAAATACTTTCTATACCTGTTTTTCATATTCCGGAATTTACTGTTTCTCTCAATTTTATTTCATGCAAAGCTAACAAATTTGGATTTAGGTGTGTAGTTTAAATGAGCACACTTAACAAAAAAATATATGAAAACAGATGGCCTAATTGGATGCTTGAAGTTCTCCATGACTCTTTACTCTGATATAATCATAACCCCATTTTTAATATCTTTTAGTATTTCTTTCTCTGGATACTGGAAGCAGCCCGTTACCTTAAACGACATTCACCCTTGACATTATTATTCCTCCTTCAAGGCTCAGATGCTGCTGTCAACTGTCCATATTTAAGCTCCTTAACATATATAGGTCACTGAAAACATGTCAGGCAAGATGACTTTTTCCTTTCATCTGCTGAGCCCTCCTGTGGATATGCTGTGACACCAAAATGGATGTTTCTGATGATACTTGGTTTTTAACAAGTACTCACCAGACCATAAAGTACTAATATGTTTATGTTTTGAGGACTTGGTCTGTCCTCAGAATACATGTTTTTAAGTCAGAAATCTCTTTTTTTTTTTCTTTTGTATCAGCTGCGCAACATGTTTTTTTTAATGCACAATAACTGGGCCTGATACTCTTCTTGGTCCCTCTCTAGCCACAATCGATGCTGATGTCTTGTGCAAAGCACAAACAACACCACCTGTCCTGGTTGCATTCCCTGTTTTTCCTCAGATGTCCCACTGTTTCTTCAGGCCAGTCTCACCTTTCTGGAGGTCATGAGTTCAGTGTGTCAGACTCAGTGATGAGCAGAATAAGCAAAGGTTGTTTCATGTCTGACCTGAGTTTCTGCACCACAACGAGAATGTGGTTGTGTACCCAGCCGCTAAGAGTGACGCAGGACAGAACATGTAGAACATAGTAAATGGTTGTCAGAAGAGTGTTATGTTTCATGTGTTTTGGAGGAGTGGCTCCATTTTTTCACCAGGATCAGGCTTAGATGTTCAGCTGAGATTCTTATTCAGATGACATTAATGTCAATCATTCATCTTAATGAGACAGCTACTCTGACACAGTGGAGGTTCCAACTTGGAAAAAGAACCTTTCAACCACAGTAGAATGCATATGTGACATCCATAAACAGTGGGTTCGTTACCCAAGACAGCAACGTATTATACATCACTTGTTACTTTAAAATAAAGCATTACTTACCTTATTTACACCTTGTACAAAGTAATTTGTTAGACTGCTGCTCATTCCATAACTTTCATGTTACTCTACAATTTAGCCTGAGATGCATTTTCACATAACTGCCACTTTGCATGTACACATCCATCCATCCATCATCTATACACCGTTTAATCCTCAGTAGGGTTGCAGGGGGGCTGGAGCCTATCCCAGCTGACTTAGGGTGAAGGCAGGGGACACCCTGGACAGGTCTTTCCACGTGCACATATCAGCATAAATAATTTCCTAACAAAGACAAGACACTACACTACAATACTCTTTAATAAACCATGAGCCAACAGCAAAGTCATGAGGCTGTACTGACTCAAAATAAAAGTAGCAACTGTAACTAATTAGTAACTTTAATGTGATTACTGAATTTATTAACATTAATATATTAATATATCCTGTATTAAGCAGGTTAGCACTGTCGCCTCGCAGCTAGAAGATCCCTGGCTCGGGTCTGGTTAGGATGCCTGGGATCTTTCTGTGTGGATTTTGCATGTTCTCCTTGTAGCAGAAGCCAGATTTGAAGACAACACTGACATATCATCACCTTTAACATTGATAGGGTGAATTTGCTGGCAAACTGGCCTTATTTAAACAGTCAAAGAGCAACATAATCATTCATTTGGAGTTGTGTTTCTGGCCATCTGGCAAATCCAAGTCCAATATTCACTAACCTTTAGCACTCTTTTGGTCTCTAAATGTTCTAATCTGTACATCACCCAGATTCTATGGTGTTCACCAAAGCATTTTTTGTTGAATGAAAAAGCTACACGCTCCTCTAAAAATGCTTAGTGGTGGAGTTTGCAATGCAAATAATGAAAAAAAATTATGCTGAATTAAGCCCCCCTTACTGTGTGATTATGAAAAAAAAAATCATATCAAGCTGATGGGAGCGGCAGAGTCACATACATTCACTGTCCATTAATCACTCCAAAGAAACATTTTTATTTGTCGTTGATTTGATCCATTCGTCCATCCGTTGTCTATACTCTGTTTAATCCTGTTGCGGGCCATTGGGAACTGGAGCCTATCCCAGCTGACCTAAGGGGAAGGCAGGGGACACAGTGAACAGGTTGTCAGTATATTGCAGGACCACACAGACACAGACCAACCTAAATGGGCCATAAGACTATGTGAGGAGTCCAGAGCACCCAGGGAAAACCTATATAGGCACAGGGAGAAGATGTAGACTCCACACATAAAGACCCCAGACCAAGATTCACAGCCAGGACCTTCCAGCTGTGAGGCAACAGTGCTAACCACTGCTCTGACTTGATTCATTTTTATTATAATTATAGATGTTCAACCAGGAGATAGTTATTTCAGCTGGCATAACTTTACGGAGTTGGAGAATCCTGAATTGAGGATTATTGAGGATTTATCACTTTACTGGACCTTCTGAGTGTAAGTTGGTATCTGCAGCCCCTCACATGAATGCAGTGCTATTTCTAGTCTGTTGAACTGTTTCACATTAAGGTTGAAAGACTACATGATGAATGTGAATTTCAGTTGACCTCAACAGGCAGTTTACAATTTTTATTTCAAACAATATCAGTTAACAGCTCCTGTATTATGGCTTGAAACTTGTTGTTTGGTTAGTCATTCCTGGGAAAACCAAACAGGAAAGGACGCGTCTCACACTTATTATTTGTTGAGTCATGATGAGCAGTTTTGCTGTTCACAGAACAGACACAAATACATTGCATAATGCTGCTTCAACATCTTGTACAATACACACAAACGCTCAGTCGTTAAATCATGTTCATCTTGGCTTGACTAATTACTGGCCAGTGCATGCCCCAACTGTAATAAAAACATGTGATAATCAGATGCCATACAGGCAAGGCTGTGGTTTGTAAATCAAAGTGTTGCTATTGATTAAAGGCATGCATTAAGCGATGTAAATGTTTTTTTGCCATTAAGTTGTCAGCATGTTCTTTTGTTGGGTTCCTCTGTGTGATTATTACATTCCTGAAGGAAGCCATTAGCACGACTGGGTGGAGTGACTTTGAACATTCACATAGAAGCAAATAAACCCAATCAGAATCTCGTAAATTGTTGCTGGTGTAAATGTGGTTTTGTGCAACACATTTTAAAGTTCCTGGAACCAAGCATAAAGAGCAAATAATCTCTCATGACCTTAAAAGAGAAAAAGGCTTCACCATTGAACTATTTTTAGCTTTTAGCAACTTTTTTCTGCAGTTTTCCTTGACGGCGGTCAAACTATTTGACAGTTTAAAATCAGACATCATAACCTTTTCTGACACTCACTGTCATCAACTATGCGAGTAACCAACGCTTTATACAATGGCTGCAACAACTATTGCTAAGATGACACTCCTGCTGGCTCTACTCTGTTTCTTCTAATCCTTTCACTTGAGCAGAAGTAGGACTGAGCTGAGGTCCATACAGAGATGCTGTGCTGACTGACGACTGCTCAGGTGCTTTACATCACAGATTCCAACACTTGCAAATTGAGTGGGAGGTTTGTGGTGCTGAGGTGAGGCCTTCAGGGTTTACATAGTTCTCACCAACAGGAGTGCACTTCAACTAAAAGAGAAGATCTTCTGCTTGTGTGGAAGCCTTTAAAGCTTCACATTTGACCTTGAATGTGTTTTGTTTAATTGAAGATGCAGCTGATAAACAGCCTGAAATGTTCTGCAGAACCCTGATGACTTTTTAAAAATTCTAACTTTCTTTGGTAGCTTTACATGGAATGCAGTGGGGTGAAGGTTAGAGAAAGGCTGTGTGTTTATTATGCACTCTAGAAGTTTAAGACTATCCTTGGTGCTTGAACAACAAATAAATCCAGCTTCTTCTTTCCAAATCACCAGCAGCAGCTTGGTGTTTAAGGTATATTTTCTGATATTAACCAGTAATATACTTTTGTGTATAGCTAAAATACGTATGCTGTTTAGCTACATTGGTAACCAAC
>NW_007577740.1:1476358-1521587 GCF_000690725.1 Stegastes partitus
ACAACTGTGCAGTCTCTTTGGCATCCACCCGACTTCACCTTCTCTGTGGGGGTCTCCTGAGAAATAGCTGCAAAATAATCGCTCTTCATGGTGCTCTGGCCCGGCCCCAACAGCAGCAGCAGCAGCAGCAGCAGAACGCTGAATGGAAATGTCTGCAGAGAGGTTTATGGCCCTGCCTCTGTGCTGTGGGAGTCACAGGGGTCATGTTTGTGTGGATATCAACAGGATTTACGGCACAATAGCAGTCAAGTCCTCTGCTTTGATCCAGAATGTGTGACACAGGGTGCAGGTTGAATTTGTTTCTGCCAGGCTCCCTGGTGCTTTTTGTCAAGCGTCCTTAACAGGGCAGGAAGTTATTTTTAGCAGAGCAGCAAATCACAAGGTAATTTAGTGTTTGTTATTTTTCATTACGAGGAGCCATCAGTCAAAGGCAGCAGTCATGAGCGCTGCAATACTTCACACAGTTTCAGTGAATAGAAACAGTGTATTCTATCAGTAAGTGCATTTAAAGTGGCAGGCTCTAATCCTTGGAGAAATAATGATGCAGGCTGACACTCAAAAACCAAGTAGGATGTTTTTAACTGGAACACAAAAACATGTTATAGCTGTGTGAGTGTGAAGTCATCTGATTAAATGTTCTGGATATTATCTATTCGAGCTTCCCAGAAGGCTCTTGACATGACCTGACTTGTGATAGGCATATTTGTGGTTTCCAAATAATGATATGAAACTCAACCAACAAACATCCTTTTTACAAATGTTCATGGTTTTCATCCCACAATATACTCAATTTATAGCTTTAAAAATATTAAAATTGTTGCATACTTTAATTTTTTTTATTATGGAAATCAAATAAGATTCGTTAAAAACCTGGAATAAAACTTTGATTGTAAATATCTCAAGACTAGTCAGTGCCCCTGACATTGAGGCTATTTACCACATGCCTAAAAACATGGAAGATTGAAACATTTTCTCACTTCAAGGACTACTTAAGTTCTTGTAATCTGTGTTATTTTTGTGTTTCTCCATGGAAATATCAAAATAAACAACCCATAACCTTTTCCTAAAGAGAAACCAGGGGGTGGAATAATATGACATTGCAGTGCCATCTTGTCTCCAAAATGTCATTCCTATACAACTAAGCTGCACTTTCATTTATGTTTACAAGGTATGACTTTGAATTAGTAGAAAAAGATACCATTTGGAAAGATCCACAAAGTTCTTGTAGAGTGTTGGGAAAATCCAATGAATTTCCATGCCTGTGTGTCTGCAAGGGTCTACTGTGGATGTTCCACACTCTGTTGCACATGAACCAGAAAAATCAAATGGTACCTAAAACAAATGTTTGTTCTGAGTACAGGCTGTATGATGAGATTCTCTGTCATGACTGGAAGAGTTGTACTGTAATTGAAATAGTTGACTGCAGCAGTTTTGAGGTGCTAACCCAGCTGTGCTCATCACACCTCAGGAATAATCACTAACCCGATGCTACAGTCCAATTTCTAACCAGCTGCTCTGGCCTTTACAAAGTGAAAAGTGACAGGCTTTCAGAAACATCCACATTTTTCTGCATTCAGTATGACACGTACCACTGTGCAATTTTAGTGATCGTGTGGACCACCACTTTTTCTTTTATGCTCTTGTACAGATGTGCACATCGACAGCTGGGGACACAATAAATGCAAAAAAGTTGTTACTGCTGGTCTGCTGGAATTGGCTTGGAATACTCATTTAAATTTGTGTTTACTGCCAGTTTTCACTTGCTGTTTGGTGATGTTTGGGCACATATTATGGTTTGGGTCAAAATATGATTCTTCCACGACATGTTTGAAGCTTCTCCTCCATTTTTCACTCCCATGAAACTTGTTTCATCTAATGTATGATTGGTTGGTTGAAAAGGCGGGCTGCATGGTTGCTTGGTGGTTAGCACCGTCGCTGTGCAGCTAGAACATTCTAGTAGGTTAGGACGCCTGGGATCTTTCTGCGTGGAGTTTGCATGTTCTCCCTGTGCAGTGTGGATTCTCTCCAGTTTCTCCAGCTTCCTCCCACAGTCCAAACACACGTTGACGATTATGGGTGATTCTAAATTGTCAGTAGGTGTGAATGTGAGTGTGCTTGGTTGTCTGTCTCTAAGTGTAGCCCTGTGATAGACTGGTGACCTGTCCAGGGTGTCCCCTGCCTTTGCCCTAAGTCAGCTGGGATAGACTACAGCTTTAGATTTACAAGCATTCCATGAGGTGATTCATTGTGTTTACAAAGATCATCTTGTCTGAAACTTTCATCAGAATCATAGTGTTGCTATGTATCTTTGATAGCGTGTTCCAAGATGTACCAACATCACACGTGATATGACAAGTGTCAAGATGACACTGAGACTAGATAGTGAGGTAGTGTTCTAATACACACTGTAATACTTTACTATAAAAGGCAAAGAATGAATGTTGTTCTTTCAGTTCCAGCCTTGATCCAGTCAGTGACATGAATGTAAGCATGCAGCTCATATGTGGCTGCTTAAACTGAGACATTTTGTGATTTTTAAGTGGTCTACATGCAAACACTGTACCTACAACATCGACTTTTTGGTTCTACTGGGTCTCACCACCTTTCTGGTCTTTTCTGTGCTATGCAATAAAGTCAAAGAAGGCCAATTAAACTGAGTCCCTTCAACGACAACACTTTAGTTTTGGTTGAATGTTAACCAAGTGCTGTCAATGTCTAATACTAATCAGACTTTTTATAATGTTGTAATCACTACAAACAAAAATTAGGGAAAACAAATAAAATAAGTTGTCAATGAATATTTTATTGATTTTGTTCAGTCTCCCTATTTAAGTCAGCAACATTTCTTTAAGGTAAAAGAAAATGTCTTGCCTTGAGTTGTGCTAATAGAATAATACAATATTTGCAGATGCTGATTAGTTGTATATAAATGTCTTTTCTAGGGTGCAGGGTTGGATCTTTGAAAGCAAGTCAGTATTGAACACAAACATGTGAATTTAAGGAAAGGGTTAGGGTTATGCTTTCCACAATTGCGAAGGTCGCCTGATGTAAATTTCAGCTATTTTCTTGATCAATAGATTAGTTGTTTGATCTTTAAAATGTTAATGAACGAATAATAAAAATGGTAACCTTGGGAGATATAAGGGGCTCATTCTCAGGCAACAAAAACACAGCAATTCTTATTTCCAGATAATCACACACTAATGAAAACATAATTCTGAATATTTCATTTCTTTTACAGTTTTTCTCAGTCGCTTTGGTACATTTCTCAGATCAGAATTGAAAATCTCAAAACTACTTGTTCAATCTTTGCATCATTGTGTCACTTGTGCACATCAAAAAAGCAATTTCTCATTTCTTTGAACAAGTTCTAAATGCTTTGGTACATCCATGCAAATTATTATGTGCAATTCTCTGCTGTTTCCTACATTATCAATTGCTTTTGTCATGTTGATCAAAATGTATTATGATGGGTCTCTGTTGAATAGTCTCACTCCCACAACATTTAGACATTAGTTCATCTTTACATGCAAAATGGTTGAACAAGTTGTCATAATATATCAAGCACATTTCTATACAGTTCTATGAGACTGTTTTTCTAAATCTGTCCTGAACTGGTAAATTGCTCCCAGGTGAATCTTAACTTTCTCTAATGAAGGGAAATGTGTGTAGCATTACATAGATCAACCAATGATCAACCAGTTTTCTGAAACAGCTCAAAGGTGCATCTTATGAACCACAAACTGGCAAGTACAGACGTAGACTGCACTGTAATTCCTACAGCACTGCATGTACAGTTTTCCCTAATGACATTGTTCTGTGTTCACATTTCTACTTTTTTTGTGCGAGGCAGTGCTGTCTTTTCCTTTCTGTATCGCAGTAACATGGTCTGTCAACAAATTGCAATACAAATAGTAAAAGTGTAAATGTGAATCTTGTCCATTCTCTTGCAATCAACCTCCCACATACACTAAGGTGTAACTCACAATCCACAATAACTGTCATCAAAACTTTAGCCATAGTTTACATCAGAACATCCCTCCAGAGTACACTGTTATATTGACAACATGACCAAACAGTTTGACTGTCTTATCTGTACACATTGATACAAGGACTTGTCATTCTGATGACACTGACATGTTCATTGACACAGATATTTATTTTTGAGAGATGATCTAAGGATTTTGAGCAAGTAACTGCATTTTACAGGTAATCCATGGTGTTTTGCTATTCATACGAATTGTTCTGAGAAATGCACTTACTGTTTGGCAAATGTCGAGGATGATTCGAGAAATGTACCAATGCGGCTGAGAAAAACTATAATAGATTCTCCTTAATTCTACACACTGGTCCTTTAAACTGCAGTGTTCTGAGATGAGGAATGTTATCAGTAATGATGTCTTGTCCGTCAAGCAGAGAAGGTAAACATCAGTGCTTGGTCACAGACTATGCCCAATGTTTACACCTAAAATCGTTCTTTCACCTCCTTCCACTTCCCCCTCCACTGTGTGAAGTCAGACAAATGTTATTTGAATCCTAAAATCATCTTTTCTGCAGGTGTTCTGGTGGTTTTGATACACCTCAGATAAGGCCCTCATCACAGTCCCAGCTCCATATCTGCTTTCCTGCATCAGCTAAAGCCATGGTGTGTTTGGTGATGGGGCTGGGTCTGGCCCTGGTACCTGCCCTGCTCTCTGTGAAAATCTGTCACGGTCTCGACTAAGGAATGCTTGTTGACTAAGAGGACTAGAAAACCTGCTGAGATATGATTATTAACACAGTCCTGTGTATTATATCAGGTTACACTGGCCCTGATGAAAAAGATAGTCTTAATACTCGATGGTTAAAAGCATCTCGTCTTTCACCAGCATTTATGGAGGGATTTAGATTATAGTTAGGGATGTATGAAGTATTGAATTTCCTCCTTTTAGACATTTGAAGAGCCATGCTTTCCTCATCGGCAGCCCACCCTGGTAAAGTGATACAGGCCTCTATCTTTTAGATTAGTTTTAAGTTTTAGTTTTTAGGGCATTATCTGTAAATTACTGGGAACAACTGTGAGTGAATACAAATATTGCTGACACAAATCATAGCAAATGTACAGCAAGGGATGTTTGCATTGCCAAATCCAAAAATAAGCTGGGTGTCCGCTTAGGAATATTTAAACAGCTCATGTAATCCTTAAAGTTGCAATATGTAAGATTTGATAACTGCTCTTTTGATGTGCGCAAGTGACACAATGATGCGAAGCTTGAACAAGTAGTTTTGAGAATTTCAATTCTGATCTGAGAAATGTACCAAAGAGACTGAGAAAACTGTAATATAGCATCCAACAACTATCTGCCACAGTCTGTAGAGATGTACTGGAATAAAGAAATCCTTCACAGAGAATAAAGTCGCACTTTGTTTGTGTGTTGGAATCCAAACTTCTCTGTTCTGTGTTTTGGCATGTTAGTGGTGTTCGCGCACGTGAGACCCCCCTGCTGACTCCTGCAATGATCATGCTGTAGTTCTAAATGTTGCACAGAGAACCTATAAGAAACCAACTTTCCTTTACAGTGAGTACCATATTTTATATGCATATATTCAACACATTCAGCACTGTTTCTGCCAACTCCTTCGAAAAATATCTGTCTCTTTAGCTGCTAAATGTAGTAGATTACTGAGTGACACTTCTTGTTTTGTTATGTTGTTTCACACTGTTTCACATTTTCCTTTAATATATCATTATTAAAAATATATGAAGCAACCATAGTTAATGCAATAAATGTATCTCTAATGTAGTCACAGATAGCCGTTGGCCATTAGATCTGCATATTTGGCACCACTGGAGACTGTAGTGTGCAAAATCCATTTGAACTATTGCCAGGTAGAGATGGAAGTTGAATGGAAAACTGCTGTTGCCATTCACACGGCACGAGATCAGATCCAGGACATTCACTGCATGATGATGAGGGCAAATAGTGGCCTTTTTTTATCAAAACAATGTGGTGATAAATCCTCTCATTCTCTAGTTTGTTCAGCTGCTCTGAAAACAAATACAGGAGTTTTTCTTAAGTTCCATTTGAAAGTCATGATCCTCACGTGATATAAAATGTTAAAGTGTGGGGGATGAACCAGGATAAAATCCATCTAATATTGCAAGCAGCAGTAGCACTGAGGGGAGTGGCCACTGGGCAGTAACCTCTATAAGAAACATATGAATAATTCAAACATCTAATAAACAAAATGTCATAGGTCATACTGCTACCCTGAACAAAGCCAGAGGGAAAGGCTGCTAGAAGTTTGCTATTCCAGTAAAAGCAAGTAGCAGTAAAGGTAAAATGTACAAAAATATTTTGATACAACCTGATTTAATGTAGGGTGTGTGCTTCATCTATCTTGATGGCGTGACTCCTATTTTGGGGTAAAACTGTATACTATAAATCTTTATATCACTGACACAAAATCTCAAATGCTGGAAGAAATCAGAGAACAAAGGAGAGGAAAACTCTGAGCCGGCTGGTGTTGCTTCAGGACAGTGCGCCTGTTCACACAGCTCTGTTGGCAGAAGCAGTCAAACGTGGCTTTGAACTGTCGCTCCATGCACCTTACTCATGCCTTACTTCTGGCTGTTTACCCAGACTGAAATCCTACTTGCGTGGTTGCCATTTTCAGAATGATGGTGAAGTCATTTATGCTGTTGAGGAGTGCATGGAGGGTCAAGATGTGACCTTATTTTGGAAGACAGCCAAGATTGGACATTGGTGGACAAAGTGCATTGAAGTTAAATGTTGAAAAATAATGCAAGACCTTTTATGAGTTCCTTTTAAGTATCTTCATGGATGGATGGGTGGATGGATAATAGACAGACAGAGAGACAGACAGATAGACAGACAGATAGATAGATAGATAGATAGATAGATAGATAGATAGATAGATAGATAGATAGATAGATAGATAGATAGATAGATAACTCTTATTCTGCATTGACTTTAGTCCCTTGTTGTTTTTTAAACTGCCCATAGTGACAGTACAGGACTCTCATTCACTCCCTTTTCCCTTCGCCTTCATTCACCTTCTCATCCACGTGCTTCTGTGTGATGACAGCATTCACCCTGAATGAACTTAGGCCACAAGGCAACAACACAATATGGGTTCAATTCCTTCTAGTCTCTTCTTTTATTGGACTGTCTAAAGAATAACTGCTTACTGCCAGGTCATGTCCTCAGTCGAAGGTCTAACGCCAAAGACCAACATCTTGGATCTGCATCTCTATTGAACTACTTGGCTTTGAAGCAGCACACAGCAGCATTACCTTTACTGATAGATACGTTATTGCATAACCAACACAGATGTGCCCCAGCTGTTCAGCTTGCATTTAATGGTGATATGGAGTTTTCCTCTGGCATCATCTTTTTTGTTGCTTTTTAACACTCAGCACTGGCTTTTTATTGAGCCACATAGGGATAGCAAAAGGCCTGTAGTGTGTCTGGCTTACATAAACCATCATTATTTATATCCAATACAATCCATCGGTAATGACTGTAGATTACAGGTAGATTACTGGTAATTATCTGTGGATTGTGCAATGCATGCAACCTTTTGCATAACCTGTTGTCCCATAAAATATGTTTCGAAAGCGAGTGCATTGGTTCCGATTAATTGACAGAGGACACCATCAGCACTGTTCAAAGAAGCAGCTTTTGAATCTGTTCAGCATCAAATAGCATCAAAGAAAGAATCCTCTAAAAGATGTGAATAATTCTAAGATCTGTTGCACATGCAGTATTACCAGGATCCTCCATTTATAAGGTCTCTCAGACTGTCAGCAAGTTTCATTGTGTTTTGAACTGAAAACTGAAACAGAAACCCTCCAGAGTCTTTGGTTCTGACTGTAGGTTTGGCAACAGTCACAGTAGTATTTCATTATTTTTTTACTTTTATCAGGGCATAGTGGTGAGCCATAGGAATTCCAACACCAGACATTTCGACTTGTCATAGTGGGAAAAGCACGTGTTACTAATAGCTTTAAAGACAGCTCCACTTTATTCAAGGCCTCATGGTAGATTGTATCAATCAGAGGGCTGCAGCAGGAGGGATGTTCTGCTGTGACTGGTGATTGAGGTTAGGGTGGGCTGGGGGACTGGTTGTTGGGGTTATTTTAGGTTGAATCAGACAGCACAGCTGATCTAGTCTAGCACCAACCCTATTCAAGTGTTAACAAGCTATGACAGCACGCTTTTTTGAGATGAGCCAGACCTACACACAATCAGTCATTGGAGATAGTCGCGCAATACACAGTGGTTAGATGTCTGTCACACGTGATATGATGATGTAAGCAACAATAAGACTGTGAGATCAAGGAACTGCACGGCCTCAAAGCATTATGGGAAACAATCACCGGATCTAGCAGCTGATTGTTTGAGATATTAAATCAACAATATATTTAATGGAAGCTTTTGTTTTCGTTAAATATGATTTTTTAAAAAATTTTATTTGACTAATTTTAAAGGTTCACTCTGTTAACATAATAAATAGGTAGTTGATTGTAACATTTGTCATTCATAGAGGCTGAATACATTCAGATTACACATCATAAACTGGATACAATGTAATGTTCTACTCTATTGTATATTATTGCTCTTGACTGAATTTAGTGATAGTTATGCAGCAACATCAAGATCCTTAAACTGAAACACCTACATAAAATTTAGACGCCTATTTAATTCCCCCCCCCCCCAAAATATCAGTAAAACTGACCAATTAGAACACCCAAATTCAGTGCATCTCAAACCTTTTCTACTTATGACTTAATAAAAACATAATTAAATCAAAGCATTGTCTATATACAACCCACAGTCGCAGTTTGAGTATGTATGAGTTATGGCCAGCTTGACAAAAGAGTGAGTTTTTGCTCTCAGTGGTTTTATTTCAACCATCTTTAGTGGGCTGAAACACTAAATTAACCTGTAAATCACAAAAATAATCAATAAAAATTACAAGAACATGCTCATAACACACAGTGAATTTTCCACCTTCCCATCCTGCTAACCTCAGAGTAATGATGAAGACAGGACACCCTGACAGCACAGTGGTTGCACATTACAGTATATACTGTCATCGGCTGAACCTTACTTCCTGCCATTACTGCCCACTGGTTTCTATATGGTGGTACGCAACCGCCACAAACATGACTCACTCACTTAGCAACCCAGTATTTCCATCATACTGGATGATTCTGCATCACGCCATTGAACTGTGGCCAAACCTTAACCACGCAGTATTTGCCTAATCTTTTGTAAACCTCACTGTACTATGTCCAGATATTGTAGAATGCAGGTATTTAAAAAATGCAGGAATTTAATTCAATTTGAGGTTTTGCAGAGTTGTCCAACAGCAGTGTTCTTCATTAACGACAGGGTTGCACAACAATAGCTAGTTGTTTTGAGTTGATATCAAATTAGCAGTGGAGCTTTTGGTGAACCGCAGAGCAGAAGATGAGAAATTTATATTTTAGAATATTTCATTGAGTTATTGAAACCAGAAAATTTGAGACTTTCATATTAACTGCCAATCTATGAAAGTGTGTCACTGATGTTCTGTGACCACTGTGGATAAGGTATCATTACGTTGCCACTTTTCATTTACTTCCTTCAACATTGTGTCAAAAATACAAATTTGCATCTATAGTTTTAGAACTGTGGCTGGTTCTCTTGTGTTGACACAGAGGAATGTAGGGCTGTTACTATTTTTCTGTTGATTAGTCAATTAATAGAAATGATTACTTTTACTCCAAAAAAAGGCAAATTTGCTATTTAAGTTCATTTGATTTTTTTATGTCACTGCAAAAGGCGGCGCAGTATGAAATGAAAAGTTTACACATTAAAGTAGAAGTAGCTTCTAGTTTTATAAAAAATACAACTGCATTCACAGCACAGTCTTTGTCTTTAACTTGTGTAGGATGAGTTTGTCAGACGACAGTGCAGTTACAAAATCACAGCTTTATTGATACAGAGCTGCAGCTGGGAAGTGAAACCTGTTTTTAAACATTAAAATGTGTCATAATGGTCAGTATGTGTAATAAGTTGCAATTCAGTCACTATTCCATTTCATTTTGTTGTGACATCACAGAAACAGAAAAAATATGTAAATGAGAACAGTTTTATTGGGAATTTGGTGGTATTAAAAAAACAGTGTATGTGAGCACAGAGAGCAGGAGACACGCAAATGTCGAATAGCAATTGTGTGTTTTCTCTTCAGGTGCTCATGCATTGTGTTGCTGCACAAAATTTCTGCAGAGTTTATAAACTATCTTTTTGTTTTGCAATCATTGAAGTACTCTCACACTTGGGAAGCTTCAGGACTTTGGAAACATTTTAACTGAATTAAATCAGGGGCTGCAAAGTGGCTCGGTGGTTAGCACTGTTGCCTCGCAGCAAGAAGGTCGCTGGTTTGCGGGGGCACTGGGATCTGTCTGCATGGAGTTCTTCCCGTGCAGCATGGGTTCCCTCTGGGTTCTCCGGCTGCCTCCCACAATCCAAAAACACGTTGAGGTTAATTGATCATTCTAAATTGTCCGTAGGTGTGAATGAGAGTGTGCTTGGTTGTCTGTCTATAAGTGTGGCCCTGTGATAGACTGGCGACCTGTCCAGGGTGTCCCCTGCCTTTGCCCTAAGTCAGCTGGGATAGGCTCCAGCCCCCATGACCCTAGTGAGGATTAAGCAGTGGATGGATGAATCAAGTCGGACTCTGTTGCTGCCACCACTTCTTAAAACTGCAGTGCTGACTACAGTCGACCCATGACTGGTGCTAAAAACAACTGACATCAGGACTCAGCAATTATGTATCAAAATCAAAAATCAAATCAAGTTTATTGTCATTTTGCTGTACATACAACAGCAGGGGAAACAAGACGAGAGAACATTCCGTCAGGATCCAAAAACTAAAAGCAATTAAATAAAGAAGTGTTTGCATATCTGGATCAGCAGTTCAGCATTCTGACAGTTTGTGGAACGAAGCTGTTGATCATCCTGGACGTTCTTCCTACACTGCTCCGGAAACGTTTGCCTGATGACAGCAGTTCCAACAGTTTATGGAGAGGGTGTGAGGAGTCCCTGACAATGTTCAGTGTCCTGCTCCTGTAGAGGCTCTGGAAAAGTTCAGAGCGAGCTGCCTGTCTGTCCTCCTGGAATGATGTCGTCCCCTCCAGCTGTATGGCCGTCTGGGATGTTGTCATGGAGCCATGACTCTGCAAAAGCAAACACACAGCAGTCTTTCCACTCTCTGCGGGTTTCTGTCAGCAAACGTAGCTCGTCCAGCTTGTTGTCGAGGGACATTGGAGAGTAGGAGCTACGGTACTGCTGGTCTGGAGGGGTTAGTCTTTAGCCTAGCACAGATCCTGGCTCTCTTCCTCCTCCTTTGTTTCATTCGTACCGCTTGTGCTTCCTTCTCTCTCGGGTAACTGCCGGAGTAGTCTCCAATCAGACTCCGTGTTAGTGTAGTATGTCCAAACCGGTCACAACCGGCCGCCACAATTTTAGCGACATTCATTGCCCTGGTGTTCAACAAAGTCTCTTGGCTGTAAGTAATGATGAATTAGTGAATTAATGCGTAATGAACATCTGGGACAGATAAGACACCCAAAATTTTCACTCTTGCTGTCTCCTGAAGGGGCCGCTGCGTCCATGTGCGCTGCCATCTCTATGGAAACATGATATGATACAAAAAAAATAAAAAATTTGGTATAGTGAGTTTTAAAAAAAAAAATAAAAAAACATTTGCAGCTTCTAAATCACTGATCACACTGGCCCCAAAAATGAAACACTGAAAATTCAAAATGTTGAGAATGTGACATTGATTCCATGGGAAGAAGCTTTGTTTCAGTACGCTGTGCATGTTGCTTTAACCAGGAAAGTTGTGCTAAGCCACGGAACCCCAGTGATTTACTACAATGCCTTCGGCCCTGTTATTATACGTGCAGGTAAGCCTTTTTCTCTCCAACCTGCCAGTTACACCCCAGGTGGATAAGCCTCACAGGTATGCAGGGTATTTGTCACAGTGATGGAGCATGTAAAGACTCAATTTTGTGAAACGTTGAATGACTCACATATGGCCCGACTTCTGAAGAATGCTGGGTTTGATTTACTGTATGTATGTAGGTGTAGCATGCACCAGAGAATCAGACACCTTTCTACACAGCGAACAACACATATTTGGGAAACTTCTGTGATTTTACACTGAAGGAGTAATTACATTAAATGAAAAGCCAACTGTGTAAATGTGGTCAGATGACAAGCAGAAAAAGAGATAGAGTGAGAGAGCAAAATTCAGAGAGCATGTGGCTCACATGTGTCTTCAAGCCTCTTGTTGTGTGGATTTGCATACAGAGCAGCACAAGAAAAATGCAGCAGACCAGACAAACAATGGACAGATGACTCATTAGATGCGTGAGGCTGCTGTCAGACAAAAGTCAGAGCAGAAATGAAACGCTGCTTTGAACACCCAACTGGTGTTTACTGGAAGTGGGCAGGAATGTAAAGAATGTCTGCTGTCTGAGTTTGTCCCTGAGTGAAAGGTGCTCATAAAATGTGTCCCAGGCAACCTTGGAAACAGTCTTCATTTCAGGGGGTGGATGCTGGGAATCCCCATATTTAAAAAAAAAAATTTCTTTACAGATTAAATGAAACAAAATATCCTTTGCTTGTATGAGATGGAATAAAGTAGTACCTGTGTGCAGACATTTAAAGCTGTGGGGCAATGCGGGCCACAAAGGTGTAACAGGGGCAGCCAGTGCTAGCGTTCACCTTTGTCAATAGGTGAAAACTGTATCAGTCCATGTTTTGAACTTAATACTAAATAATTACTCAAGATCTAATTTTTGTTTCTCCACATTCAAGGATTCAAGGAACTTTATTGTCATGCCAGCACACATTTACATGTTTGTGGTACGAAATTAGTACTCAGGTCCCAGTTTTTCCAAAGCTTAATAAATAATAAGTACAATGTAAAACAAGAGCAAAATATAAGTAAAAATACAAGCCATATAAGTGAAAACATGTGAGATGTACATTGAAAACCTCCCTATGATCTGCTGGGAGGAAATTCAGAAACTTTTAAACTCCACATTGTGCAAAAATTACAGAAAGATTAACAATACAGACGCCACTGACTGCGTTTCAAAAGGTGCAAAACCAGCAGTAAGAGACTGTCATGGTGTCTGTGGAAGAAGCGTATCCCACAATATTTGTTGGATGCTTTGTCCACAGGGAATGGGATGTCTCTCAAATCATCATATAAAGCTGATGTGTGTCTGAACTCAGTGAAACCAAACATGGGGAGTGACTGTCCCTCATTTGTCCAGAGTCAAACTCCCTGACATATCTGCTGCTACGGACATAAAATAGTGCCCCGATCCTCGCCACAACTCTGCAGTCCTTGCTTTCCAAAATAAAGCTGGCCTCATTCACCTCCTTCTTCCTTAGATTAGCATGCCTGGTTTAAATTAAAAGATGCCCTGAAAACAGTCACAGTTATGTTTGGAACAATGAATCAGCACAGAGATGCTGATGTGAGCAGAGCTCCAAACCTAAACCAGCGTCCAAATATTTAAAGTTTGGCTTGGTTTAGCTGCTTCTCAGAGTGTTCTTGAGTATAGTCAGCTGTAAGTAGCACATTTATACTTCAGGATTTTGAAAAAGTGAAACAACAATCTGATGCATTTTCATATAAATAGTTGTCAGTCTGTTTTTTCTGCTGGAAAGGGATTTCTGTCACACAACAAGTGATGCATTTTATGTTTCCAGGAGCAGTAGCAGCGGCTCGAAATAAACAGAATGACTATTGACATAAGCAGTGGTAGCCGCAGTGGCTGAACAAAGAAAAGAGCTCCACCTACAGAAACTGACACTTCATCAACGAAAACAACCCGAGGAAGAAGACGTCATCGCACTGGACACACCGTCTAATCAAAATGTTGGCGGAAAAATACGTTTGAGGTTTTCAAGCAGTCGTTCAGCATTTGAATGTGGCTCTGAGTCACATCCTTTTAGTGGAGATAAATGGAGAGACAGAAGATTTAACTTTAACAGTGGGAAATTTACTGAACTTTAGAGCAGAGAAGCACTAATCATTTTATACTACTGTTTCTGCTGCTAATGAAAAGCTACTAATCCAAAATGCAGATGGTATTTAAACACGTACCTTGTTTTAATTGGGTGCAATCCCTATGAAATCTCTTTTTTCTTTTTTTAAGGCATGTTCCGTGCACCCTGCCCATACAAGCACAGCAGTCACGTTGCTGGCCTTGTGACAGAGCATTTCGCTCCACATTGAAATGTATTTTACACAGTTAATTTAGCAGGAGTTGGAATGCAAATAACTTTGTGCTCACTTTATTTAAATGACTCATGTTGGTTCTCAGGCTTGTCATATACAACATTCAGCCCTTGAGAAAGTCAGCTGCGAACAACAGGTCAGTAATTAGAAGAGAAATATGAGAGAGACAAGTAGGAATGGGCAAACACAGAGAGAGAATACAGCGAGTGAAGACAGAGCTGACTGTTAATGACTCCTGTTTGTGGCACCGTGACTACTGAGAGGAGAGTCTGGCATATAATATCAAAGATCGGTGACCATCCTAAGACCAGAGCTTCAGGAATAACTATGTTGCTCACTTCTAGTGGGATTTTGACGATTCCCAAGCTGATAAGCTGTAGAGAAAGTCAGATTTAAAGAACATATCAGTCTGTATTAGTGACTCCACAAGCCCAGCCTGTGTCATCAGTAACAAATCATTCATTCGTAGCTTTATGTCTTGTTGTGGCTACAGTAAAGGCTGGAGACTGGATGAACGCCAGAACATCTGAAATCGCTTGCACTTGTTTTCTGTTACACTTGTACCTGCTGTATAAGGTGGAAATTAACTTTTAAAACACATGATCCCCCTCTTGCTGTTATTTGCATAATAAACTCAAAAGAAATGGAAACTGCTGTTGTAGATTTAAGGGGATGGGTGTAAAGTTTTTACGTACTTGAAATGCTTAGATCCTTATATATGTAGACTACATATAAAAGATGCATGTAGTCTGAAAAGTGAAGCCCTACACCTGCATTCTACCTAACAAGTCCATTTCTGTACTCTTTCATGATTAGGAGAAAATCACCCTACTTTTGACATCATCTGAACATTAGTAGACATTTTGATAATGGGTTTATGGTCTCAGGCGCTAGCTGCAAGACTTTTGGAATACAACACTGTGTTAATTTAGCAAATTATAATTCAGTTTAGAGGAAAGTAGACGATAAAGCAGAGTATGTTTTAGGGAAGGCCTGCCTTGTTATTGATAGGTCAACTACTGTATCACCATGTAAGTGTCCCCAGCTTCTCCAGTCACATCCACTGATGTTTATGTCCAGTTTCAAGAGACCAAGCTGGCAACGGCCAAATGCCAAACTCTAAGCCTCTAAACAGCAGAACTACACACAAGTGTGTGATGTCATTGTCACTTCATCAACCTTTTATACACAGTGATACACACTTGTGTCACCAGACAGGCTTCTGATTGGTTGCAGATTCATTTTACAGCATGACGATGACCCAAAGACACATCCAGAGTAAGAGAGAGCTCTTTTAAGAGATAAGAAGAGCAGGAGGTCAACATCATGGAGTCAGTCTGGGATTTCATAAACAGACAGAGGACACTGAGAAAGCCTAAATTCACATAAGAACTGCCAGTTCTCAAAAATCTTTGGAACAATTTACATGCCCAGAAAAAGTTCAAGTGTATCAAAGAAAATAAATGCTGTTAAAGGCAAAGAGTCACTGGTTGCACCAACTACTGATGTGATGTTGGCTTCTTTTTTATTTATTTTCTTTGCACAGTTCTGTGTAATGACTAACATCTACCTGATGGCAGTAACAGACACTCAGTAAATAAAAGGTGATGAAAAGTGATTATAGGTGACAGAAATGTTTTCAGAGTAATAACAGTCCTACCTCCTGGGTTGAGAATGTGGATTTTAAGGGGAAAGTGGAAATATATAACCATAGTTTCAATAATATGTTGAGTGCACCCTCCCTTCATGTTTTATAGTCTGTCTGCTGGGTTTGACAAGGAAATCCTGCAGGAACACCCACATATTAAAAAATTTGCATTTACCTGACATTCATGTGACTAGGTGGTGTCTGTACCTGCCCTGACCCTGCAGCCTTTTAATGAGCTCGTCATTACCAGTGTTACACTTGTTTCATTTTTTCTGTTGCCAGTAAAAAAAAAAAGAAGAAGGATAACAAGCCATGATACAACACAAACTGAACAAATCTATCACATGCTCAGAGGCTGAAAGGTAGCCATGTTTTCTTAAACTTGGTTTGGTACTAAGGCCTTATTTAATTTGGCCAGTTACGCGTTTCAAATTTGTCTTGCATTCTTCTTTAATTTTTCTTGCTCATTCTTTCTGCGACTTCCAGGATGTTGAGGATGATTGGCTTATTGGAACCATAGCAGCTCCCAACTTTCCCCAAGTCTCACATCAGACAACTCATTCTGGAGCAATGTAATGTCAGCTACATGCAGTGCTGTGGCTGCTGCCTTTCAGACGCTCACCACTAATGACAGTGGAGGATCCCACTTTTATAATTGTGTTTGGATTAAAATTACAGTTTGCGTGCCGCTACAGCATTGGATCATCGGTTCTAACTCGCTCCAGGGAGCAGTGGCAAGCCACAAGTTCTGGGGAAATGTTATATGCAAACATATCAATTCGGGATTAAATATAAATATTTGGATACGCCTTTTCCTTTTATTTTTCGACTATTTTTTATGTGGAATCTATCATTTTCCATTTAAGTCGTCAGTCACAGATTACCAGCTGCAGTAAATGTTTGAGTCAGAACTCACTCTGGTCGCATTGTTTGAAGTTCACTACCACACCATGCAACAGTTGTTTTCACGGGCAAGAGCTGAACAAATTTCTTTTAAGCACTGCCTCTAGACTCTGAGAACAGCCATGTTAAAAGGCAAACGAAACATCATAACTGTGTGTTTGAAAACAGTGTCTGACTGTGTTCATGAGGAGAATGTAAACATATAGTACTCATTCTATCAAGTGGCCTTGCATGATCATGTGAATGAGGGCAAGAGGTTACGATCGGATCTGATGGGTCAAGTTCATTCCCTAAAACTATGATGTTTCAGTGAATACAACTATGGTGTCCACCTGTAGGTGAAAACGCCATTAGACTGTAACAGCCATGTGTAGAAGCAACCAGTCTGCTGTGTGGCCTGTTAACAGGAGCTGAAGCTTCTTGTGTTGCTGTTTGTAGGAGTCTTTCCTCTGAGTTTATTAAATACCTGCAGCAACAGACAGCAGCAGGATTCATATAGACATGTCCTAATACAGCAAGTTACATGCATTTACAAACAACACAACAACATGGTGTCTTCATTGATTACTTCAAATGATTAATTATCCCTGACCTGGATAAAGGATTGATTAGGATCTTACAGCAAACGTGGTTTTTCACAGTATCTGCAGTTAAATCAGTCCTGAGTGCTGAGCTTCAACACAGCTGGATGTTATCTCACTGCAAAAAGTCTTGTTGTAAAGTAAAAATATTTTATTATCACATCAAGTTATTCTATTTTAGACATTTTTCTATTTCTCAGCAGGACATGTGCAGAGGCATAGCTGTGTATGGATGCATTGTAGAATGTACGCTCTCTAATCAATAAAGTAACAGGAAAATTATGGTAACACATTGTATGGTGCCATTTTTGGCTGTAGGTAGACCACTTATCACACATAGGCAAAGCGTTCAGTGCTGAAGTCATAGAAAAAAAACCATCGCTGTCTTACACCTTATAATGAAAACGTTAACTATAAGTCTAGGCACATCAAAAAATTAGTAACATGAATTGTACAAACCAGTATTGACATAGTTTTAAAAAGCCTCAATTAGTCAACAGCATATTAAAGCATCTCGAATTAAGGTATGGCTTGTAGTTGTGATGTGACACCATGATATTTTCACCCCATCTGGCCACCCTCATGAAAAACTTCTGGAGGTGAATATGCTAACTGACTGAAGATAGATATGACAGCGGAATTCATTCCTAACTAACACTAAATATATAGCTTCCAAGCTTTCTACTAGAACTGTGGATGTAGTGAGAGCTGGATACCGCACTGTATGTTTGCAGACATACACTGTAATTACAAATGTTCCTACATCGTTTTTTTTTTTTTAAACTTACTGCAGCTTACACAGGCCACACACAGTCAACAGCAATGTTTCACTGTCATACAGACTCTTCTCAGATCAGACTCAAATGAATTAGTGTGTCTTTTGTCTCTGCCCCTCCTCTCTCTCATATTTTGCTCCCTACCTCCTCCCATCTCACTTTGTATCTTTAATTCTTGCCGAACAGGCAGTGCGTGTGACTTTTTCTCAACAGATCAAAGAGCCAGTCACCCAGTCAGAGGAAACATTGTTAATGTTGCTGATACCGTGCCGTCAGCTTATTTGCAGCATGTTCTCAATAACAGGAAGCCAGGAGAAATGAGTTTTCCCATAATTACATTGGGCTTGTTTTTCCCCTTTCTCCCCATATAGTATTCTGGGGGTAAACTAGCCCCAACATCAAAGGCTGGAATGCTGAATCTTGATCTTATGCAGAGGAGGCTTCCAGAGCACAGAGGCACTAGTTTAATAAACCCTAATACCACTTCATAAATGGGGCCATCCATTCTGTATGTGCAGAGACAGAATATGGAGGATATTATAGTCTTACATCCACATTGTGTATGAATGAAGGACAGCACCAAGTTATGCCAGTGCGATGCTACAACAGGGCAAGTCAGCAGTGATGCAATAATGCACAACAGCGTTGCTTTACAAAATAAGCATTTTCCCCCATTTAAATACAAAAGAGCTCCTTTTTAGGTTAATATTGCTGCAGAAAGACGTTGCTCCAACAGCATATTATAATCTTTACAGTGACTATCAGGATAAATAAGTAAATAGTTTCTTCCAGAATTTGAAATTATAGCTGTGATGGAAGTTCAGCTGACCTGGAATGATAAAATTGTCACACTTATTTCAACCTGAGTGAGATCATTGAGCAAATCTTGTGGTTTTGAGAATACACCTTGAGAGTTTATTGAAATGTTAACATTAACTGCACAAAAAGTAAAAAGCTGCTGTAGATAACATGCACCTTATAACACAGCACACAATACATACCAGAATACCCAAACCTGCTGCGTCTCCAGCCAGCAGAAACAGCACACTGCAAATCACTTTAGGGTAATTCAGCTAAAGTTCTCCTGCTGCCTGAAAATATGAGTTAACTGCACTGGATTAATTAGTTCAAAGTCATCATCTGAATTGTGAAAGTGCAAAGGTAGATGCAACTTAAACCACATTATTTTTCATTCATTTATTTTCTTACCAGAGGCACAACAAGGACAATCTGTGAGGCTGCTCCCAGTTACAGTGAGATCATTTATAAATGTATAGGGACTGAATTTCATTACCTTTGCCACATTGTTTTGATTATTATTAACAAAGACACAGAGTATTTTTTCCACCATGTCTGGTTCTCAAACTACAAAAAGGAATCTATGGGGTTTTTGACTGTCCTAGAATCCATCCCAGGAAGTCTGCTTATATGCTTGTTTAGCTTCATATAAACTAAATCTATTGAGTTGGGTTTCAGCTGTTCATTCACTTGGTATTTTTAAGTTAGAAGAATTGTTTTTTAAATGGTCTAACGTTCTAAAAAAAAAAAAAGATAATACAATTAAAGCTGAATTACTTCAAAAATAACAATACTCATATATTTACACTTGGTAAACTAGAAAAGATGATTTAATTTCTGTTTTGCAGTATACCATTTATTACTTGCCTTTATTAGTTTTTCTATATGCTATGTCTGCTGTGTGTTGTCAGCATCATTTTACCTTAATTAAATGATGCAGTGGGATGGGATGGGATGTTACACAGCTTCCCACCACGTGAGTTTCAGGGCTGCTGCAGGACAGAGGTCCTGGTATGAACTCAGTCCTGTTGGAAATTACAGAATCAAGTTTGTGACACAGAGCAAGAGCTTGATGAATATTTGAATTACTTACATCTTGGTTCTATTGTTGTAGATTTGGCATGACATTCTCCAAATACATCCCAGAAGGGACAGTGAATATCACTGATTTATTGGAAACAGCTCCACAGTGGAGATGCATTGGGCCGTAGAAATACACTTGCTCACTCCATTTAGGGGTTGGAATATAAAGAGTGTACAAGGAAACCTTAGCCAAAAGTTGATGTTTTGGACAATCAAGTGAAGCATGCGTGAGTTGGATCAGACATAATTGGATGTTACTCAGTGGATCTAAGCATGCTAATCCCTCCTACTTACACCTCTGAGGGAACTTGTCTTGTGTTTTAGAGGAAGGCTGGGAACATGACATCCGAATGGACACTGTTCAAAACATCCATCGTGAACACAGCTGCAAGGATCTGTGGCCAGAAGATGGTCAGTGCTTGTCATAGGAACAGCCTGGGAACCTAGTGGAGAACTTCAGCAGAGAGGGAAGCTGCCATACTGAAATTCTCCTGAATTTAGCAGAATAAGTAATTGGGAGCTGAACACATGTTCTGGAGAAAGGTTAAGGTGGTAACACTGACTTGAACCCAGGTACTGTTGGAATATGGAAGAACAATTAAGCTGATTTATTGTGCTAGTTTGAAAACTTCTTCGGCACTACTTTGGCAAGATACTAAGGATGGATGACATTCAACTCCGTTTGAATAACAGCTGGGCTTCAGCTGGTTCCTTATTTGCAAAATGTGCATATTTGCCAAGCTTTACATAGTTGCAAGCTAAAAATGTGCCAAACTTTTAACCTTTCCTCTTTCCTTTTAATTAGTAAAGAAGAATGCACAGAAAACTCTGGCAGGCAGCACACCTCTCATTAAGCAACTACTTAATGTTTATTTCATAATGGTTAGAATGAAGCTCTTGGCTCTTGTCTGCTGTTTACAATTTTCTCATGTCTGCTTCCCAAATTTGTAAAGCTAAAAGTAGTAAGGTTTAATAAAGGGCTTGGAAGGACTCATATTGGTTGGGAATTACCCTGGTAGACCAGAAAAGGGAGCAGGAGCATCAAATACGTTGTGAAAGGGTCGTATTTTATCCTAAATCGTGCTATTTTCCTTAACATATTCAAGTAATTTTGGTGCCTAGCCTTAACCAAGCTTTTAACATGTAGTTATTGGTGTTAAAGCGTCAACCAGAGAATGGTATTTTACTAAACCTAATCACATAGACTTGGTGCCTAAACTTAACCAAACATAAAGTGGAAACTGAGGGTAAATAGAACCCAGCCTCACAGCAAATAGGTGAAATAGTCACGAAACTTAATCTATTGATTCATGTCCTGTGTCCCGGTTGGTAAATAACAAGTAGAAATAAAACTTAAATCTAAGAGCAATGATGCCACCTTTTCAAACTGAAAAGCATCTCATACTACACCACAGTCGAAGCTTTCAGTGAGAAATACGAGGTGTGTCAGAAAAGTTCCAGGACTGGTGTCACAAAAGATATATTTCAAACCCAAACTACAAACTACGAGTTTTCCCCTTCAGACGATCAACCAGCACGTCTACAAAGAAATCCTGCAGCATTTGCTTCATTCAGTGCACGAGAAGAGATGAGAGTTGTGGCAGGAGAAGTTGTGGCTGCTTCACCAGACTGCTTGACAACACGCCTGCTCACAACGCCCAGAGCATCCGACAGTTCCTGGCTGAGAAGAACATCGCCGTGCTGGAGCAACCTCCCTACTCACCCCACCTGGCTCCATGGGATATTTTCCTCTTCCCCAAACTCAAGGACTCATCAAGGAGACCCATTTTGAAGACCTGGACGACATCAAGATGGCTGTGACAACGGAGCTGTGGAGGATCCTGGAAGAATCCTTCCAGGAGTGCATGGCAGCGTGGCAGAGAAGGCTGGGAAAGTGTGTTAGACTCCAGGGGGATGACTATGAAGGGGGAAACTTGAAGTTTGTACTTGAAGTATATCTTTTGTGACACCAGTCCTGGAACTTTTCTGACACACCTCGAAAGCTTCTTTCAAAATGAAATGACGTTTCTTTAAAACATGGATTAGAATACAGCTGAGTTGTACTTTTGATTTGGGGAAAATGTCCTTGGATCTGCAGGGAAAGGTGATTTTAGTAAACTTTTCCTTACAAAGTCCAACTTCCTTCCTTGATGCAAAATCTTCATTCTTCCTCTAACATGACTGTCCAGAAAAGTCTTTGTTCAAAACATTTAAGTGGATCTGATATGCTTTTGGAGAAATGAGCTCTGGTGTTTGTGCAAAAACTCAGTAGCAACAGGAGAAAGTGACTTCTTGTTGGTAGGAAGAAGTCACGGTGGGTGACTGGGCATGCAAAGGGCATTTCGACATGGGCGGCTTGCATCCCACCAACAGTCAATGTTGTTTTATTCTAACCACGATGATGATGTTTTTTCTAACCTCAACCATGACCATCATCTTTCCATAACTCTGACCATGTATGTTAGAAAATAATAGTCTAAAGTTTATGGAACGTTGAAGGAAATTCCTAAATAAAGTGTTTAACAGAAGCCATGTTCACGTTCAAAGTCACAACATTTCTGCTGATACTACTGTTTTTGGAAGCACTTTTTAACTCCATCATAACATTTTTGTCCCTTTTAACCTTGGTGCAGGACATTGTTTCAATACTTACTTGATGTAAGACTTTTTCTGAAGAACACCAGCTAGGATTAGTGAAAACATTCTAAGGTTTAGCTCTAGTAAAAAACATATTCAGAGAACAGTGTAGACAGTGAATGTGAGCAGCAGAGGACAGTTGCGCTATTGTAGCTGTAAGCTGTTTTCTTATTGATTTCATTGTTTATGGAATCTCACAGTTAAATACCACAATAATACACAGACAAGGAGACAGACATAAACCTGCGGCTTTTCCAACTATTGTTGTTCCAGATTTGCAGAGCACACACACACACACACACACATACACAAACACACACTAAGATCTGCTTAAGGTGGAATCCCCTGTGATTGTGGCTGTTTGTTGTCTTTGCCGTGTCTGTTCTCTATTATGCACGTGTTTCCCCTCTCTCACATTTGAGTCTTTATACGCTGATTACATAATGCAGGATAAGCGGCTCATTAGGACGGTGATTACCACAGTCTTTGAACGGCTATCCTGTGCTGCCAGGCAGAGCTGGGCAGACGGTTCCCTGCAGACGAACCACAAAGTGTGACGAGCTAAAACAAGTCCAATCCCAGTGTCCACACTTGCGGACTCAAAGACCTTGAGGTGCGTTCTTGTGTTTAGGGGCAAAGACTGTGTGTAAACGTGGATGTAGCCTTCAGATCAGAAATGTGAAGCAAACACAGAAGTATCTTAAACTTGATTTTATTCTTACCGCCAGTAGGGGGCGACTCCTCTGGTTGCAAAAAGAAGTCTGATTGTATAGAAATCCATAGAAAATCAGTTCTTCCTTGGACTGTTACCTCAGTAAACATTCCCCTAATGAATTCATGGCCTCAATTGAAGACAAATGAAGACGTTTGGAAGACAGCACAATGTTCATTTAGTAAACAATGGTTCCATTTAGAGGAAAAAAGATGATCCCCCCCCCCCCAAAAAAAAAAACCCTTTGAGGCTTATAAACAGTAGTCCACAAATCAATGTGTGATGCCACGGTTGCTACATCCATCTTTTATATACAGTTGTGCTGGGGGTTTAGGGCTGATGTGGACTTGCTAACACTCTAATGCACTTGTGATACTGCTCACCTGCAGACTTTCCTGAGGCCCATAGTTCATAGCAAAATTCGGAGCATATGAATGCCACTGAGAGCACAGACAGGGGATTTCACACTACAGACTGCAATGGATGTATGAGCAAGATGGTCAAAGGTTAAGGAGCAATTTAATGATGAAGTAATATGCCCCATACTGCGTGTACAGTAAGTATTTTATGAGGGCAACTGTTTATTATGTATTGGAAGTAAAAAGGAGTATGTGGTTTGAAATGCAGGGCCAGTTTTAGTTCGTTTAGTTAGGGTTGGTTTTTTACTGACCAATATATGGGTCTGATATGGGACATGATCAAAATTTGAACAACGACCCAGTGTGATGATGAGGCTTTGTCACATTGATTAACTATATGAGTGACTCATTTTTTAGGAGAAAACAATGCATATCTGATTTTTAAAATATTTCTTTGTTATTTGCACATAATAGAAAAATGATGATTGTTGCTTACTTTCTTCTCTTAATTAGGTGGAGCTTTGGTGCATCTTCTCACAAATTTTTCTTCATCTGCTGTTTAACTCTCCAAACTGTCTGTCCCTTGTTTTAAGCTGATCAGAATCCCTCTGCAGCAGGAAACACAAGAACTTTTTAACTTTCGTGTGTGCGTGACCATAAAATCAGGATGAAGCCAGTTTAAACTGATCTGCTCCTTGTTAAAAGTGAGTGTGTCTTTGCAAGTAAACAAACAAACGAAACACACATTGGAGTGTGCGTGAACGCGAAACACATTGTGAAGCGCTTTGAAGAACCTAGCGAAGACTGAAAGCGCTGTATACAAGTGTGGACCATTCAACAATTACTATGTACCAAAAGAAGATACATAATGTACAATATGCATGTGTTTAATATAAAACTGTGTACGCATGTGAACAGCTCTGCTCACGTGCTGTCTGAACTGCACTTGTGCGTTTATCTGTGCATGCTCATGTGTGTTTGCTTTTCTGCATGTGTGTGCAGCAGATAGGGGATTTATTAGGAGCTACTGGAGGAGGCTATAATCGGTGCCACAGGCTTGATAAATACTGCAGGCGGAGTACTTGACATTACAGCTCCAGTGTTGTGGAGGCTGATCAGTCTTGTCTGTCACAGGCTGTGAGGGCTTTGTCTCAAGGGTGCACTTGGTGTGTTGCTCCTTGTAGTTTAGAAGCTGACAGGCTAATCACAGCCTCTTCACCTCCTGACCCCTGAACGATCTGAGAGGCTCCACTGACAGCTCTGTGTATGTGCATATGTCCAGATGCTTGTATGTGTATTCAGAGTGTAAAGACAGCATCCAGAAATTCGATTATGTCAAATGTAACATGGCAGAGTTGCAAATGCTTTGTCAGTGTAACGCATGTACGAATGTGGGAGCTGACCTGACAGAGATCCAAAATTCCAACCCATCCCTGTATGTGTCTCACATTAGCAAAATCAAATAATTAAATGTGATGATTAATTTGGAAAATGTGGAAAAGATTAAGTTTGATAAATAATTACAGTAATTCAGCTCAGAGACTGTGTTTGATTGCTATGTCTGGATAAAGAAAAAACATTTCCAATGATTATTATTAATCCCACAAGAGGAACAACTGGAATCGTACTCATATTTTAGTCACCTTTTACACCTTGAAGACCAACTTTAAGAATATACAATGCACTTAAAAAGTATTTGAACTTTTAGACAACAATTATTATCCATTAATATACTTTTATTAGCTCAGTTATTTTTTCGAGTAATTGATTGTGTATGAAATGCCTATAAAATGGCTCAAAATTGTGAAAAATGCCCTTTATAAATACCTACAACAATCAGTTGTTTAGGCCAACAATCTAAAAACAAGGATGTTGCCTTGTTTTTTACAGAGGTGTGGTGGAGAGTGTTCTGACATACTACATCTCAACATGAGATGCAGTATGTCAGACAGAAAAGCCCTGCAGAGGATAGTTAGAGGAGCTGAGAGGGTCATTGGAGTTTCCCTCACCCCTGTCCAAGAACTTTTCCAGAGCGGCACTGAACATTGTCATGGACTCCTCACCTCCTCTCCATAAACTGTTTGAACTGCTGCCATCAGGCAAACATTTCCGGAGGATTAAAGGAAGAACTTCCAGAATGATCAACAGCTTCATTCCATAAGCTGTCAGAATGCTGAACTGCTGATCTTGATATGCAAACACTTCTCTATTTTTAAGTTATTAGATCCTGAAGAAATGCTCTTTCACCTTGCCTGTACTACTGTGTATGTACAGCAAAATGACAATAACTTGATTTGATTTGGTTGATTTGATTGTTAACATGCTCATATTATACATATATATTTATATATATATATATATATATATATATGCAAGGTCATAGTTGAGCATATCCACTTTGAAACTGCAGTGCATTCATGACAGTCCCAGAAACAATGAATCAAAGTTCCAGGGTTTCATATGTAACAAGCATGATCAACAAAGCATGTCAACATTCAGAATTGGTTTCCATGTTGGTTGAATTGCTCCAATGTTGTTACTTGTTATTGTGTAGTGTGACTTCCACATCGAAAACGTTTTATAAAAAACTAACATGTAACTTTAACACACAGAGATGAGTTTTTAGGAGTGTAATCAACGACCAGTTAAAGACTTTCAGGCCCATTTAGAGGCTGTTTGGCAGGTTTTAGTCATACCATATGACCATCTTCTGCACATACAGTTTGCTATCAATCACCAATTAAAGCTGAAAATGCAGAGACTACTTGTCTGTTGTGCCCTGCAGGTTTTAAGCCAACACAGAACCAGAACTGCTACTAAATAGATCTTGAGGTTAGACTGTTTTTGTCAAGTGACACTAGTTGAAACTCAAAAGACTCCATGAGATTAAACAGGTGTACTTAATAAACCTAGTGTAAATTGTAGCTTGGAGCTCCTGATCCACCTTTGTTCCCATGTATTGGTCATTATGTAAGTCATGCTCTCTATTGGTGGTCAAGCTTCACAAAATCCTTTGAAATGTTTGTTTTGCATGTGATATGGAGTTGTAATCACAGAAAAGAAGCCCTGGAATGAGATCAGAGTTTTGGTAATACATTTATTTTTACTCCCACGACCACACGCTTTTGATCCCACTAAGAGTTTTATGTGAGAATACAGTTTACCTTTGATTCAACTTTAATATTGTCATCACAGGGATTTTAATACCTTAAATCTGTGATTAAAGACATTCACAAGTCTTTGAGGTGACTTTGCTTCCCTTTGAAATCATTCACGCCTCTGTGCGTCATTAAAGCACTTAATGGCCTATCCAAGCATTTAACTGGGAGAGGGACAGGGAGGAGAATGGAGCTGTTGTGCAGCTGACCAGCATGGGAGAGAGAACAGACAGAAATGAAAGAAAGTGAGAAGAAGTGAGAGGAGTGATGGCTGGTGAGAAGATCCACTGGGCTCTCTTCCTTTCTCTCTTTCTCCCAAATATGAGAATACGGATTAGAAAGTGAATGGCGATTACCTCCACATTGACCTGCCAGCCACTGTAATCAAGGACAGTGTGAGTGATGGCGTGATTGGTCAAAAGGAAGAAACAGTGACAGTAATCCTTGGGAAAATGTGGACCACAATGACAGGTTGGGTTTAGAGACGACAGCAGTGGCTCCATCACTTTTCAGTAGAGAGGAAAACACAGAGGAGAAGTGTGAGTGGAGGGGAGGTAGAGAGCAACTTCCTCTTTCTTTCGACACTTCTAAACCTTTTTGGTCTCTTCAAAAGAGGCCATGAAGCCCTGTCAGCTGGTTTGGAATGATCATAGAGGGATGTCGAAAAATCTTACAAGTACAAAACTCACAAAGGTCACTTCATTACAGACTGCACAATGAAATACCTCAGTTTATTATTATCTAGATGGAATCAAGCCATGCAGCTGCTAATTCCTCTGACCACCCACATGATTAACTCATTTCTGTTGTGGTAATGCCAAACTGACCACCTGCAACTATTCTGCTCTGACCAGCCTCTCCATAGGGCAGAGACGGACACTTCCAAAGTTAAGTCTATTCCATAATACTGAAAATCTACCTGTTATAAATCAGAAGTGCTGGACTATAATGTGAGTTTTTCAGACTAAGATTCTTTCACCAAGTTGCACATATATTGTGACAATGGGGTTCATTGTGTTTGTGGTCAGTCAGTGTAGGGCAAGATACTTTTTTGGCCATATGACTGATGTAAAAATGGACACCATGAAATACATTTTGCAGTAAAATCAGTATATTTTGAATTATTTGTGCAGGGGAATTGTTCATAGAGATAAAATTCATCTACACAAAAGTGCAAAACTTTCAACAGTTCTTCCTGACATTGTGGGCCTTTGAGGGAATGGAGTTTGTAAAGTCCAAAACGATCATTAAATTTTTTTTTAAATCCGTCATTGCTGACGTTTTAATTGCTCCACAGAAATGACAGTTTGTAGACATCTTGTGACCAACCATGCTAACTAGCTTTCTAAAAGCTGGTTACAGTAGTGTAAAGTGTGACTGAGTTACACTATGTGTGTTAAAAACGTGTTAATGGTTAGAGGCTGTCTACTACTGCAGTGACCTGCCTACTCCAGGATAAGCACTTGTCAGAGACCCCGACAAACTCTTGTTCAACTCTTGACACTGTTTAGTCCAACCTGGAGAAGACAAATACTGACTGGTTGAAGTCAGAGACAACAACAGGCAACATTTTTCTGACCTCTCAATGACCTCGTCAAGTAGCTGTCTTCTTCTCTCTAACATCTCCATCAACAATGTAAAATTCACCATATGTGCTGACATAACAATCCTTTACTGTTCTGTTTCCCACATCCTCAGAACTGGAGTTAAATCCAGCAACTGCTATTTGTTGTAGTTTTCAGGTAACTCACAGTTAACGTTGTGGTTGAAGCTTAGGGCAACCTCGCATCTGCCTCCATTCCTGCTTTGGAGATGTCACCAAACTTCGAGTATCACATTTTGCAATGACATGCACATAAACTTCACTGTGCCACTGTCTGATGTAAGCCAAATACAAAAAGATTATTTACAAGTCATAAACAGGCAACTACAGTCACTCTGAACAAAGCATTAAGTCTTATATTCCCTTCTTGTTTCTGGCATTGACAGATCATAGTGACTAGATATGACAATAATGTTCAGCTCAAAACAAAGGGGATGAGAACGAGCTAGAAGAGAGTCAGGTGATGTTTAATCTATTAATAATACAAAATAATAATTAGTTTTAAATTAATATTGTGCCACAATTTCATTTAAATGATTGTGGAATTATGGAAATCAGGCACTGAAAGGCCTGTCTTGGCATTTAGTGACTACTCCTAACACTTTCATCCACCTTGTGTGACTGACGTGTTTTTAAAAAAAATACTGTGCAGCAAAGCCGTGTGTACTTCAGGCAGGGATTACTGGAGGCATGGAGTTAAAAGCAACCTTCACAGGAATATGACCTTTGCCACAAAATGTTGCAGCAGCAGGAGCACTGTTGCATAACTGGAAGTGTTTAAAGCATTACAGCCTTGGTGGGGGGTCAAGTTATCAATTAACAAACCCACACCGATACCCAGCCACCCACACACATTCAAATCCCTCTACACCTCTCACTCTGTCAGCAACACAGGTCTGCTGGCTCCGCTGTCCTTCAGGGGCTTTGATATAGGAAGATTATAAGGCACCAGCTTTTATGCTTGATGTCCCCTGGGTTGCACAAAGAAAACGTTTTTATTCATTTATGTAGACTAAAGAGCGACATTGTTCTTTTCTAATCCAGGTTCAAGATAAAATCATGAGCAAGTGTTTGCTCAAAATCCCCTTACACGTAATTATTTGGCCTGCACATTTATTGTCTGAGATCCATCACATGAGGATTTTTGTGAAGTTATACAGCTGGAGAGACATTTCCAGCCAAACTTTATATCTTCACTGCCCTGGAAGTCTGTGGTACTGCAGCAGTAATCTTAGATCTGGAAGGGATGAGACTGGACCAGACGTTCAGATTTCAACAATGAATAACAGAGAAAGAGGAGCCAAAAAGAGGAAGGCAGCTACAGACGGACATGGGGAGCAATGGAGTGATGTGTTGTGTATGTGTGTGTGTGTGTGTGTGTGTGTGTGTGTCCATGTTTTTTGTGGTTGCTCAGCCATTTCCATCTCTGTTATTATGGGCATTAACCCACCACAGAAGCCACATATTGAAAGGAAGGACCCCTTGAGTTTACAGTAGAGTTTGACAGAAGACAAACATTAGTTGCGTGATTGTTGCTTAGTGACATCATGGTGTGGTGTGGCCCATGTATTTAGTCTGGAGAAGACATTCAATTTTGAGCAGTATCAAAGGGAAATGTTACCACTTAAGCATTCATAAACAATGGGATTCTTTAGGAATTTCAATGTCACCCTGATTTATCATGGCTGAGTTATCTGAGATTGCCATCATATCAAAGGAGACAAACAAGAAACAGCTTCTTTCTTAAACATATGTGACTCTGGATAACTAAGAGAGACACATCATACAACATAAGAAATCCCAGAAGAAGTAAGGAAAAGCACACATAACAAAGTTATCCATCATACATTCCACCAAGAACAATGACTTTTCAAGATCAATCAACAATTAATTTATTGTCTTTAAGTCACATTAATTACTTAGTCTGTTTGGCAGCAGTAACGGCCTTTTGAACCCTTACAATGTCCAGTGTCTCTGATCTTTACATGAAATTAGGGCACTGTGTTACAGTCAACTCTCTGTTCCTTCATCCATTTTGGGTGTTATCGGCCCATTAAATGGACCGTGATTGGATCTTCTCCAAGGGACCTTCTTCTAGTGGGCTTGGTAGGCAGATTATCATCCACTGTGATCACTGATTAACAGAAACTAACCCTGATAACACTGGCAACCTCTTGCAGCTTGTGATGAAGTGCATTGGTTGTTGGTGGAGATTTTAAAGGCAAAGGATAAAACTTGAACTTCTTGTCCGTAGTGTAGATATGGGGTTAGAAAAATTTGATTTTATTTGCTATAAATTACGAGATGTCTCCTGAGACTTCTTGGATATACATTTGTGTAACTGGGGTTGTGATTTGTCTCTAATGCAATTAAAATAGGTAGTAAATGCTTTCAAAATAAAGCGGTAGAATAGGGAAAAGCACAGTTTTGTAAACATAATCTCTGATTATTTGTGTGGCCTGATTTCTCTGACGCAGTAAATCATTCTTATGGCTAGTAAATGCTTTTAGAATTTGGCCATTGTAGCTACTCTAGTATTTCTGCAGAATTTTGTTGTTTCTTTATTTTTTTTTAACATTGTTAAATAATTTAATATTTTTTTCTGTTAACAAGACTCAACAGGAAAATGGTGGGTCATTTACCAGCTTCAGAACGCTAGTTATCCAAGATCACTAGTTTTAGTCATACAGGTCTACCTGTTTAAAGAGCTCAGAGGAGGCGGCGCCCTCACAGCACCTGATCACATACTGCATTTCTTGCATGCTTGAAGGATTCCAGGTGCTAGCTTACATAAGACAAGCCACTGACACTCACCAAACCCAGTTATGCTTGGAATGGATTTTTTAATTAACTTGTACAGTCCGTCTTTATCTTAGTTCCTGTGCCTCCTTCTATCAGTGCCTGTCT
Source organism: Stegastes partitus (assembly GCF_000690725.1). Classification (NCBI taxonomy): domain Eukaryota; kingdom Metazoa; phylum Chordata; class Actinopteri; family Pomacentridae; genus Stegastes; species Stegastes partitus. The sequence goes on from NW_007577740.1 coordinate 1,507,840, forward strand.
CAGATATACAGTGTGGCATATGTAGGGTCATCTGTGGATGGCAGACCTTAGGAAGCAGGTACATTGTGAAATAAATCTCCGTTGATGTTTCTATACCTCTAAACTTGCCACCTGAGTTACTCCATCTGTACATGCCCTCACGTTTGTTTTGTAGTTTTGTTTCTTTGCCTTCATCAACCTGATGCATTATAAGTCAATGGAATGCACAACTCTTTACAGCTCAAGCAAGCAAAATTCAGTTAACAGTGAAGAAAATTTGTCCAGTTATTGTTAAGGTTTTGCTAAAACTGACTCAGTCAACTCTGAAAAATCAAGCAGCCTCAGTATGCTTGTGTGTAACTGTTGGTCTTCAGCCTGCTTATTTTGTGGATTTTGATCATGTTCAATAACTTCCAGCACAATGCAAAGATCAACTTCCAGTGAATCACTTTAAACTACTCTTGCTTGCCTGACAGAAAAAAAAAGACAAGTCACATATAACATGAGAGCTGCCTAGTCTGTTTAGACCTTCCATCATTACATATGATAATACTTGGCCTTCGTATCAAGGGGAAAAAAATCTGTTTATGTTTTTTTTTGTTGTTGTTGTGTTTTTATATGTGTCTTACCACAAGATGCTGACAGTAGACATATCTGTTGGTAATTGCAAATTGGAGATTGTTTGGATTCTAGTGACATAAGAGCCATGATGGTTGGATACTGTATGACAGCGAAAGTGGGAAAATATGCACTTAGTGCCTAAATCTCATTACTATATTCACTGAAGTGTTCACATACAGCAGTGTACTTGCAGAGGCAGGAAAACAGGCAAAAGTTTGCAACTGACCCCCATACAAGGGGCCCCTTTTGATTTGTCTGTTCTGAGCTACTGCAGAAACATGACAGTGTAACACTAAGGACTCCATGAATGGCACCTGTTGCTTCTGTAGATGTAAAGGGCTCACTCTAAGTTAATGGAAACCCAATAACGCCCATTTATTTTTCTGGTGATTATAAACCAATGAAAACACAATTATGTAGATTGATTCCAATAGATCTTTCTAACTCAAACACATTGAACATTTTAGAAATCTTAACTTGTCAGTGTGGTGTTCTGGGAGTCTTTTCACATTTATTGTGTTAACTACCAGTAAACCTATCCTGCTGTTTTCTGTCCTCTAATCCACACATGAAAGCTGAGAAGTTCTTTACCTGCAAGGCAATGAGAAAAAGATGTTAAACCAATGGGGCCACACTTAAGAAACGATAAACTTTAACATCCTATCATTCCAAGGTGACATAAACTGCCTACTTGGGTAAGAGTAGTTAGGCATTTTTTTTCCTTCTCACTAATGCTATTTTCCAGCCTGTGGGGTGTGTTTTGATGGCCCGGGTGATGCAAATTAGTGTTTTTGTGATAGTTTTACATAGTTTTCCTCCTTAGGACATTTCCACTTAAAGGGAAACTGGACTGATTAAAAATAACTTCAAAGTGATGTTTGGTTAGTCTCTAATCTGTAGTTGTTGTATCAAATATACCTAGTGCTGTGAAAATGAGCACAGAAGCCTCTTGTGACCAGATGTGTGATTATTTTTCTACCTCTACCCAGGTGAAGTGTCAGCGGTGGGTTAGAACAGCAGAATTAAACACAATATCTCACTTTCGCTAGATTTATTGTATTTGAAGATTTTACTCTCATCCATTTTCCCCAACTGACAGGCCGAATTACATAATATACAAAACAGCGCAGGACCTGTGACCCCGCTTGCATGGAGAGTTGTTTGGTTTCCCTGAACTACGTCGATTCCAGTGGAAACATTCACACATCAAAGAATTTCTGTGCAAAAAAATGGTAGATTGACTCTTCCAGAAAGGGGCTGTGCTGGACAAAGGTGGGTTTTGTGCGATGAAAATGGTCCATAAAGGCCCATTGAGGAGCACAGGAGGGAAATAAATGTGAGCTGATTGAAGAAGGCGTGTTGTGACGGGACAGAGGATGTGTTTGGAACAGGAGCTCAGCTGTGAGATGGCTGTATGAAAGTGTTTACTTTCCCAAGAGAAGCTGTGACAGCAGACAAAGTTATGCCAAAAATCTGTGTAAATATGTGTTCGTCTGTGTGCACACCATAGATGTTACTGTACGTAGTCTCACTCATGGGTTTTTGTCTGACTGCGTTAAGACGTTTTTTTGAGACTTATTTTGTCAACCTTCCATGGATTGATAATCATTAACACCTTCCAAAGTCCATTCTTATAGCAATTTTTTGGGTAAGATTTTTCCTTTTCATCACTAAAAGGCACAATACAATCAACACAAACACTGTCAGACATATGTCTCACTCTCCTCCTTTCCTAAACTCTCTTAAGGTAACCTTTTGCTTTGTGTTGTGTACATTTGAACACAGGACTAACAAACATTTAGAGGGCCTTTTCAACATTAAATGTGCCCATGTTTACTGGTAGGGCAGTGTTATTCCTTCTTGTCTGTATGGGTGCATTGATACAGTTTGTGGTCACTTATTCCCACAAACTGTTGATCATTTTGAAACCAAATGGTTCATATCACCCACGTGCTCATGTGGATGCATGTGCATCTTCATGCATATTTATAAAATACAGGTAAGGGAAGGTGATTTGATGATCTTTCATTCAGATGGTGTGATTAACCAAAGGGTGCTATGCCTATATAAGTATTTCATTACAAAAAGGTTAGCCTTTGGATTTAAGCCTGCCATACATAAGCCATGCACATTTCATACTTCACACAGGTTTCTCCTCTCTTTCCACTATCACTTGTTACTGTTTTACCCACAGGCAGCAACCCACCACACAGTGCTCACCTCTTTTTGTGCAAATGTTTAACCAAAACTCCCCCAATACTATTTTACAGGGACACCATCAGTGCATCCTGGGCTTAGCACTGCCCAAGACGATTGTGATGGGTTTAAAGAAACACAAACCAGGCATTGTGTTTTTTGTCCCCCTATAGCAGTATATTAATGAGGTGCAGTCAGACCAGAGAATGGTCTTACTATGTGAGACTATCAGTATCCTAACATGCCAATTTTTTGAGCTACAGTAAAGCTATGATAACTATTACAGCATTATTTTTGTCCTTACACCCCTAACTGAGTTGACTACAACATCGTTATCGAGGGTGACATCAGCTCTTTTGATACTGCTTGCTCTTCAAACATTTATTAGAAAGAGGTTGTGTAACGTGTCCTTTCTGCAAGAACCAGCAAAAAGTGGTTGTAGGATATATTTTGAGAATGAACACAGCACAGTGTGTTCCATCAGAAAGGCTATACATGCTGTACAGCACTTACATGCACATATGCTGCACAGACAGACTCACACAGACAGAAAAAAACATGTTCTCTGATTGGCGAGATTTCTATGTATCTAAAATCCATTCCTGTCAGCATGAGGCACAATTCATCACAGACCATACAGTTCAGCACCTCAGTAGGTTTGTTCCATTCACAAGAACCAGTAGCAGGAAATCAAGTGCTTTCCAGTTGTTTTATTAGTCATGTGAGAGTATCTGTCAACCCCCTCCTTCTGCTGCTGATCTCTTATGAGAAACAAGAGACTCTGAGTGAGCAGCTGCCCTCCATCGTCTTAGCCAAATGATACACTCCAGAACAGAAATCTGACCAAGTCCAACAACACTGGCAGGAAATTAATGACATTCCCAAAAGTAAGTGGCTGCCTTTTACTCAGACTGAAATGTATACAGTTGGCCTGCTGCTGTGCTCAAATCTTAGATTAAAAATATTGTCTTGCATTTATTGAACAATCTAATTAAATGTTCTGTGATATCCTCGGATAAAGACAAATAAATGAAGAATTAGTTTTGTGTCAGTGCCTAAACCACGTTTGTTCCATTAGTGACATGACAACATTTGATGTCAACCTCCCAACTAGCTATGTACAATGCATCAGTTGTAAAGTGTTCTCATTCATAAATGTCACTCAGTCATCAAATGAGTAGCAAAGGGGAAGGAGAAGAGGAAAACCATGACCTTGGCTGAAGTCAAGAGGTCAAGGCATGCAGAAGGCCAGCAGACAGACCATGACCTTATTGGCGAGAAGGGAAGACATTTGAAAGGAGACACAACTTTGGGATGAAGACAGATCATACCAGTAATAGCGCAGACGTTGTTTAAAAAAAAAAACAATACATGATGGGGGTCCAGAAGGCCATTTGTTTTCATTTCGAAACAGCTTAGTGTTACATTTGTTCAACTGCAGAAGTTTCCCACTGTGACCTCAAGCAACTGGACTTGTGTCTTTTAAACAGAAATAATACAGAACATATATGAAATGTTTTTAGCCATACTGTGAGTTTAGGTCTGTGAATGGGAATGTCAGCATGTCTGCCAGTCAGTCACTCCGCTACTTTGAACCAAAGACTGTTTATAAAAGATGGATGTAGACTTGGGTCTGAATAGGAAGGTCAACATGGAGGTACCTTAAGCCTGCATTCTTCCAAACAGCCAGCAGGGGGTGACTCTTCTAGTTACGAAAAGAAGTCTGACTGTATAAGAAGCCTATGAGTAAATATCCTACTTCTCCTTTGATTTATTACCTCAGTAAACGTCTTCCTACTGAGGCTACGGTCTCATTTCCTCTTTTCAATATTTTTTTTATACAGCATGATGTTCATTTTGTAAATCATGGTTGCTTTTTTGTCTAAAATGGATGATAGAGCAGCAATGTTTTATGATGGGACTGTCTTTGATTCACAGGTCACTACAGTATCACGGTGCACATTGTCCGCTGGGTTTCCAGTCAGAGCCATCCTTCACTTCTTACCTCTAGTTTCAAAAGACCAAGATAGAGACGGCCAAATTCCAAACTCAAGGCTTCAAGACTGTAGTCCACAATACCATCGTTATTACGTCCATTTTTTAAATATAGTCCATTGCCATGACCGAATATCTGTAAAACAATGAAGCATGAAAGTGCAGTGCACTAATTAACAAAGTAAACACTGTACGTGGAGAACATGACCATCTTAGCGTTTTTGTTGTGTACACATCAGCATGCTAATGTTAACATTTAGCTCCAACTGCTGCTGTGCCTCAGAGCTGCAGACATCTCTGTATAATCTTTGTTTAGTCTAAGCTCTGTTTTTAACTATATTGATTCTTTGTACTGTTTCTAGTTACATGGAGAATGCTGCTACTTGTTAGGACCAGACAACAGTGACCTTCTGTTTTGTGGCACAAAGCAATTCAATTTTTTTTTTTCGCTAAGCGATCTTGCCGATTTCCTGTAAAGCAGTGGCACAACAGATGTAGAAATTGAGTGCATTGCATTGTCAATTGGTTGATTGATTTGATGTGTGTGTCTTCTAGCACATATTCCATTTGCTCCCAAAGAGCAGTATAGCGGGAAACATGCTAGACTGATTGGCAGTACAAAGACTGAACCTCAGCCAAACCAGAAAAAAGAACTCACTCTGGATGGCTTGACCTAGTTTTATTGATACACAAGATAAGTAGGTGCAGATCATAGATGGACTGATGGAAAATCAAAGTTAAGTACAGATTCTTGCTAGGTGTGTATTTGCAGTCTGGTTATTTACAGTCCTGTATTTATTTTTTATTGCAGTATGACCGTAGATTCGCTGCCTCTTAGTGTCATATCATAGATGCCTATTTTCCAAGCTTTGTAAACTGCAGAGTAAGGGTTGCTTTGCTTTCTTGATTTTGTTTGTGAGCAACGTTTAAAAGGTTAGTCTTACCATCTTCAGTCTCTGGAACTCTTCTTGGAGCCCAGAGAGGGGTTGTGTATGTAGCCAATTGTTGAGCACAATCCAGGTGGACTTCCAGGTAGGTGGTTATTGGGTGGGTGAGGCCGGCTGTCAGAAGCTGTGGATGCAGCGAGGAACGTAGTGTGTGGCTTGACTGACCATAAGTGGTTGAGGGAGCTGAGCTTGGCGTCTGGAGCTGTAGGTGGGTTCACTGGTGTGTGGGTTCAACAGAGGTTGGACTGGCTGGTGACTTGTGAAGTGAACACGCAGGAGATAGCAGGAATAAATGGAAGCCAAGCAGACAGAGAAGCATGAACGTGGAGCAGAATTTGGGATACTATTAAAGGAGCAGGCTGAATGAGAATGGAGAGTTGAATGAAGGTTTATATATTGATTTGATGATGAACCTCAGGTGTGTCTGATCACATTCAATCCCAGTAGCAGACACACACAAACACACAAAGACCAAGAGGGAGAGAGAGGATAAGAAACACCATTAAAGGGAGAGCAGAAGAAACACAAGTGAATGAGGGTAAGACACTGCCAGGACTAAGACATAACTAAAATACCCGCTGTAATATTTTTGTCCTGCATACATTAACCATTGCAGAATATGGCTCCTCATCTTGGCAACACTAATAAAAACCACTCTCAGTGGAGTCAAGTAATAAGTATTGATTTGAAATTCTTGTGGTGGCTGCTTTATTGTGGTAAAAAGATGTTGATGAATATGTTAATGTTGAAGATTCATGTGCTGCTTCCTGAATCATGCTTGTTTGAGTGCATATTGGTTAAAATCATTTCATGAAACATGATGGAGCTAAATTCTTCTTTGCTGGTTGGAAAAATGGCAGCTGACATTCCAAAACGTCGTTAGAGACAACCCAGACTTTACGCTCTCTTGCTCACGCTATCTGCTCTGCTGCACATTTACTGTATTTGAGAGCGCTCAGCCTCTACAACCTCCCGCAATACTCCGGCGGACACAGAGCACAAATATTTAAAACCACATCAGAACTATTTTCCTATGCCGCACTTTGTAACTCTTTCATCGTTCTTTTAACAACGACCCATCAAAGACAGCAAACAGAACACACTGTCAGGCTGAGGTTTGAGGTTTGCATGCAGCACAAAATGTGATTCATGGTGTGAAAAACAAAAACACAAGATGATTAAAACATTTTCCCCAAATAAACATCTGTTAACCAGACAAATGTTTCACTTAATCCACAGTGAAGTAGCTTGAAAAGATTATGTGGACTGTGCACTTAAAGTGCTGCTGGAGGTTTTGTGCAACAGTCCCTTTGGCCTGAATGGCATCTCTAGTGGCTTAATAAATTTGAAGTCCTCTGGGTTTCTGTTTGTGTGTGTTGGGGTAAACAGGCTGGAGAGAAGAGCTGTCCAGCAAGCAAAGCAGCTGTTAAACCATTTAAATAAACCACCTGTAAGTTAATTGCACTATAAATGTATTCATAGTCCTTCATTTTACACCATAATGCACTTTACTGGAGGACTTGCTTTTGCTGCTACTGTACAAGAAATCCACAGCGTCCTATAAAAGTGTTTATTACAGCCAGTCTGCTCTTACGTAATTGTCCAGCAGTGAAAATGACCGAGCCCACAGCTAGCCATGCATTAGCCTGAGATGTCCTGCTTTTGTTGGTCTAGATCAAATCTGTAAATGAGGTCTCGGAAGCACAGAGGAGCTGCATATTTCAGTGGCAGGCCCAGTGCAGATAAAGCTAATAACACCAGCCTCAGAACAAATCGCAGCAACCCCCTATTAGGCTGCAGACGAGGAAATGTGATGGAATGTGTGCTTTTCAACACTCCCAGTGTGATTCCATCAAAACTAAAACAGCTAGCAGCGCTGGAGCCGTTACTGAGCAGTGTTCTCTGCCTCCAAGTTCATGGCACCGTTTTTACATACGTGATGACTCATTTAGATCAAACTCTTATGGACTCAAATAAAAAGGAATGGCAAGACTTTTGAGAATCCTCACAAACACCATCATAGGGCTTCTGGGATGAAAACTGGCAGCTGCTTGTGATATTTTTTCAATAAAGTATGCAGTTAAAAACGAAGAAGAAATCTGTCAAGCTTTAAATCTGTCAGCCTTTACTTCTCCATCTGCTGTGTTACAGATGGTCTTCCTCACACTCCTGAGGGATTTACACTCAGTAGCAAAAGAATTTTTACTGTTATGCCAAGTTCAGGTTCGTCTTTTTATTGTATATTTCAGAAATACAACCGAAAAGCAGAATAAAACTGAAAACTAGGTTGGCAGATATTGGGCTTATGATGTTGGTCAAATCATAAAACATGCCATGGCTGCGTTTGTTTTTGTGGGATGAAGAATCACACATTTTAAATTTAACTTTTTACCTCAGTAAAGTTGCAGGTTGACAACAGTTCAACTCTCACTTGAGCATTCACCCAACAGAACACTAATGTGAGATGAAAGTATGTTTTCCTTGACAGAGCTAAATGAAGTTGTATTTCTGTTAACGTCTGACTGCCGTATGGTCAAAAAGGCCACCACATTGCTACTGTTTTGCCCGCAGCAAAGTTCATGAATTCCACAGAAGGATTATCCAGGATCAACCTCAGCACGGAAGTGACTGTGTGCAGCTTCACAGCGTAACAGTGATTTCGGTAAAGCAATACACCCACTCAGAGACACGGGATTCTGTAAAAGTGTAACCAGGTCTCTTAGTTGCCTTTTTTGGTGTGTCTGAGGATTCAGTTGGTTTTAAAAAAGAGAGGCAGTTTGATTGAGGCTGCTGCATCACGTATCACACACAAAGAAAAAAATCATTGAAGTCTGTCACTGATCACTATCATATACTTTAATTCTGTTTTGTTGAGTCATTCACTTTCCTGAACTCAATCACTTGCTGAATTTGCCAGTCTCTTAAATTTGTTGACATAGTGTTGGGTGACAGGAAAACAACATTAAACCACTAATTTAACTCCTGAAAACTCTGTTATTTTGCTTATATGTGATTTTATTTTATTTGTCAGCACATTTTTTATGTTTTGTATTCTCTTATTCCACTCGATTTATTTATTTAATTCTTTCTCTATTAGTTTTATCCATTTTTTCCTAATTGCTTTATTTATCTTGCAAGGGGAGAATCCTAATAAACCCATTTGCAGGGTTTAATATGACTATGAAAGAATTAGTAGGTGGGTGGTCAAATGGTTGTTTTTGCACTATTTATGCTGTTATGGTATCACTGAGGATAAATGTGTCTTCTTGAATTTCTAGTTAAATGTAATTACTTAACCCTATGAACCCCAAAATCTGGCAGCAGGTTTGAAATGCATGTAATCTTTAAAAAAAAACAAGAAACAAATCCAACATGACACCATTTATCAGAGCCAGAAACTGTAAAAAACAGAAAGATCTGTCGGTCCTTCAACCTTCCGACCAACTAATCATGTGTGACTTCTGGTTCTGTCTGGAAAATTACCAAGATCTAAGGTTAAACTCAGGGTATTTGATCAAAATCTAAATATCTCATGTGACAGGAGCAAAACAGAGAGTTCAGAAGGGTTAAATATGTACCCAAAATTAACTGACAATTAACAAGCATTCAACATGCACTTCCTGCAAAGTCGATTTTAATCGCTGGTGAAGTTGACCTGAAGAGTTTTCCCCCTGCTCTGCCTTCATGAGCATTCATGTTGGGTGTTCTCAGTACATTTGCACTGATATACCCACGAGTTTGTCACGTATACCCAGTTACATGAACTGGCAGAAGATTGCTTATAGGAAACATTTTTCTGTAAATTAATCGGCACATTAGTTTTCCATTTTCCATAGGCATTGCGGCCATGAGTTCACATCACACAATTAGTTTTAGTCTTGCACCATTAAGCATCACAGAATAACTGCAGCAGGGAGGTACTCTTGGCCCTTCAACACTGATTTCCATGGTCCTCTTTGAATAGCTGGCAGAAATCAAACCCAACAATAACTTCTTACGCTCCTCCAGTTCCACTGATTAAGAAAATAGATAAAAAGTATTTCACATTTTAATGAATACCTTGTGCAATAATGTCCGTGTTATGTCATCGTCCCGGAGTAACTGTGATCTCCATAGCTTTGAACGGCATGCACAACTTGCATAACTTTTGGTGTTTTTTGACTTCAAAGTAGCAGGTGTGCCATCCTGTAATACCATCATGTACCTTTTTTCCATATAAGTTACTGCCAAGCTGAGCAACAAATCACATAAATGCTAAAGCTGCTGATGTGCAGAATCCACCTAAACTATACATCCATTCAGAATATAAAGTGGTCCCATAACTTAAAAGCCTTCCAAAGGGAAAGATTGATTTGCCCAACATCTATAAGGAATGATCCAGTGCCAACTCATCCATTAGACACAGGGTGTTTCCTTTAATCCTCTGCCAATGATCCAAAGGGTTGCGTGATTTAAAGGAAGGTAATGAGTGTTCGCATGCTACCATATGCATAACACCAACAATAAACAAACTATTTAGTCAAAATAGCATGTCCATTCATCTATAGCAATAAGGTGAGTGTTACGTAGTCTATTTAAGTGTGTAAATATTACATAAGGAGGAATGGGTCGAGGTTTAGAGGATAGACTTCTGAGACGAACCAGATGCTGGCTCATTTAGGTTTGGGAACACACTGGATTCATTGAGTAGTGAGGAGGTTCCGCATATCCTGTCCACAGGGTCTGTGTGTGTGTGTGTGTGTGTGTGTGTATGTGGGTGGGTGGGTGTGTGTAAGTGTGTGTGGTTTGCAAGCCGCCAAAGATTCCTAAAATTTACAGAGTGCACTTTGCTGTGTGGGTTCCTGTGATTATCTCGTCATGATGTGTTTTGGAATCATAAAGTTGAAGCTGCGTCAATGAACAGTTCCCTCTTCTGCAGCCGATCCAGTGCAAACAAGACACTGTAGAGATTGGATGATTGTGAGCTGATGAAGCAGGTTGTGTTTTGTTTTTCAGATAAGAGATCAGCAGTAATAAAAGAAATGCTCAGATCCTGCTTTCCAAATCCTATTACATAAGTGTCATGTGGTAAATGTAGCAGAAGTTAATGTAGCCCTTATCACTGATGTCTTATCTATAGGGATTTATTAGATTGTTTTTGTTGGGTTGTGAGGAGTCACTAAATCAAAGTCATTTGACAACATGAGGTATAATGGGATCAGAGGAGTTGTTGATTTCACCACCACTGCTAATGGAAATCTTTCTGATGTAGTTAAGGCAGAAATATTTTGATTCCATATTAATAAAGATAATAATAAAGATTTATTTGCATCACGGTTAGTCCCATATATTCACAATAATGTCATTTAATTGTGATGACATAGTCACAGATAATGTAAGTTAAATAGCGTTAATTGCCAGCTTATCTTTAGATGGGTGGACTACTTGTACAGGTACTGTTACTAACAGTCTGACTCACCTGATGTAGACTTCAGGTATCTGTCATATGCTCTGCGCATTTCCCACAGCTCTTCCTCCACTGCCCTTATCCTCAAGTTGCCGCTTTCATTATCTCCTTTGCTACCGGAAACAACAGCAACACCTTCTGATCTAGCAAGCTCCACAATGAAAACGACAAGTTTTGCTGAAGATTTGAAGTGTGTAAGGCTGGTGGATCTATAGGTGAATTAGCCACTTTAATGACAGTGCTCGCCTCCCGGTGTGCAAATGTTCCACCAAAATAATTCCCCGGCCACTATTTTGCAGTGGAACCTTCACTGCATTCTGGATTTAGCACCACCCAATACGATTGTGATTGGTTTGACTACACCTCATTATCATTGTACTTCTTTAGACTATTCTTCACCACTCACATAGAGCTGTAGCGATATCAGAATCAGAAATACTTTATTGGTCCCTGAGAGAAAATTGCTTTTCGCTGCAGATGCTCCCAATCAAAAGTCTTAAAGAAGTAGAAGTAAAGATATATAATGAATTCAAAAGTATTAATATGAAAATAAAAGAAAAATGGAACACAAAATAAATATACATTCTTGCTGTTGTAAGTGTAAATAAAATGTAATAATAATAGTACTACTATTCGTGTTATTGCACATAGAATGGTAATTGAACAATATTAAACAGTCCAAAGTCCATGATAAACCTTTTCACTGAGTGTCTGACACTCAGGGTGAAGAGTTGTACAGTCCGGCCACAGGCAGGAATGATTTCTGTGGCGCTCTGTGGTGCATCTTGGTGCAATAAGTCCTGTACTGACAGTACGCTTGTAGCTGATCAGCACATCATGGAGTTGTTGTGACACATAATCCAAGATGACATGCAGCATGGACAACATCCTCCTCTCTGACACCTCTGTCAGAGAGTCCAGCTTCACTCCCACAACATCACTGGCCTTCTAAATCAGCCTGTTCAGTCTGTTGGTGTCAACTACCCTCAGCCTGCTGCCCCAACCCACCACAGCATGCAGGATAGCACTAGCTACCACAGACTCATAGAACATCCTGAGTATATGTCTGAAGATTCTCAGTCATCCAGGTCATGATTATTCTGGTAGATTAATCGTAGCAACTGGACTTGCTTGAGTTCATTACAGACGTTTTACCTCTCATCCAAGAGGCTTCATCATTTCTGTCTGACTAGTTGGGAGATACAGATACTTATATCCTAAGGAGCCATTAACACCTGAGTCTCGGTTTCAATTGGGGGTTGTTAGTCCTCCCCCTCGTTATGCGAGATCCACAATTAGTTCCTTGGTCTTTGTCACATTGAGCTGCAGATGGTTCAGCTCACACCATGTGACCAAGTTGTCCACAGTAGCCCTGTACTCAGCCTCTTCGCCCTCGCTGATACATCCAACCACTGTTGAGTCATCCGAGAACTTCTGGAGATGACAGGTCTCTGTGCAGTCGCTGAAGTCCGTGGTGTAGAGGGTGAAGAGGAAGGGAGAGAGGACGGTCCCCTGTGGGGCCCCGGTGTTGTTGACCACTCTGTCTGACACATCTGTTCAACTGTGGTCTGCCAGTCAGGTAGTCCACAATCAAGGACACGAGGGGGGAATCTACCTGCATCACTGTCAGCTTCTCACCTAGTAGAGCCAGACAGATGGTGTTGAATGCACTGGAATAGTCAAAAAACATCAGCTGGTCTAGGTGGGTGTAGACACGGTTGAGCAGGTAGATGATGTCATCATGAACTCCAAGTTGGGGCTGATAGGCGAACTGTTGGAGGTCCAAGTGTGGTTTGACCATGGGCCAGAGCTGCTCTAAGACGAGCTTCACCAGATATGACTGACTATACGAACTTATGGCTAAAGTTACATTCAAACATGAGGTAGCTCAATGCTATCAGAACCTTCAAGAACAATAGAAACAACAGAAAGAAAAAACAACAAACTTGTCCAGTGGTTAATACATTTCCCTACACAGACAAGGTAAATGTAATATCATGTCATTGACAGGTGAGGTAAATCACAACCTTCCAACTGGTCACCAGATAGTCCACCAGATGGTCCATGAAAATTTAAGACCCTCATCACCCATCCTGCCAGTTTTCCCTCCTGCCTTCAGGTACGAGATACAACAGCATCTGTTCCACATCCAGCTTCTTCCCTAAAGCTGTCAGTATCACTAACATGCCCACAACACACCTATGCACCATCTACCTCCATGTCAGCACAGCCGCTGCAACATTAACAGTATGCACTTTAATACCAAAAACACTGTGCTGCTTTTATAACCTATATTTCTTAGTTGTACTTGTTATAGTTATTAATTTATATTTGTTATTATTTCTGTTTGCTCTATACTGGGACGAGGAGAAGAGCATTTTGTTGTTTTTATGAATGCAAATACACAAGTGACAATAAATGAATCTTGAGATAAATTCTTTTTGGGTTTCAGGGGGAAAAAAACATGTCTATGCATTTTTTGGTCTTTTAACAAATCTTTAAATTTGTTAGTAAAATAATAATAATAATAATAATAATAATAATAATAATAATAATAATAATAA
>NW_007577740.1:1521690-1545430 GCF_000690725.1 Stegastes partitus
GAGCCAGACACTGTTTTTGTAACTTGTCCCATGCCAAAATAGTCCTTACCAAAAATCTTCTGCAATGCTTTGTGTTTTATGAGCTTATCATATGTTAAAAATGCATCCTTATAAAATCTTTATGGTAAAACCTTAATCAGAAAAGTAACTACTAGTTAAAAAGGAAAATACTCAAGTTGAGTATAACTATCTCATAATTCTACTTAGTTGTTTTCCAGATTTACCCTGATTTTCACTCAGTCCTACACTTTTACTTGCCAAAGACCCTGCTAACGTTTGTATGTTCATAATTCAGATTCATAGACTGTGATGGATCAGATAGCCTGCAATCAGAATGCTCTGTCAGTGATTAAAAAAATGTGTAACTGTTATTACAATAATTCTTCCTGTGACACTTTGTGAGTGAAACCATTTCCTGCTGCTTTAAAGTGGATTTAATGAGGTCGATCAGCATCATTAAATCTCCCGTAATTAACATGAAATAGAGACAAATTCACTGTGAATAGCACTGTAGATGACCCAAGCAAATGTGATACAGGCAAAGCTGCAGGATAAAGCGCTGCCTCTGTAATAACAATTTAAAAACATAATATCACTCCAGCAGCTCCCAGGTTGTTATCCAGCAGCCTCTGCACGTGCAGGGCAGGACGCCCATGAGGAGAGGTAATTGCAGGTATAAACAGAAGTCAGCTGATGGTGATGGCTAACATATGGAGAAACAGACTGAGCTGTGTGTGGAAGTACAGTAAATGAGCGAGTGTGAAAAACGTGAGACGTGGTGCAAGAGAGTTTAATACTGGTTATGTAGCGTTGCCAAGCCTTGTCTCGACTTTCTAATATCAGCGTTATAGGAAGGAACGTGTCATGGATGTGTGTTATGTGATAAATCATAACATTCGGTATCCAGCATGATGCAAGAATTCTTTCTACAGTTTAATGTCCTTGATGTGACTTTTAGTGCACAAGTTACATCAGCGAGTGCAGCACAGAATTACAATGAGACATATTAATGCCAAGCACAAGGGTAATACTACAGTCTACCTCCTGGTAAATCCAGCTCTTCCTTTATGATTGATTCCTAGTCTGGCAAGAATCCAGTTTTAAACTAGAAGCTTTAAAATCTTTCTCCTCTGGGCAGAATGTCATCTGTTTCAATCTGCTGCAGGACCAACATCAATGATCACCATAAATCTACCGAGCTTCCCTTAGTTCTGTTTTCTGCCCTTTTCAAAGTTATATCTCTGTAAAGCTTCTTGCTCCAAGACAGGCTCACAAATAATGTGACTTTCCCTCCCACTGAGAGGCCCTGTGCTTTGGGGTCTTGGGAATGGGGAGCAGATGCTGGAGGGAACATCAGGTACTAGACAACCTGGAGGCGGAGCGAGACGACGCCTCCTCACAGCCCTCAGACAAACAGCACTTCCTCAAGTCTACAACCTGTCTGCTTTGCTCTGATATTCTTTACATTTGGGTGATGAAATCGTATGCATTTTTTTTCACACATTAGCAAAGCAGTTACTCTGTATAAGGTTAAGGTGCTGAGACAAAGTCTGCAGCTCTGTGGAGCATTTAGCTACTTCTATCTCGCTGTTTTGGTGTTACAACCCAAAAATGTATTGTTGGCAAAACACTTAACAAACATATCAAGCCTATTGCAAGCAGCTGTTGTCAGCAAAGAAGCACTGATAAACCCATTCTATTACCATACCTGCTCAGCACTCATTCTCAGCAAGGGAGACCAATATATTTGATTTCAACGTGTGTTGTTTTCTGTCACCCCTCTTCACTGAGAAATCACCCCTACAAATTGATCACAGTTAAACTCCTCACTTGCTATTTTCATTTGTTAACGAATTGCACTAAAACAACATCTGCTTATTGATACACACTAAGATTTACTGTTGTTCCCAAACACAGGTACAGTAGATCCAGCTGTTTGGCTGCCCTCAGCAAAGCCCCTAGTATCCTCTTGACTCGCCTGTGACCAAAAAAAATTACTAAAAAAATACAGAAATACAGCATTTTAATGTCAGTTATCAGGAATGCTAATGTTGCTCAAAAGCTGTTGGATTTTTTTGCTAATGCTTTAACACTTCATAGTGTGATAGTATCATACCAGTCTGTAATCCTCCTAACGAACTATAAAAATGGTATTTGGTTGAAATAGTTTTTAATAGTTTGATTTTGTATCTGTTTACATCTAAGGGCAACATTTGCTTGCGAAGTCTGATTCAAGTCAAATCACCACTCACTGTTGTTCTCTATATAATCGTGTTTATTTGATGTATCTTCATGGGTCGTCACAGGCAGATGCACATCAAGATACGTCCCTGTGGATCCAGTGTTGCTGCCATGGCTGTAATACAAGAGCTGGATTTGGTGCCATCATTATGTCTACACAGGTACTTTTTGTACTTTTTGCCTTTTCTCCACAGACCAGCATTTTAAAAGCAACCTACAGCAACTTTCTTATGTGCTTACAGTTGCTGAAATTTAACCAGATGAGGTTAATACATTTTTACAGACCATCTCGGCTTCCAAATTGTTTGAAACAAAACTAAAAAAAAATTGCAATTTAAAGAACTTGTAACAGTGAAAGAGTCTTTGTAAGCTGCTTCAGGTAACACGATTCCTGTTTGTATTTGCATTGTTGGCTCACGTCTGTGACTTTCACTAACGTCACCACTGGCTTTTACATGAGCTGCATTTTACTCCATCCCAGTGTGATAGGAGGCAGCTGACTGATGCCAGGGTGACTTCTGGGTGTATCAAACTGACAGGATTTATAATTCCAGTAGAGCTGGATAGAGAGTTTGATGTACTGGTGTGTCCAAAAGATGCGAGAGCTGGTCAGTCTATTTTGGGTTGTTGTGAAACTAGAGTCTTGAGGTTCCTTCAGCTGAAAGACAGCTACCCAAATATTTGTATGTCAGTGTGTTCTTGTTGAGATTAGATACACTCAGATCTGTTGCTCATCTGCACAAATTTTCCTGCAATGCATGCCAAGACGTTGCACAATAGCGTTCCTGCAAAAGCTGACAGACTGGCAAAAATATTTCACCAAAACAGCAAACAAGCTCCATGTTCACGGTGACCTGCAGGGTGACTACATCAATTTAACTGAGTAAATTTATAGACACGTTTAAAGAAAAGCAGGGATAAGTCCTGCCTTATTTTTCATCTTGCAGTGTTTTCCATGGCCTGCTGTGATAAGCCACTGGGGTTTAGTTACTCTGTGATCTGGACCCAGTAAGCTCAGGGTAGTGAAGTCATTATTAAACCTCCAGAACAGCCAAAAGGCTAATTCATTCACCATCCAGCAGCCTCGGTGGCTCAGTTCAACCAGAGGCACGTCTAAAGCAAACCCAAGGACAATCTGAGGTCTCATCCTCTATGTATTTAAAGAAAAGCTTGTTTTTCAACATGTGTTATACAAGACTAAGATCTGGTACTATGCTTCAATGCTCAGATTGAAAGCGCAGCTGCTTTATTAAGAAGGAGCACCAAAGGGTGCGAGAGGAATTACATCATTCTGATTGTTATACAACTCAGAAATGTCGAACCACGTGTTTATTAGTATCAGCTAAATAATGAATAACAAATGTGACATTGGTAAAAACACATCTGGCCGAAGAAAATAATCTCTTTTCTGAAACAGATAATGGTTATAAAACATCCTCCTTGATGACAAAAGCTGTAGAAAGATTTTAAAAACACTGATGATAAGGTGAGTTAGGATAAGGTAAGGGTTAACATGTAAGATAACATGATATTGTCAGGTGGTTTTCTCCTTACATATCTAGTAAGCAGCTCATTTGGACAACTTCGAGTGCCTTCAGATGTCCCAGATTTTTAGCACAGATGTGTTGCACAGTTTGAAGGAATCAAGTGCATGCTTTGACCATATGATTAGAAAAAAGTCGAGAAACAGGAGCAGGCATGTTCAATAATACCCCTGTAGTCTCATTTGGATAATAGAGCAGATAAACATTTGAAAATATGGAGAAGATGTACCAATCATGAAATGTTTTTCCAGATGTATCCTCAAAAATGTTGGGACTCGAATATTATCATCTGATAAGGATTTATGTCCTCCCCATACATGCACACATAACCTCCTTCACCCCATTAAACGGTAATGTAGCCACAATTTTGTGCTATCAAAGAGAAAAGAACTCCACATTTGGAGATGGAGGAGATGCTGGAGGTGTAAGTTTACAGATTTTCTTCTCGTAGACTTAAGTTCAAGTCCCATCTCAAATCATTCTCAAGCATTATTTTGTTAAGTTTAGAAAAGTTTTGTGGCTTGGGTTAAAATATAACCTGTCTCTACGTTTACCACATCTTACAAAGCTCCATTTTGTAAGTTTCCAGGGTGGCAACTTCACTGGAGATCTTCCATGCACTTGTTCACATCTGATGGGCATGACATGTGCTGATAATGAGCCATTTAATGGGCTGATGACATTTGAATCAGGTGGTCCTGTCCTGCTTCAGGCTTCTGGTTTGGCAACTGAACAGATAAAACAGTTTGAGACAATGGGACTGACTCCTCCAACCTCTCCTTTCATAACTTTAACGTTAACAGGCCAAAGGTCAGTATTTGTTGAGTTAAAACTGAAGTCCATTTATCATAAATTCTGCAATAACACCTCATTATTTTGGGTTTGCCAGCATGAATTAACTTCCTTCAGGCAGTCACAGAAGCTAAAACTGAAACACAGGGTGCCATTTTCGCTGATTTCTTTTTCGATGTTATGAGTGATGAGTGCAGAGCATGGCTGCAGTGTGCCAGGGTAACGAGATGCAGGGTGGTCCACACCCTCTGCTGTCCCATGGTAGCTCATTAGCGATCATTTTCCAGTGACTGTCGAGGTTTATTGTAGAACATTTGATAAAATAGCTACACTGGACGTTTTAATGAAACAAAGCTTTGAGCCAAGGAGTGACATGATACAAAGAACAGCCAGAGTGACTTTCTCCTCTGGGCAGCTGTAAAGTGGATGAATGAGGACTTGTTAGTTCAGTTTACTGTCAATTGGTCCACACATGGGAGCATATTCTTTACTGTGGGAAAGTTTTTTGATAATTTTCTCCTATGAATTCACCTTTTTTTTTTTGCCACCGTTTCATTTTTTAGCCTCAGTTGAACTTTCTGTGAGAAAATGCTGTTTACTGTTGACGGTTTAGGTTTTGATCAGGACACGAGGGCCTTCAATGAGTCACAAGCATGCTCATAAAAAGTGTTTTGTGTGTGTTGCATGCTTTCTACATGTGTACACAGGGTGTTTATGTGTGCGATGGGAGCTCCTCAAACTGAGCACAGTGAGGGCAGCCAAACACGGCCACTGCACATAGCGGGAGGGTTTGACTCCAAATATTGACAAGGTGTTACGTCAGATTTTCTCAGGGTCAGGCCTCACAAAACCCTGGTGCTCCTTTAAAAACCCAAAATAGACCTCGACTGCATTCCTGTCTCCCTCCAGAGACATACAAGCTAGACATAACAGTGTTTTGATGAAAGAAAAGAACGGCTAGCACCTTATCTGTACTTTGTGTGTCACCTTGGGGAAGCACGCTTTGTGTACTTCTGCTTTAATTCTGTTTTTTTTCCGAGTGGTCTCAGTTTTTCTCCAATGTCATGATCATCACGATCACAATCTACAGATATTTCACATAACAACACCTCAGCTTGTTCTTTGATGCATTCTTTTTTTGTCATTTAAGGTTATGTAAGTGCAATTTACCAAAGGGGATTTCCCATTCACATTTTGTGGGATCTTGTAAAGGTTTTTAATGTCTCCAACATTGCATCACAAATTGCAAAACCCAATAAATAAAACTTGTTAACGCAGCAGCCGATCAACTGATGCCAGCGCTCTGATTTGCCTTTAGAAGCTGAACGTGTTTCAACACTATCACATTTTCTCCTATTTAATCACTGCTGCTGTTAAACGCATCAAGACTCAGTGTGAAAAACCATGTATTAATTGACACATTAATGAGATGTAAGGAAACTAAATAGCACCAGTTTTAACAAGTTAGCCATGTGGGCAACAGTGAGCATTGCCTTTGTTGGCAATGCTTATATTAAATAAATAAAATGTGCTGATTGTTTGAGGAGGGCTGAAGAGATTTTGGTTAAGTGTTGTAATTATTGTGGTGAGAGCAGCATTTCCAAGAAGCTGGCAGAATATTATGTAAAACAGTGATGTAAGTGGCCAAAGTATTTCCCGTTTGGGAAAGGTATCATGGAACACTTCAAGACAAAACTCCTTAATAATGCAAATGACAAAGAATAATCTAAAACCGTAAACTTGCACAAATATTAATGCCATTCAAAGCTTTAAAGAACTTCATAAACTGTTGATGTTTAAATGTAAAATTGATCCCAGGGATGGGCAGGTAGTTACTTGACGACAATAACTGAGCAAATCAACATAAAATAATAGGCATCCATACCAATATTTCCAAAAAATCTTTTTACTTTCTGTTTTTCTTGCAACTACCCACAACACAGGACATGAAACTATCAACATCTCATAGGAAATACACATGAGATTAAATACGATTCTGGCTCATTTGCTATCATTAACAGCATAGTTGTGCAGCCTGTACAACCGCAATCTGATTGGTTGTCAAATATTAAATCATTTACCAAATACACTGTTGCCCATAAAGTTGGAATAAAATATTTTTTTTGTTGTTTGTTTTTTTTTTGCCTCTTCTCATGAAATAATAAATGAATGACAAAATAAATCAAATCAAATCAGGTTTATTGTCATTTTGCTGTACATACATAGTATGTAGGCTTAATGTACATACATGGGGCGGCTGTGGCTCAGGTGGTAGAGCGAGTCGGTCAATGATCGGAAGGTCGGCGGTTCGATTCTGCCCTGAAACCAGTTTCATGGTCGTTGTGTCCTTAGGCAAGACACTTCACCCACCTTGCCTGGTGTGAATGCGTATAAATGGATTGTTTGAGGTGGTGGTCGGAGGGGCCGTAGGCGCAGAATGGCAGCCACGCCTCTGTCAGTCTGCCCCAGGGCAGCTGTGGCTACAATCGTAGCTACCACCACCAGAATGAATGTGTGTGAATGAATAAGTGACAGTGTAAAGCGTCTTTGAGTGTCTAGAAAAGCGCTGTATAAATCTGATCAATTATTATTAGTAGTAGTAGTACAGGCAAGATGAAAGAGCGTTTCTTCAGGATCATTTAATTCGTAAATTTTGAGGAATGCATGTCTGGAATAGGCAAGACACGACTTTACTACTTTATTCTCGCTGGGGGGGCCTCTGCATCCATGCGCGCCGCCATCACGTTGAACAACCTCTTCAGGTCCTGGTAGGTCTTCAGGGACACAACGACACACAGGATGGTGTGACGATGGTGAAGCCGCAGATGCTGCCCAGAGCTAGCTGCCAGTCTTCCACCCGGAATAATGTCGTCCCTCCAGCTGTATGGCCGTCTGGGATGTTGTCATGGAGCCATGTTTCTGTTAAAGCAAACACACAGCAGTCATTACACTCTCTGTGAGTGGTACTAACTGTGTACTCAGGCTTAAACTAAACTGGGGATATCAAAAAACAGGATTAAGGGTTTTGTTTCAATATTTCAACCTTGGTCAGTTGAACAGGAACCACATATTAGAAGGGACTCCATGCACTAGAATGTCCAATATAGCTCTTTAAAATGTCACTCAGTCAATAATATTGAGTATGGCCACCCCTGACATTGTGGCATACTGTCCACCAGCTTGCTGATGGTGTCAGTGGGCAGGACATCCCACTCTTCACTCAGAGCCTGAAGTCAAAATTGGTTTCACCCGGTAACTGGGACTCAATCATGGCACCTGGTCAAAGTGATTACTGGCGTATATAAATAGAAACAAAAAGAGGAACGTGTCTGAAAACAATAATTATTCCGACTTTATAGGTAACAGTGTATATTGATAATTATTTTAAGAAAAAAATCAAGAGTTCTCCAACTGTTACTTAATGTAAGTATTTTCTTTCCGATGATAATGAACTGAATATTTTTGTTTTTTGGGCAAAATGGGACATTTGAGGATGTCATCTGTTCTTCTCTCTGTTATCTATAGACTAAACAACTAATAGACACATTAATCGGCAATTCCAATCATCGTTCATTGCAGCCCAAACAGCCTGGTTACTGTCTAATGCAAAGAACAACCTGAAGAATCCCAGTTGGAAACTGATAATGTGAATGTCATTAGTAATACAAAATATGCTATGATGAAGGTACAAGCTATACCAATAAAACCCCTGGTATGCACCATTAATTATGAAGACCAGAAAACACACCCAGCGTATTTATATATTATATTATGTGACCTTAAACCAGCATCGTGCAAAAATAGTTTGAACCTGTCAAGTAGGAGTGAGAGCACAACAAACAGCTGTAGGTGAGATGCATGCGGAAATTCCTCAAGGTTGTGTCACTGTGGTAGGTTGGTATCCAATAGACAAGCTACAAACATATTTTTTATTTTGATAGTCATCTTAGCTGTCAGCACATTATTATTTCTCATTGCTGTGAACCAGTCAAAACACTGCAACAAAGCACTGACAAGTAAGAGCCAAAAATCATCAGTCAGGAAGATAAAAGAGCCGCACAGTCTCTGACAAGCCCGTGTCTGTGCTCAGTCAGTTACAAGCTCGAGGTTCAGGCTTGTCAGATCATGTCTGTTCACAGCTTTGCTCTGTCTCACATGAAGTACACCATAACAAACATGTCCTTAGAGTAGCTTTCACCCGAAAACCATTAGCAGACTTTCTCTGTCCTTGCTTGTCTTGGGTTTCCTCTTGTTTGGGGCGTTTGTGAAGCTTGTCATACTATGATGTTCCTCGTTGGAGAGACGACTAGGAAAGTATCTGCACCTTCAGGGTCAACGTGCTTCTCAGATTTAATATCTGCCCCAGCATCTGCGAGACAAAAGGCAATAATGATGGGTGAAGCAGCTGGAATGTGATCTGAAACACCATCTCTCATGTGCTGTTCATCGCTCAGGGCATCAAATTTTGGCTGTCGTTGGACATTCTGTGCAAATTAGCATCAACAGGAACACTCAGCAAGACATATTGTGTAATTATGATTGTTACTTAGAAACTTTAATTATGCTCATTCCCGCAAAGGACAGCCAACAGATTTATTCTTTCTGTAAAGAAAGAGAAATTTGACATATGTTCAGTCACATTCTATCTAAGCTAAGGAATGGAAAGTTATGGTTTTTGTTTCTTCAAGAAAACTGGTGAAAGTAGAAAGGTCTGGCTGTGACTAGCTGAGCCATTTGTCTGCTCTTTTAATAGCTTTAAACTGAAAGGTGATCTGGTCCTCAAAATGTTCTGCTTGTATTAAGAAAGCTTACATTGTGCATTGGGCAGTGGGACAAGCTGAAAACACAATAGCTGACATTTTATCACCTTATTGACATATTGATATGGTAACTGATAGTGAAAATGAGCAATCAGTCATTTTGAGTCATGTTTGTTTCCATCATTATTAACGTAAGGCCAGTATTTACTTTACTCCTTTTAGCTGAATTTTTGATCTCCACTGACTCCTCCAGAAACTATCTGGCTCTTTAGTTTGCAGAGGCTGAAAATAGACAAAATGCAAGTAATGAAAGCACATTCTTCAACTCATGGTTTTGGTGCAATGCTCTCAGGAGTGAAGTGAGTCAAACAATGACTGTCATTGGGGTTGTGATTGTAATATTGACGAGTGCAACCTAAATGTTAACGCACTGGACACACACTGTGACCTGCTAAGCTCAGTCTCATAGATCTTGACACACCATCTTGTGATCCAGTGTTGCTGTGGAGCTTTTATTTCTTCACAGTTGCTTCTGTTGGTGTAAGATGGACCATTCTATATTTCAGGGGACATGTCACCCCCCTGCTGTAATACACTGCAGGAATCCCCTTAAATCATTTCTGTGCAGGGTGGCTAATTTGGTACATTAGCCACTAGTGGGTACACGACTCTGTAGAAAGCTTATTGTGTTGCCAGGGTTAGATTACCCTGCTGGATTGTAGTTCTGTGTTATTTTTAGATTGCAAGCTTCTTACTAAATAGGTGGTCATAATAACAAAATTTTGATTTGGCTCCATACCTAACTAAATGTATCAATACAAACACTAAAATTACACCACAGCAGTACTTTAGTGCAAATTTTATTTTCCCACTGTCACTTGTGCAAGAATTCATTTGCTCATTTATGGCTGTGGGCTGCAAGGTGACTCAGTGGGTAGCACTGTTGCCTCGCAGCAAAAGGTCGCCGGTTCACATCCCGGTGGGGGCACCAGGATCTTTCTGCGTGGAGTTTGCATGTTCTCCCGGTGCAGCGTGGGTTCTCTCTGGGTTCTCCGGCTTCCTCCAACAAGTCCAAAAACATGTTGAGGTTAATTGGTGATTCTAAATTGTCCGTAGGTGTGAATGTGAGTGTGCTTGGTTGTCTGTCTGTAAGTGTAGCCCAGTGATAGACCGCGACCCTAGTGAGGATTAAGCAGTGTATATAATGGATGGATGGATTTATGGCTGCTGTTCCAGATCTACAAACTTGTAAATGCCTGACTTTTAGCAGGTTGCAGTAACATGAGTTAACGTTACCTTTGTGAGGGCTGCATCTGCATATAGAGATAATTGTCAGGGTTGGTAACTTAGCCAAAAAGGTAACACCAAATTTACCAGTTATCATTAACTATCTTGTCAAAGTTTGCTTGTCAATAAAATATTCAGTGGTTAGACTAATATTTGAGGCCATAGTGTACCTATGTTATGTATCACATTCACTATCCTGTTGCTGTTTAATCCTTTGAACAAGTCAACATGTCTGTCGGAGAGATGCTTTGCCTAGTTGGACATGTTCCCTTCTTCAAAATAATTCCATGTTTGACTGGGTACTCTATGGACAAACTATGGGCAGACTATGGACAGTTAGACAATTGTGTCTCATTTTGTCACCATGAAAGAGTGGAAGTACAGCACTGCACACACTGTCTGCCCTGATGTCGCACATCAAGGCAACTCACAGGGAATAAGCTTCTATTTTACACTCATTATGGAATTTATATGGTAATCAAATAAGCAATACTGTGCAACAATACTACTGAGCCTGGTTCTTTTTTCAAATTCAAAAAACACTTTGTGTCTGCCAGACACCAGTGCTGGCTCCAGTAGGTTTTTGTCCTAATAGGAGACATAGTTATATCAAATATCATTCTTCTCATGCTTTCTATTACATTTAAAGCTGTATTTAACAATGTAGAATAATTTAGTGGAAAATGCTTCCTCTGTAAATCATGTTCACTGAAGCACAGACAAACTGTGATTAATTTCTCTCACCAGCAGTAACTCTGCTACGATGAATGTGTGTTTCTCTGTGCTGTCGTAAAAACTAGAGTAGTTGTAGAGTTCTCAGATGATATAAAATCTCAGAGTGTCAAGTTTAAGCAACTTGAAGATTGATTGATTCAATGTAAAGACTGCGATTCTCAGAAGTTGAAGGAGCCGTGCAGGCCTGGATCACTTTTATCGCTAGAATGTCCTTGGCAATCCTCAGACATTTCCAGCATCTCACAGCGGAGGTCCATGAATGAGCAGCTTTGAAAGCATGCCAACAGAAGATGGAAAATACTCTTGTGCAACTTTTTTATCTTTCCTTTAATCTTAGAAAATGTAGATTGCCACATCTCAAATACAAATGTATACCTAACTGTGGGGTCTGTGTCCAGAGCCATGAAGTGAATCCTCTGCAAACAAGCAAATGACAGATGTCATCATATCATTTACCTGTTTTAGGGACTTTTTTTGAGCTTACACCACATATAAAAACATTATGGAGGGGAGAAAATAAAAGTAAAATCTAAATTAAAAGCAGACCAACACCTGCTCACCTTGACAGTGGTTTTGTCTCTTGAATGTTACATGGTCCACCAGTCTTTTACATCAGTCCATGTATCTGTATTTTTTAGACATTTTCTGACCTTTTCTAAATCGTTTCAGGGCTTATCAGCCTCTGTGAATACTAGAATCGCTGCTACATCCACTGTGAGACTGATACTCATGGGAATAGCTGGAAATCTTCAGCAGATGAAAGCGTCATGCCCCCGTGGCGATGTTCAGACTGTCTGGCTCTGTCTTTGTCCCTCTGACTCACTGTCATCACAGTCATCAAGTCTTCCCTGATCCACTCTCCCTCTCCAAGCTTCTGTCTGGAGCCGTGCACAGCTAAACTTTACTTGGGTTTGCCTACATCTGGGTTGTCACCACTCGCCAAAGCAAAATGCAGAGGAATCCAAAGCCCTGACTTCCAGTTAACAGTCCTCGAAGCTTTCCCACTGTTTGAGCCAATAAACAAACAACAACATGATCAAGTGTTTTGTAAATGTAGCCAAAACTTTTCTCTTAAACTGAAATGCGAAGCAGAATGTAGATGGAAGGAGTTTTTATTCTTTTAACACATCTGTTTTTAAACCTCATGCTCACAAATCCAAAGGAAACATGAAGTGTAGACAGTGTATAATCTGAGATGTCACAGTTTATGGAAATCTAAGTGAAATCTTGACATTCCCCTGAAATTTTCCATTTAGACTCTTCATTTTGCTGCAGCTCTCCTCCATCATATCATCATACTGGTTTGAAGTGGAACTAACTGCAACTGAAGTGCAGTGGAAAAGCAGTGATGCTGTTGCAGAAGGACTCTCTCCTTTCTAATTGCAATTAATTTACAATCTGGCAGCTCGTCTGCAGGGTGTCTGGGTTTCTTCTTCCTTTTCTTTTCCCTTTCTCTTTCATTCTTTCCTTTAAAGGCCACTGCAAAGTGAATAAAGGTGAAGTTTTGTGACATCATCCGGTTCACAAACTTGTTTCTCAACAACACCAAGTCATGTCTAGTCTTAAGTCTGTTTATAAAGTTGGTACACTGGAGTACTGTACTCTGCAAAATGCATCTTCAGTTGGGCACCAGCACACAGTCAGAGTAAGAAGAGAAGAACATATGACCACAATTTTGTCTGATTCAATCCTGTCTCTCCAAAATGACATTCCTATACAACTGAACTAAATTCTCATTTCCATTTTGAAACAAAGGTAATTTCAGAAACAAATTTCTGAAACAAACATGTCATTTCACTTGCAATGTCATAGAAGAATAATCCAGTTTAAAATACAATCAAGTCTGCCTAAATTTCATTATCTCCTCAAGTCCACCAGTCTGTGTGGACCCCTCACACACAAACACATGCAGAACAATGTTTGTTTCTTCAAGGCAAACATGCTACAAGGGCAACACTGCACATGCTTGGCAGTAGGATGTACACATATGACATAAGCCTCGATTATGCTCTGGTGTGAACGGGATCACAGACAGCTGTGGACACCCATCAACAATAGCTGCTGCTATTAAACAGGGGTTCTGGTTCGTGGGAGACGACTTGGAGAAGTTAATTTTCATTTGCGCAGTACATCATAGCTAAGTGTTCCAGACATACACATAACTGTCCAGCATGCACATGATTGCCATGCGGACACAAATTTTGGGCTGCATGCAGATGTGTGCAGATGTTATGTAGACACTTGTGGGTGCTCAAGGTACAGCAATGATCCTACCACGCACGTATGCAACACAGTCTTCACCATACTTCTGCCAAGTAGAAATCTAGTATACCAACTACATGTCAATGTGTATGTGTGTGTCAGAATATCCAGAGGATGGAGGCATGAGTCAGAAACACGTCAGAGACTGGGGTTCAAATCCCATGCTTGACCTTTATTCTCAGACTTAAGTTTCATTTTTACTCACTGTGTACTTTCGATTTCCAATGGTTAGATTTAAGCACTAAAACTATGGGGTAGAGTTAATAAAATATCACACTGTATTTGATACATTTACATGTTAGAAACTTGGTTCGGTTTGGTTAAAATATGATCTTTGCACACGTGTTCAAAGCTTCTCCATTTTCAGATTTTTCTCAATGTTCTGATTTCCTGATGAGTTCCACCTCATGTAATTTTGGCAAAATGAAAATCAGTAATAGTACAGCAATACAATAAATGGCAAAGGTATGTTGATTAGTAACAGATTTGTGATATGCTACAAACAAACGTAATTTGACTCATGAAAAGCTTCCCTCAAAACTTCACTCAAAATGCATTTTGTTGTATTTACAGTACATTTTTAGCACACAGGGTTATCCGGTCCTACAATTACAGAACATCCATTTAAAGGTACTGTTTCCTCTGATCAACCCTTTATTCGGTGAATTAATGAAGTAATTTACATTTGCTGCAACCCTTCAAACCATCAATGCAAATCTAATAGAAGTGTGGAAGAAAATCCACTCCCTGCTGTTTGTTTTCCACTCATAAATTTGAATTTTACTGTGTCCTTTGCTGATCAGAAAGAATAACTCGGAAAAGGGTTTGTTTTCACTTTTGTTTCAGGTGTTTTGGCTCAAACTTGCTTCACACATTCATGTCATGTTTGGGGAGAAAGTCTGTCTCCTTCAGAAGGAGGCAGGAATGTTGTTTGAGCCTGAAGCTGATAGTTTTTCTGACTTTATCAGACAGTTTTTACTACAAGCTGAAGGTGTTCAAACTGAATGAGATACAGGCAATTAATCTTTGTGCC
Organism: Stegastes partitus; assembly: GCF_000690725.1. NCBI lineage: Eukaryota > Metazoa > Chordata > Actinopteri > Pomacentridae > Stegastes > Stegastes partitus. The sequence continues at coordinate 1,536,345 of NW_007577740.1, forward strand.
ATTCAAACACAGAGTAGGACAGGGATTCTGTGCATGCTTTTTTTTTTTTCATCTTGTCACATTTTTTCTCACCTCGCCTCCATAGAAACAGCACAGAAAGCTAGATGGATAGAAGAGTGAGAAATATTGTGTGTGTATAACAAAGTTAGAATGCAATAAATCATAAAAAAGACAAAAACAAAAGTTGTTTTTTGTCGATTTGTTGATTTACCAAAATTTAAAAAAAAAATAAACAAAAATGTAAATAGCATGTACAACATTTGTGGTGTTCACATGTGTTACCAATAGTGCAGAGGCAGAGTCTGCAGTTTACCATTAAAGTCAGAACTCTTGTCATGCGATTGTTGGTCACAGCTGACTCAATTATGGCTTCTTTCTATTGCAAACATAAAGTTTTGTTTTTTGTTTTTTTGTAGGGGTGACATGTAGAAAAAACGTGGATGAAGTATTACAGTTTTTTAGGCTTATTGTCATGGTTTGTCCTCACAAAACCAGACAGAACACATGATACATTCACAGACCGTTGGAAAGTTAAAAAATCTGACAATTCTTTCTGTTTCTACAGTTTCTTGCTCTGATAAATCTTATAAAGAATCATGCCGATGAGTTCAGAGTAGGAAGTTATGATTAGGGGATGTTTTGTGCCATAAATGTACGATGAATGTGAGCTAAATGAATGAACTAAATGTCTGCAATGTGGGAAACGTGTTTGGCTTGTTTTCTTTAAACAGTGTGTAAACATCCTCGGTACATTTTACCCAGCAAACACATGGGCTTCTATGGCATTTTTTGCATAGAGCTACAAGCTGTCAATCACGGCCTTATACCAACAGTGTTGGGGTCAGCAGCAGGAAAAGGGGTTGTATAGGTGACCCTGTTATCTTAGATGCACACTGGAGAAGTCTGGCTTCCATACATTTTTTCCACAGCGTTACTCTGCTGTTTAGTCGAGACAGAAGCACTCTTCCTTGATCACTGCCAGAATACAGAGTACTTGGAGACTGATAAGAGGCACTTGCTGACTATCAGATGTAGCCTAATTGCTCAGAGGTCATTATTGTGTCTGGAACACGACTGCTTTGTCAAGAAATACCAGTGCTAACTTACCCGAGCAGCTTTGCTCCAGATATCTGGTTGGTTGGCAGCTGGTTTGATCCTGACACCGTGATGATGTTAAACAGCAGGACAACAACGTAGAATTTAGTCAGATTTTCTCAAACTATGCTTTTTCTATGGTCAGCTTTATGTTTTTTAAGCGTGTGAAAGTACAATTGTCATGTCTATCATAAAAATTGGCTTGATCTCGCATTCTATCTTAAAATCTTTTCAATGACTGTAGTATTTGTTCTTTGGGATGTTCAGATCTACCTTGGCCTAGTTCTGTCAGTTATGATTAAAACGGGTGGAGAAACCATTCCCAAGGATGCTGCGGCTGAAAACTGGGTGAATTCCCCTGAAGCAATCTGAAGTGTTGTTACATAATGGGCCTAATGCATCACAGGAGCTGGACAAAATCAGTGTACTGCTACCCAGATCGGACGGGAACGCCTTTGATCCGAGGAGACTACCTTCAAGAAAAATAGAAGCTTCAGGCGCAGTCAGCAATTTGACTGATCCACCTACTATTATAAAACACTTGAGACTTCTTCAGCGGACATATCCACTTATCTTTTCATTCTTAATTTTCATTTGATAGCAATGCAGTACATGAGAGCAGCATCGACTTAAAAAAATGCTATATTCTTTGTCATTATGTAACAAGATTATAAGTGTTAAGTGACCCAGCAAAAGGAGCTGTGAAATATTAATCCTAAAGCCGTCTGCGTTTGTTCTAAGGAGCTTTAGCTTTTGTGATCTATAGAACCATAAATTATTTCTTGACCTGTAAACCTAAAGAACGGTGCATTATAAAAACTGAGCTGGTGGTCTACTTGGTTCGTTAAAACTCATGAGAACAACTTCAGCAGCATTTATGTCAATATATCTGCACTCTCCTTTAGCAGATTCATTTATTTTCTTGATTGAGCTTTTTAAACCTGCAAACTGTCAGAAAATAATGAAAAGGTATTTTAAAATATCCATCTTCTTGAGATGAAGAACACCGAGAAGAGGGCAAACCTAATAACTGAGAAGTCAAGCCAGTGACACTTGTGCTTCAGAAGTTATGTCAGTACTATACAAAAAATCAATCACCAGCAATTTTATTCATTGACCAAGTGTTCAGCTCTAAATCTTCTGGGATGGTGTGAATCTTTACACCATCGGTACAGCCATACACCTTTCATTACTGAGATTTATTTCTTATATATATATATATATATACACTATATATTTCCGCTCTTATCTGCAATGTTTGTTTGTTTGTTTGCACTATTACAGTAATTTTTATTTTACTGTATATTTATTGTTGTTTTGTTGCACCAACCCACCAGAACAAATTCCTCATATTGTGAGAACTATACCTGGCAATGAACCTGTTTCTGATGACAAACTCAATCATCCTTAATTTCTGTTTTGCCATTGTCCAGATAACATTTTTTTAGCTGCTGTTTGCTGAAGAGGTTGTGCAGAGGTCTTGCTTTTAAAAATTCAACAAAGGTGTTCTCTTGAATTCAAGTCAGACAGCATCCATGGTGATGGTAGCACGCATAGACGCAGTGGCCCCTTCAGGAGACAACGAAACTTGTGTCTTGTCTATTCCAGACGTTCATTCTGCAAAACTTGTGGCCGGGAGACTTTGCTGGACATCAGGACAGTGAACGGCGCTTAAACTGCAACGATCGGTTGTGATTTTGACATGCTGTGCTAGTGCAAAGTCCAATGGGAGACTACGCTGGCAGCTACCCGAGAGAGAAGGAATCGCAAACAGTACGAACATTTACAAAGGAGGAGGAAGAGAGCTGGAATGCATGCTAGGCTAAATGCTCCAGACCAGCAGGACCATTGCTCCTACTTCCCAATGTCCGCTCCCTCGACAACAAGCTGGACGAGCTACGCTTGCTGAGTGAAACCTGCAGAGAGTGGAGGGACTGCTGTGTGTTTGCTTTATCAGAAACATGGCTCCATGACAACATCCCAGACGGACATACAGCTGGAGGAGATGACATTATTCCGGGCGGACAGACAGACAGCCAGCTTCACACCATCGTCACACCATCATGTGTGTCTTTGTGTCCCTGAAGACCTACCAGGACCTGAAGAGGTTCGCCATGTTCAACGAATGGCGGCACGTATGGACGCAGCGGCCCCTTCAGGAGACAGCGAGAGTGAACGTTTAGTGTCTTGCCTATCCCAGACGTTCATTCCCCAAAACTTAAATGATCCTGAAGAAACACTCTCTCATCTTGCCTGTACTACTGTGTATGTACAGCAAAATGACAATAAACCTGATTCGATTTGATTTGGTTTGGTTTGATTTGATTTGATTTAATTTGATCCAGGTCATGGTTTTCACCTTTTTCATCTTTAGAAACCATAACTGTTAATTTGGTAGTGTGCTTTGGATCGTTGTCATGCTGGAATATTTTTCTTTTGTCATTCTTCTGCTGACAGACAGTCATAATATCAGACAGTATTTTGGCATATCCAAAGACATCAGAGCGCTTCTATAAATGTCATCTCCTCAACACCTTAGGCACTCATAGAGCCCAATATCACAGTCAATCACACTCCCACCTCCATTTTTCACTGTTAGGACTATGCATTCCCTGTGGTAGTCCTGGCCAGCCAAACTAATTTAGAATGAATGTACCCCCAACATTCATCAAGCATCTTTTCATGTTCTTTAGGAGAGTTGCATCCTGCAGTTTTATGGTCAGAGAAACATCAGTTTCCATAGATAAGTGTGCCAAATCTTTTTTTCACCTGCCTTTGTGTTTGTAGGTTGTACAAAGAGTGGTTTATCTGTGGAATCATTCCAGCAGGATGACCACTGTGGCACTGATCAGTGGTATCATGGCTCCTTCTACACCTGATTATGGCTGCAACTTTGTTTCAGCTGATTTTTAGTTGGTTACTGATCTTCCTGTTTCTTTGTCCATCTTTGCTAAGTCTCAAATTTAGATTCATAATCTCACATAATTTTTTTCAGTTTCTCTAGTAATTCTTTTCCATATAAAGCCACGATGCAGACACGTGGGCAGACACAGTACATGAAGAAAGTTCTGATGCACACAGGTAGTTTTATAACCATGTTCATGCAGTAGACTAAAAATCACAGGTGTGCTTAGTTTTGTTGCTTTAGGGACTGTATTTTCTGTCATTTTTTAAAAAGTGTTTCTTTCTGATTGTTCATAACAGGAAATAGTCTTCGTCAGCTTAGAAATATTGCAGATATTGAGAGCTGGTTCAATTTCAGTGAGATGGTTAGTGTATTGTATTCTGTACTGTCCAGGTGAAATAAAACTAAACTAATTACTGGTTCATCTTCAAAAAAGGTATCTTTGAAAAACAATCTCCAGCCATATGCTGTGATAGTGATGGTAGAAACAGACCACATTAAAACCACATTACAGAACGTGAATCAGTCTCCAAGCAAACACTAAACCTGTGTTCTTCTTTTCTGCCTCATCACTCCGCTCAAACATGGTCCATGCATGTGCAGTGGCTCTTCAAGAGTCTGAACTTCAGCAACAGACTGAGATGTTGTGGTACTTACTGTTCTCCCTGCACAGCACTAGAGGAAGGAAGAAGGAAACTTGATGCAGCTGTCTTGCTGGCCATGTCTCGCTTGTAAATAACATTTGGAATTTCAGTGAAATAGTACCTGGTTACGTAAAAGGTGTTTAAACAAAATTGCTGAAGCTGTGTACACACATACAGAGACAGTTATTTTTTTATTGCTAACATTTCTGTTTTGTGTTCTTTATTGTTTTTGTGTTATTAGTTTTTGGGAAACACATTATCCATGCTTGCTTTATTTTGTCTGTGAACTTGAAAATCTGTGTATGTCTTTGTTTATGACAGTCAAATTTAAAAAAAACAATGGTTGAATGTTGTGAACTTTAAACACAACTAGTACATGGAAATTAGATTGTACAAAGCCTTTGAAAGGTCAGTTATGCATATGTTTTCCCACGTGCACTTGTTAACGTAATTGCATTCATCCTGATGTTGAGTATTACTCATAATACATTCCGAAATGAGAGGAAACTTGTCCCTAAGTAGACAAATTAAATATTTCCAACATTAGTTTATATATTAGACGACTCAAGCAAACACACCAAATACGACCAGACATTTACTATGTCTCACTATCCAACAATGGAACTCTCCGGAGGCGCGTACGTGTGCAAACGGACGTCATTCTCGCCCACGTGACTCCAAAATGTCAGGGTCATGACGCTCTCCGATGGGGGCCGCCGCACAGCCAAGTGTCCATCTCTCTGTCACAGAGCCGACCTTGCAGAGTGCTTGTGGAAACATGATAGTCATTTTGTGTTCATTTCTTTTCAGGACAGCCAGCGGCAACAGCTAACATCTGTGGAAACCGTGAGACAGAGGTTCAGGACTGCCAGCCGGCAGATAGGCAGCTGCACTGATAGATTATTGATCCATGTTTGAGGTTAGAGATCAGAGTCTGACAGAGCAGGGCAGCAGATTATGTATTTTACTGTTGGACTCTTAATCATGTCAGATGATGTGGCTTGAATGTTTGATTACATTGACGAAGAGGGTTTTTCCTAATTACCCCTCAATCAGAACATTTATTGTTTAATTTGTGTGTTGTGAATAAATTATATGCATTCATTTTCAGATTGAATCATAAAAGGAAATACATTTATTAAAAGCAAACAGTGACTTGTCAGAGTAGAACAAGCACCAGATGTTAATGCATATTACCTGCCTGTTCTTCATTACTGTAATACATGCTCTATATGTCTCCACTAAGTTCACTCCTGTTATGTAACATGTACAATTTGACCGTCCATATGATTGTTTTCCTCTGACTAACATACTCCTTTGGAAGTCATTCCGAAGGTTTCCGTAAAGCTTTCACTTAGGAAACATAATCAGACCTTTTTCTAATTGTCAGTAGACAAACCTGAACTGCTCATAATTATTTCCATTTCACATTTCTCAAGCAAATCTTCCCTTTAGCCAGTTCCATACATCTTGCATTGTTTCATGTTTCATTGTTTATAAATGCGATATGAGCCTGACAGACAGATAAAGATCTACATGCCTCTCTTTTGAGAACAAATCAAAGAGGCAGATCTGACCGTCTGATAAGTTTTTCCTGACTTTTCCAGCTTGGTCAGACTCTGGTCAGATCCCCCCACTTTTCTTTTTTGTGTCGGACCAGACAAGGGGATGTGCGGGCCCCTGGAGCAACACTCGACTCTTCTCGGTTTCACTTTGCTTCATAAAAAGAAAAGAGAGAGAGCGAGAGAGGTGGACATGTTACATAATTTGTTCCATGTGGAGCTTTATTTCTGGCAAATTTACAGATCATCAGCTTTTTCAAAAAAAACCCAAAACAAAACAAAAAAACACTCCTCAAAGGGTGGAGAGCTTTAATGTGATTTTCCTTCGTAAAGTTCTGGACCATTTGTTCCTAATTTGATGGCTTCTAGCACCTCGTGTTCCCGCTCTCTGTTCTGTTCACACTGTTTATGATATATAGTTAAGGTCACTTTTCTCTGGACTCTGGAGAGGGAGACACGACTTATTGTTTAAAGACTTAAATTGCTTGTTTAACTCTGAGTACGCACAAGCAAATTGCCAAAATTGTACCTAGATTGAGGCTTGAAGGATGTTTTGTCAAATGGAATTAAGTTGTACTAAAATAGATTTATGTGTTTACTGTTACCATGCCATTACAGTAAATACCCCGGGGATGACATGTTAAAAGCACTTTATTACCTCTATTAAGTATCGAGATGCAACGTGTTTTCATTCTAGGTTTTATTTACATTTTCTCTCTAATACAGTTGTCGTGTAGAACATTCCTTCCTTTACAGACGTCATAAACAGTCCTAGGAAAAGGGAACAATCTTATTTTCATTTGAGACTCACATACCATGTGTTACTTAGCATTTGTTCTCCAAAAGTGGTTGAGCGGCTCCCACGCGATCTGCCTACAATCTGGCTCTCGTGTTGACTCTGTGCTGCTTGACGAAGGTTGCATGACAGGAGCTTTATGATCAAAACCAGCATGCTCAGTGCTTTTGTACTTTTATGAAGTGATAATGAGATGGTTAAATATTTTGAGAGTGGGGTTAATTGCTGACATAATTAGGCCTATTTCAACAATAAGCAACACTTTATTAACCCCAGCTTTTTACAAATAATAAGCTACAATAATAGCATTAATTAACACAGCTTATTATTATTAATGTATTTGTTAACAACTATAATTCCTCCTCTGGGCACCTGTAGGTAGAAGCTTCTATGCAATCTGAAAACTAATTCAAGGGGCTTACGTCTACCACTTAGTTAAATGCATGGCTGCAAGACAAAGCTTCTAATTTAGTGATTTAGATCAACCTTTTAAGTTGCAAACACTATTTTCTTGGGTTGGGTTGATATAATATTATTAATATTGTGTGTATTTAAACTCAAATTTCTGCATTAGTTGATATATAACTAAATTCAAGTTGATGCAAGTTAATAAAATTGGCTTTAGAATTACATTTTCTTCACCTTAAGGTCAAGCTTTCACACTGTAAAATTTGCCCACTTAAAAACTTAAGTGCATATAATTTGAAGATTCCTTTTAAATAAATACGACTTGGAACAACTTAATTTTGATGAGTAATCAAATTTTAAAATTTCATTTGTAAGTTGTAATTAAAAATACCTTTGATTGCAGATGAAGAGCTAATTCATGTAACTCTGTGTAGTTTGTTGGGTGAATGTATTGTCAATAGAAGTTAAGTTAAAAAAAATAAAAATAAACTGTTGTATTTTTTTGTTGTTGTTGTCTTTTGAGCCCATACATATTTTTTTTTGTTTGCAGCTTATGACCTAATGGTAAAACACAGTTTCAGTAAGATGAAATATGTCTTCATTAGGGAAATAAATTTATATTCTAACTGTTAACTAAATATGTACATTATAAGCATTTAAGATATCTTTATATCTGTGCAAGCATACATTATAGTGCTTCTTCAAACATGTAATTGTAGATTAATGGTTGTAAATGCTTAATGTGTGGTCTGGGTGGTGGGAGGCAGGTTTAAGGCAAAGTCCAAAATCCAAAAAACGACTTAAATACAACCTTATGTGCAGCCCATGTGCTGTAGTCCTATATCACAAGGCGCAACAGCTGACAAATGACTATGTTTAAAATGACAGAGAAAGACATAAAAATGTCAGAGAAATCACATTATCATAAATTCCAAACTGAGTAAGAGAAGTAAAAAACACAATCATCCACTTTACTACAGGCGTTCTCCATTAAAAGCTACTTAATGGATACAGACTGGGCCCTTGGTACCAGTGCTTCCAGTCTTCCGCAGCTGCCCAGAATCCTTCCATCCCATCACCCTCCATCTGGTGGATCCTTCTTCTGAAAAACAGCCTCAGGTAAAATGGCTCACAGCTTATGTGCCAGACAAGGATGCCTTGGATTACAGGCAGCTGCTGTGTGGAAGTGGACCGAGTGTCTGATCTGGACTGAGCGAAGGGGAGGAGGAGGGAGGCAAAGGGCATATGAAGGGAAAAACATAAATCCTCTTTTTGCTATAGACATGTCTGGCTTGAGATCAAATATGAATGAAGGAAATATTTGAAGGCTTTGAGATTTATGGTTTATAAATATTGCAGTTGTTAAATGGTAATGTTAATTTTATGTGGACATGCGGCCATGTGGCAAAAGAATGTTGTCCAGCTGAAAAGCTCAGTAGAATGCTGTCAAATTTAATAAAATATACTGTTTGGTTGAACAATTCATTAATTTCTAATGGAAAGCACAATTTCCACCAGTGAAATGAGCAAATCACAGAGGCTGCACTTTGAGGTGTACATTATGCAGCAGTCTGACCCAGGATTTATGTTTTGTTAACATGGTTTTATTTACTATTTGGACATTAAAGCTTCATTTATCACCATGTTCTGTATTCACAGTGGAACAAATGACCATG
>NW_007577740.1:1545595-1696660 GCF_000690725.1 Stegastes partitus
AGAAGCCTAAATTCTTACAACTGACAGTGAGCAAATCTCTTTTTCTGCCCTTTTAGTTTGCGAGTCCATCGAGATTATCTGGTTGAAGAAATATCAGGTAATCGCAACTGTCCCAGAAGATTACCCAGCTCATTGTTCTGATAATTAAAGTACTGACAATGGCACCCTGAGACTTTCACCAAAAGAATACATCCACGTATTTTAATTTAGCCTGAAATGGTCACTGTTGGTTTCTCAAAACCCATGGGTTGGAACATAAACTCTAAAGTAAAACACTGCTGCCCATGCAAACTGACTATAAAATGGCTAAAATGGCCATAAAAACACTAAAACAGAACAACCCAAAATAAAGGATAGAAACCTACCCAAAGAGGAACCACCACCATTTTTAGAACTTGGAGGCACCTTGGAGGAGCAGCAATCGAACACACTGCAAACAATAATGAGAAAATACAATGGTTTTAAAATAGCTGTGGTCACCTCTATAAGGGACTTTTACTTTTTCACCTGGTTAATATCAAGGATCTCAATCTGGAATAAATTAATAGTTTTATTGCAGAGCGTAAAATGAACAACATTTTAACAAATGACACGTAACGCACGCTACGTACAGTAGCTCAACCAGGTAAAACAAACGTGCAGCAGCAGAAGATGAATTTCAACATGTACTGCTACAGGTTGTTAGCAGTTACACAATGAAGACGGCATAGTGCAAACACAAGAAATATTCAGTTTCATCAGGTCCAGTGCAGCAGTGGCTTCAATGCCAGTCGTGGTCAGCCAGTATTAAATGTACACATTAGCTTGCTATTTGTAGTTCTAGAATAACAACTAAGTCATAACTGCTGTTCCTTGATGGTTTCCCTTCATTAGAGTTGGTATTTTTTGGGTTTCTTGAGTGTTGTCTTGCCTTCTTGTATGTGCCACCCTCACTGTGTGCAACAGCAGATGGTTGTCTGGATTTAGAAACTTTAAGGGTTACACTGCCTTTTAGATAGCCCTGGCAGATATTCTACAATAGACCAATTTCCCAAAACACCGTGGCAGTCTCTTAGTTTCCTCTGATCCTGATTTAAGAGCTTACAGGTACTGCATATTGCATCGTTGCCTTTTGTGAGAACACAGTCTTCATTACTGTTCAAATAAAAGCAAACACGTTCATTTCCCCATGCTGAGATAATTGGCTGTGGGATTGCTGCGTGGAGCGCAGAGCAGGAAACTGCCACGCTGCTACCAACATCTGACAGAGCTGGGTTTGTTTGACGGTGCAGTGGGTGGCCTGAGCATTTTGCCGTGGAGGAATGGGCAGAGTGGACTGAGCTCTGGAGCATGTGTGAGAACGCTTGCATCTTAGCATATGAGAGCACCATTAGGCTAAACAGGCTGGAGATAAGAGTGTGTGTCCTTTCAATCAGTATGACTGAGGTTACACGCAGATTTTTTTTTTGACAAGACTTTAAAAAAAAAGACTCTTACAACTCAAAGTAAAAGCAGATTTCTGCAAAATACTGTTAATTAATTGAAAGTGTAAGTGAAATTTAAAACAATGGATTACATAAGGATTCAATCTCTTTAACGTGACTTTACCTAATTCAAAACATTTGCAGCTAATCAGTGCTAGCAGTTACACAATTGAGATCATGTGAGAACATCCATCCATCCATCCATCCATCCATCCATTATCTGTACACCGCTTAATCCTCACTAGGGTCGCGGGGGAGCTGGAGTCTATGTCAGCCGACTTAGGGCAAAGGCAAGGGAAACCCTGGACAGGTCGCCAGTCTATCACAGGGCTCCACTTGGAGACAAACAACCAAGCTTAGTCACATTCCCACATACGGACAATTTAGAATCACCAATTAACCTCAACATGTTTTTGGACCTTGTGGGAGGAAGCTGGAGAACCCGGTGAGAACCCACGAACATGCAAACTCCACGCAGAAAGATCCTGGTGCCCCGACCGGGATGTCAACCAGCGACCTTGTTGCTGAGAGGCAACAGTGCTACCAACTGCACCACCTTGCAGCCCCATGTGAGAACAGTGAATCTCAAATGTAGCTCAAGTGGTATAAAGTGGTCGTATAAAGACACCTGTATCTGGATGGTCCAGTCACTGGTGAAACATTCCAAGCAACTCCGTGAAAAAGTTCTTGAAAAACGTAAATCAGGAGATGAATACAAGAAAAAGCCCTTGCAGTACAGTTGAAGCCTTGTGCTAAGTCTGGCGTATTTACCACAACTTGAGATTGTACGTACATTCATACGCACTGTCCTGTCTAAACAAACAAACAAACAAATAAATCAATAAGAAATGAATGGCACATGCATAAATCTATCAAAATGGAACTTTTTGGCCAATAGACTACACTCCATGTTTGACTGACACCAAACACTGCACATTGTCACAAACACATCATCCTCACTGTGAAGCATGGTGGTGGCAGCATTATGATGTGAGGATGCTTCTCTACATCAGGCCCTGGACAGTATGTAAAGGTAGAGGGTAAAATACATGTAGCAAAGTATAGAGAAATTCAGGAGGACAACCAGATGCAAACTGCACTGGACTTGAATAGGGCTGTTTGTTCATCATCCCGTGCAGCCTGACAGACCTTGAGCAGTGTTGAAAAATCGGATCAGTATCCAGATGTTCAGTCTGATTAGGACTTATCCACACAGTGCTGTAAATGCAGCCAGAAGTACATCTACTAAATACTGGCTTGAAGTGGGTGAATACTTGCACAATCACTTCTTTCATGTTTTATATTTTTAATCAATTGACGCTTCTTTGACAAAATCTGTTTACTTTGACATTTAAGTCTTTTTTTGTAAATTCCTTTTTTTAAAAAGAAATACTGACCATGGTTAAATGTTGAAAACTAATTAAAGAGGAAAACTTAAAGGGGGGTGAATATTTTTTTGCATTTTGTAATGTTTTGGGGCACATTATGGCTTATCAACATGTGTCTGTGTGACAGACTCTTTTGGACATACTGTACCAGAATCAAACTTCTTTTCAGTGAATTAATTTGATTCCAGCTGCCTGTGGGACTGGTGGCCTACTCGGCTGTAGATAAATATAACCGCCAAACCACATTACAACAGCATGGTGGAATACTGAAGATGTCAATTTACACAAAAGCCGGCAGCAAACAAAATATTCTAACTGCTTGAAATGATATGTTGGATAAAAGACTGATGATTCTGCAGCATTGATTTAAGTCGATCTAGTATGAAATATTCAAACCTATTGATTTGAAAATTGCCTCCAAAAACATTGTGACTTGTTTATTGAATTTCTAGTCCTGTTGAGCAGGCAGTTGCTATTGGAAAAAGGGGTCAGAATGTATGAAAATATTTGCAGAAACTTCTAAAACCACTACTGCAGAATAAACCACTTTCCTGTGATCGATTCATATTCTCTCTGTTTTACACACAATCACTGCCTCAGCTTGTTGCTTCTGGCAGAAGTTTGTTGTTCCTGCTCAACAGGCATTTACCACAGCTCTCTGTTGTCTTTACTGCAGAGCAGCGACTCATTCAGAAGCTGAATACTTTCACATATTTCTGAAAACACTGTTTAATGTCTGGATTTAGCTTGAGAAGGTCAATGATTGGATAACATCCTTTAGATTTTGTTCAGCAGTCCTCTAGAAGATAGTTCACACAATTCCTTAACTTGCTTAATTCTTTTGATGCAACACGAAAGATAGCTAACAGAAGGCAACGTTAATGCAACATTCACACTAGATTACCTTTTGGAAAATGTTAGCATGCTATCCTAAATATTTTTTGTAGTTTGTCAAAAACAGTTTTGTTGCTGCTCCTTGTCTAACTGCTACCATTAACATTGTAAAGCATCACTGACAGATAAAGAATGTTACTGAAGGTGAGATGTGCAGCAGGTCGGGCAGATCAATTCACCTCTGACCAACATTTTCTGTGTTGCTGAAGACTTTGTTTTATTGATAAGAAGCTAAACTTTACATTATGTGGTTTAGCAGACTTGTAGGTTACTGAATACAGCTTTGTGTATCGTTCACCATTTCACATTTATTACTAAATGGGACTGAAAGCTTGGGGAAATGTTGTGGTTGGACTCTCCATGTTGAAAACAGTGGGCAGCATAGTGACAACTAGGGTAGGGAGTCTGATCCTCTGAGGTTCAAGACGTTAGGTTCACCAGAACAGAAAAAATACCACTGTTGCAAGACTACAAAAATTCTAATCCAATAATGTAATACTGCTAATAATACATAATATATTATTAGGTTATTAGATTGTATACAATGAACAGGAGACATTTGCCTGCACTGAGCACTTTCACTTTTACTACCATGATACATTTCCCTCAACACACTGAATAAAGTTACTTTAGAGAGCTGCAGCATGAATGAAATGAAAAATACTTTATTTATCCCAGAAGGGAAATTCAAGCATTGATGATTATCAATTATCATTCATGCCTTGATAAGCAGAATATTTACTGAAAATGTGTGTGCTGTGTTCACTGTCAGAACAGAAACAAAGAGTTCCGGTTAAGTTAAGTTAAGTTAAGTTAAGCTAAGCTAAGTTTCGTTAATACAACATTAATACAGCATCCTTCTGCATTCTTAGCAGCTTTAACACAGTTGAGTGAAACACAACTTAAACAAACAAACATTACCAGCAACAGTAATCATAGCTGTAGTGACAGTGGTTTTTTCCTTGTAAAGCACTGTAGAGCAACATTACCTAAATTAAGGTGATTGTTACGAGATAAGCACACAAGTTGTTCTGTTCACCTGCTCATTAAGCAACTCAGCAATGGCTCAGTAGGCGAACTGAGAATAATGCTAGACAGAGTTTTTATTAACGCAAATGCATCCGGAAGAAATGCAGGTATTAAACTTGCATGACGACAGCACATGTTTGCAGCACACAGTTTGTTTGTTTTTATCAATTAGTTCTTCACAATCAGACTTTTGACACCATTTGTCATTTGGAACCAGTTATAGGTACCCAACCATATGGAGCAGTTAAGGTAAGAAACTACTGTTTTGCTGTTTATGCACACCTTATACAAAGTAAGAAGCTTTATGGTTACTGTTGCATTCATTTTTAAAAACTCATTTATATTGTTTCAGTTGTGCTTTTAAACAACGTGCAGTTTGTCAGATGTGGTTCAGAATGGGTCATTTAAAGTACAGCAGCAGAATTTTGACTGGGGTCAGTGGATATTAGGGGTTAAACAGTAACTCGTCCATTATTGTTTAGTTTAGTTTATTTTTCTTAAGAAAAATAATATTTTGCCACCATCTTTGTTTTCATGCATTTCTTGTGATTCAGTTTTTATGTAAAATGAGCTGTCAACAAAAAAACAAAGTCATGTTTTCCATTAAAGAAAAACAGCATTGGTGAGTGCATTTATCAAAACATCCCCGTCCTGTTTCACACTCTGCACATCTTTCAGCTGGATTTCCACTGATTTTCCTCTTCCACTGCTGACGCCCAGTCCTCGTCTTCGCTGCGTGACACCGGGGAGGGCTGTTTTATTTTTTTTGCGAATGTCCGGCGACGCCGTGCAGCAGTTGGCAGGACGCGTGGTGCTTTCTCCCGTTCGGTCAGGTTTCCACTCACTGCACTTGGCTGCCCCTTACTGACAAGGCGATGGAAAGGTCTGTGCGGACAAACTCTTGAGATCGTCAGCGACTGTCGAAGAGAAAGGAAACAAGTGCTGTTTTCTACATCCCTGGCCCAAATGTGGCTCCACTTACTGTCAGGAGAATTTCCTCACTGTGTGTGATGAATTCAAGAGGGACGAGCTGTTTCACTTGCAGGAGGACAAGGAGGACATCTAACTGCTGCTAACAAAACAGTTTTCTTCACCCACAGAAGAGAAACATCAAAGAGCCGAGGAGAGAGGAGGGGCATAACTTCCCTCGTGCTCACTGAGTAAATGCAGGGAGCTCTATCTCTGTGAAGGGATGATTAGATTGTGCAACACTCGTCATCTGAGTAAACACAAGTCACTATAGCGACCTGTATGGAATCTTCTCCGCGGACCAAGGCTTTTTGTGAGATCAGGGTTGTTTTTGAGAAGGTTTGAGAAAAGGGATTTTGTAGGCGTAGAACAGTTTGCTGAACTCAATAGCTGAAGTCCCTCTGCACTCAAAGAAATGTTTTGCCTGTTAATTTGAGTGGTTGACCTTCACTGTAGAGAATGATGGATGTTTAGAGTTTGACACAAGAAGTTAATCTGTTGAAGGAGGAATTCATGCTGTGAATTTGAGTGTAGCAAATGAACACACAAGCAAGGTTTTGTAATGTTATTGTTTCAAGGAGGATATTAAAACCAGAAGTTTACATACACTGTATAAAAATATACATGACCTTTTTTTTTTCTCACGTCTGACATTAAATTCAACTAAACTTTTCCTGTTTCAGGTCAGTTAGGATTACCAAAATTATTTCTATTTGCTAAATGCCAGAATAGTAAGAGAGAGAATTTTTTTGATAAGTCAGAAGTTTGCATACATTTCCTTAGTATTTGGTAGCATTGCCTTGAAATTGTATGACTTGGGTCAAACGTTTTGGGTTTCCTTCCACAAGCTTCTCACAATAGTTTGATGGAGTTTTGGCCCATTCCTCCTGACAGAACTGGTGTAACTGACTTATATAACACCTTTCTACCTTTGTGGTACTCAAAGCATTTTACAATGGGTTTCTCACACACACATTCACACACCAATGATGAAAGAACACCATGCAAACTACCCGCCTGCCATTGGGAGCAACTTGGGGTTCAATGTCTTGCCCAAGGACACTTCGACATGTGGAGGGGCGGGGATCGAACCGCCAACTTTGTGATCAGAGGAGGACAACCCGCGCTACCTGAGCCACAGCCGCTCGATGTAAAACTTCATTTTCTCCTTATGATCCAATTAAGATGGTTTTAAAATAAAAGAATGATGTTGTTGCATTGTTTGGTCCAGTTTCCATGACTTACTTTTATTGGTGTGAATAATTTGAGAGTGTTTATGTTTGTGTGGGAGTGTGCATCATATAAAATCTGAGAACATGATTCAGACCTGTTATTTAGTCCATTTTATAGGAAAAGCTGTTGACCAAATGGAATGTTATCACCTCTGGCATGGTCACTTGTGTTTTTCTTTCTTACTCTTTGTCACACCAATCAATATTTTACTGCTGTCGAGGCGTAAGAAACACAAAATAAAGCCTCACTTGAAGTCAAAACCGGGAAGCAGTTTGGCACCAGTCATCCAAGGCAGCCAAAACCATCCCCTGATGCATTTGTGGAACCTTCAGTCATCGTCCCAGCTTTATCTTCTGACAGTCTGGTCGGAAGTTTGACATGTGTGCGTGTGCTGCGGCACGTTTCTATGTAATATTGTATAAACAGGAAATGTTGGTTTTCTGCCACATGGAGATGAATGGCAGAGGAAGTCATTCTTCACAATCTGACAGGAGCTGCTCACTGCTGTTGCTGTGAAATGCTGAGTTAAATGCAAAACGCTGCAATAAAAATGTCAGCGATGTAGCCAAAGTGCCCCATGCAAAGACAGTAATGGAACTGAAGCCACTTGTTATGGTTTCCTCTCTGTGTTTTTTGTTACATTAATAATAGCCCATCTCCCTCAAACAACTCTGTAATTATGAACATTTCACACAATGCTCGTAAAAATGCTAAAATATTTGATTAAAAACACATAGGAATCAAAGCTCATGCAGTGGTGGTGAAAGTTGTGCTTAACGCGATTCATTATCTGTGCAATATAATGTGCTGAGGTGTTTAGATAAGTTAGAAATTGTCATTTTAAATGCTTTGTGCCCATTTACATTTTGGCATTTGGTTGTTCATGGTTTGGTCTGTGGCATGTATAGAAATGCAGATCAGACCCAGTTGATTCTGACTATGATACTGAAATGGCAGGAGGAAAAGATCTAAGTGAGTTGGAATGAGTGTTCATTCATGGGGTGCAAATGGAAGGAGCTTCAGTCACAAAGACTGCTCAACGGGATTAGTGTTTCAGCACTGACTAAAGTGACATGTGCATATGTAAATCTATTGAAGACATGGTGGTCAACATTACGCATTTAACAACTGTGATACTCATATATTAGTGCACGACTGTCATGTAAGGACATAAAAATGAGCAACTCGTGTTCGGAGGACTGAGAATGTCAGTGCAGGACGTGATCAAACTGTCGGTACAACAGTCTGTTGACAATTACATATTATAGTAGGACGACAGTGCATAAACCCTCCAGACCAAAGAAGAATGCACACTAGAGAGTTCAGTGCTGCAAAGAAGCAATATTGTTAGAGTAATCACACTAGTGTACCAAATGCACATGTGGTGCTCCACGAAGACATTGTACAGGCCTGAATGCTTGACCACTGCAGTGGGGGATCCAGTGGCTCTGTTATGCTAAAGGGGGCATTTTGCTGACATGCTTTGGGTCCACTTGTCCCCTCAGACTGAAGAGTGACTACAAATCAATACAAAGTTGCTGTGTGTGATCACCTTCATCCTGTGATGTCACATTTCTATCTTGATGGGAGGGGTCTCTTCTGGGATGGCATTACCGCCGTCCATAGGGCAGAAGGGGTCACAGAGTGGTTTGATGAATATGGAAAGGATGTGAATCATATGTTACAGCTTTTGTGGTCAAGTGATCTGAACAGAACTGAACACCAAAAGATTTTAGACTGACCTGTTAGACAATACAGCACATTTACATGTAACTTCAAGCATTCCACATTTTTATTAAATATGACTTTGAACAGGGTGTTCTTGAAAACTGCATGCTTGTTAAAGGTAGAGTTTAGAGCGTACACTCATCCAATGCATTTTTGTCAAAAATACTCTGCGCTTAAAAAAAATAAAATAAAAAAATCTAGTGCTTGTATACAGCTATGACTTTGTAAATGAGAAACAAAGTGGCTCATGCAAGCCACACAGCAGAATTCCAGCAGATCCTGTGCATGTTTATCATACATGTTCTTGCCGGTGTACAGCACGCCACCTTTAACTGCTTTCTGGAATGCAATAATCACAAATACCGAGATGTAAGTTTCTGATTAGGAGACCTTTTGAAAGACAAATGTTTTGTTGAGCATTTTTCCTCTGTAAACTGTAAAAACACACCAGTTTGCGTCACACACTTCTCTGAGCTCATTAGCTGGCTGGCTTTTGTTGATCTAATCATTAATTTCATTACCATTCACACCTCTGCCAAACATGAAGCGAGCTATGCCTGCGTTTATCATGACAAGCTCATCTGTGGTTTTCCCTTCAGGACGGCCTTGGGATTTATTTCACATGAGGGCAGCCGCATGACGAGGTTTTGTGTGGAAACGTGCTGCAAAAAGCTCTGTAGTAGAGATTATAGTATCTGGGGAAAACATGGAATTTTTTAATTTTCTGTGTGGTACTGAATGCTAATACGATTGTGTTCCTAAAACTAATGTGGTTAAGTTATATAAATTGTAGTGAGTAAAAAAAAATAATCAAATAGGATCTTTTACAAGACTTCTCTTCTTATAGCATTATGTTTGAATGGCATTTTATTTGACTTTGGTAAAAATGGAAATTATTTTTCTTTTTTACTCTATGTGTTTTCTTTCCCTTCACTTTTAAAAGATCCAGTCTGTGAAGCCACAGTTTTGTACTTTGTGGTCGACATGATAAAACACTGATGTTACTTCATGTACATACATCAGATGAGCTCAGTTAATGTTTATGATCATCATAAAAGCTCATTTAAAACCCACTCATATGCTTGCACATTCATTTTGGCTCATTCTTAGCTCCTTTTTTAAAATACCATTGTTTATTTGTGCAAGTTGGTGTGAGGGCAGCAGCTCTGAACTCATGTGTCTATTCCCAGAGTCCCCTGTGTATTTCCTGGTATGTCGAGATGGCAGAGCTCAACATCCCCCAGACACAGTGATGTCAGTGATTAGTCTGTTAATCAGTGTTTCAAGCATTTGATCTTCCTGTGAGGTTTTCCAAGACCAAGACATTCATATCACAGATTGGAGCTTTGTTTTTATCACAGCATACTTTTCCTCAACTCCCTTAAGTGGAAACGCATAGAAAATGTGCTTATTAGTGTCTTTTACGGTCTGTTCTCAGCGCTACAAGTATTTTCATTATGGATTAATTGATCTATTGTGTTTCAATCTTCAATCTGTTGTCTATCTTTTAAATGTCAGGAAGAAAAGTTACAGTTACTCAGTTTGTTCATTACTTTGCCCAGGAATTGATTAAAGTTCAAGGTGACTCCTTTAAATGGCTAATTGTCCGAAAACAGTCAGAAATAGTCAGAAGGTGAATGCAAAAACCATTTAAGAAGCAGTCAGCAGTGAATCAAAATTGAAACTCTGATGATGAATTCTCCTTCTTCTGCTCTTAATGACCAAGCTCCACTATACCTTACAGATCTTATTGTTCCATATTATCCCAACAGAGCACTTTTCTCAGAGTGCGAGCTTAGTTGTGGTTCCCAGAGTTTCCAAAAGCGAAATATTAGGCAGAGCCTTCAGTCATCAGTCTCCTGTGTTGTGGAATCAGCTCCCAGTAGACCTAAAACTTTCCTCTTTGTTAAAGCTTATAGTTAGGACTGACTCAGGCGACCATCATGGTTATGGATAGTTATGCTGCTATAGTGCAGCTTTTACCTAAGTGTATGAAGTGCACAGAGAGGACCTGTGTAGTGAATTGGCACTATAAATAGTTGCACTTCATCATCATTTGCGCTCATCTTCAAATCTAGTGCATCACTTCACTAGAGAAGGTGGAACAGAAAATGTTAAGCATTTTTGTTCTATAAATGACACATATTATTTTACATTATACCATAGACTGAATATAAAAGATGGACACAGTGACTGTGACACTACCCATTGGTTTATAATCTGCAGCTTTAAAGCCTTGAGTTTAGCATCAGGCCAGTGTTGGTCTTTTGACACTCCATGTAACAAGTAATGGGGGGATCTGACTGGTGAATATGAGGACACTACTTACAGTGATATGGCAATGACCTGTCAATTGCAAGACAGCTCTGCCCTAAAGCATATCCTGCTGTATCTTCTATCTTACTCTAAATGGGACAAGAATTTACAAAATAAACATCATACTATATTCAAAAAGTCTTGTAACTAGCATTGAGACCACAACCTCATTAGGAAAATGTTTATTGAGGCAACAGATCAAGTGTGAAGTACAATCATTTTCTCGTAGACTTCTATCCTAGCCGACTTCTTTTGCAACCAGAGGAGTCGCCCCCTGTTGTTTGTTAAGAAGAATGTTTAAGGCACTTGTGATTTGGCTTCACCTTTCAGATCTGGAAGCTACGACCATCTTTTCTATCCAGTGTGTGTAGTATAACTATAAATTCAGCTACATTTTTGTTTTTTGCTTTTTACATTTAAAAACAAAATGAATAAATGCAGAATAAAATGTCCTTCTGTAATGTGCTGAATTAACAGAGTTGTTTCGGTAATGGCTATTATCAACTCCAGGGATGAAAACTCATCTGGGCATTTGGAGAACACATTAATGGACACATCATCCTGTATCCTGACAGTATAAAACCACAGGAACCGCAGGGTCTGAATGGGGACTTTATGGGACAGCTGTAAAATGCGTCCACTGTGTTGAATGCATTGGAACACACTGTAAGCCAACTGCATTTATTACATGCTCACTGCAGAATCAGCAAATCTGTTTCTCCTGTTACACTAAATGAAAAGTGACACTGATATGTCCCCCTTACATATTACAGCCAAAATGCAGTACTTCATGTAACAATCAGCAGCATGATCTTCATAGAACCAAGGCTGATACATTCTGTAAAAGGGATCATTCCGGCTGCTTGCAGCGGGACCACTGTGCACATATTCGGGTCCATGTTTCTGTAAATGTATGTATGAAATATTAGACACTATTCTCTGTTTTCTAATGAGAGTGACAGTGGTTCCGCAAAAAAAATCCTTGCAAGCCTTCACAGTAAATCTACAAGGTGTAAGAGCTCATTTCTCTGTACCTTCAGTTGAACAGTTAGTAAATCTAAGCAGAGGTACAATTATTCAATTACATAACATAATATGGTCATTTTAAACAGATTAGATGGAACTTTATTGATCCTTTTGGTAGGGTACCTCAGGGAAATTGTTGACACAAACAGCAGAAATATATTTATTTTGCAATTCCTATCCAAGGGCTGCAAGGCGGCGCGGTGGTTAGCACTGTCGCCTCACAGCTGAAAGGTCACCGGTTTGCATCCCAGTTAGGATGCCTGGGATCTTTCTGCATGGGGTTTGCATTTGATGTGGTTGACTGGTGATTCTAAATTGTCCATAGGTGTGAATATGAGTGTGCTTCGTTGTCTGTCTCTAAGTGTAGCCCTGTGATAGACTGGTGACCTGTCCAGGGTGTCCCCTGCCTTCACCCTGAGTCAGCTGGGATAGACTNTTTCTCCTGTTACACTAAATGAAAAGCGACACTGATATGTCCCCCTTACATATTACAGCCAAAATGCAGTACTTCATGTAACAATCAGCAGCATGGTCTATGTGGCGCTTCATAGAACCAAGGCTGATATATTCTGTAAAAAGGATCATTCCGGCTGCTTGCAGCAGGACCACTGTGCACATATTCAGGTCCATGTTTTTGTAAATGTATGTATGAAAGATTAGACACTATTCTCTGTTCTCTAATGAGAGTGACAGTGGAAAAAAAAAAATCTAAGCAGAGGTACAATTATTCAATTACATAACATAATATGGTCATTTTAAACAGATTAGGTAGAACTTTATTGATCCTTTTAGTAGGGTACCTCAGGGAAATTGTTGACACAAACAGCAGAAATATATTTATTTTGCAATTCCTTTCCAAGGGCTGCAAGGCGGTGCGGTGGTTAGCACTGTCGCCTCACAGCTGAAAGGTCACTGGTTTGCATCCCAGTTAGGGGACTTCAGCCCCCCTAGTGAGGATTAAGCGATGTATAGATAATGGATGGATGAATGGATGGATGGATGGCACTATTAAATGGGCTGATAATGGCCTGCTGAGCTCACTAGAAGGTGGAGGAGATCCCTGCTCATCCATATGTATGGGAATGACACCCATTGAAGGGTAACATCCAAATCAACATGGAAATCAACATGTCAGACCAAAGTCTAGTGCAGATAACCTGTCACAAAGGTTTCGGTGATGAAAACGGCCCTCAGTACACAATCTCATGTGTGCTTAATAGTTTTATTTATCTTAGGGAACAAGATTCACTTGCATCTTGTATTTGGAGCATCCTGGTAATGGATGTGAAACTAAGGGACTGAAACCACAGTTTGCTTCATGTCTTGCTATCTACACATGGCAACATGTTAGGCCTCCTTCAGAAGCTAAGCTCATCCATGACAGTTTGGTTTGGTCCTACAGGATTTCTTCTTCTTGGAGGAGCCAACTTCTAAGTCTTCCATTCAAGCACATGACCCATCTATTACAGCCAGTGATGATATTCTTGCTTAGGTTTTTTTCTGTATAACTCCCAGGTTGTGATCTTGTCACTTCAGATGATGCACAATCTGAGCTGCATAACAATCTTTTAGTGTGTTCCTTGAAGCAGTCCATGAGCCACTGTTTCTGTATAAACTAACAGCTACTCATGAAAAGTGTAATTATGTTTAATCGTAAACAAAGAGTAGGATCATATTTTACTGGACTGGGAATGTTCAGATTCTAGGCCCAGTGACCTGTGAATTCCGCTGCCAGCCGCTAATCAGACTCCAAACCAGCTCACGGCAGCTCCCAGTGCCAGCACATCAGCAGCAATGGGAAGCGAGGTTTCCACCACGTTCTGTCTAAACGTTTTCAGATGACAAAGTCCCTGACGTAGGCAAGCTTGAGAAAATGCCAATTAGACTGGCTCAGATCATTTTCCATGCGCCTCAGTACATCACCCTGAGAGCTAAATTCCAGTATTGTCTGTCAGACTTTGACTTTAAGGCTTTTTGTTGACCCCATGTGAAGTAAAGGTTTTGTATTGGGCTGAACTGGTAGACTGTCAGGACAGGAATGATACAAGGAGGGAGATTCTATGGTATCTGATTATAAATAAAGATATTTATAAATAATATTTGGTTTGAATACAGTCTTGACAAAACACATTTTGCACATCTTGAGCTTTAAAGTTAATTGTAGTAGTTAATTACCGCATAATAACAGAGATAGATTTAGGGGGAAGAAAGTGTGATAGGAGGCTTGGACAGATTGTTTGTTTGTTGTGACTCAACATGAAGCTCAGTGCCCAGCAATGTACACAGATTGCCAGATTTTGTGTGTTATTTTGTAGGTTATCTGCCATGTCAATAATTTGTCCTGACATGATAATTAATAATAATTGGGATCATCAGTCAGGGTGTCCTCACTTCAAAACAAAAACAGTCCGTCCCAACACAACAAGGGGAGTGTGGAAGGCAGCAGCTAGGACGGCTGCCACGAGGAACAATAGTCACTTTGTGTTTCTGACTTAGTCCGGCGGGCCTCACTGTGTTCCTATGGTCACCTCCTGCAGCTCCTGTCTGTGGGCATTCCAGGCATACTGCAAGTCTGCTGCTGACATGGTTGAAAAATAGGATTACACAAGAGTTTGGATGCACAATTTCATTATTTTAACAAGGAACTAAACACTGCATATTTGAAAAAACTAACATCTTAAATCTAATTTGGTTTAAGTCTCTCAGTCCTCAGATCTGCATCAGATAAAATTCATGTCACCCAGTGAAGCTCTGAATGAAATCAATTGGTTTAAATTGTTGAGCTATATCCACACTTATCCATCCATCCATCATCTACACACCACTTAATACTCACTTGGGTCACAGGGGGCAGGAGTCTATCCCAGCTGACTATGCTGTGTTCACACCAGACGCGAGTAAAATCATTCGCGCAAATGATTTACATGTAAAGTTAATGTGAAGACGCAATTAGAGGCGAGTAAACGTCCCGTGGCACGACTTGCGTGATTAGCACGGCGTGATTGACACGAATTGAGCAAGTTATTCGCGCATATGACGCGATTTTAGACGCGCAATAGGCTACGCGCGTTTGAAAAGCAAGTTTAAAAATCTGAACTTTTACGATCTGATGCCCTGCGATGGCCAATCAGCGTTGAGATTCTCTGGTGACATCAACAACATGATTCATTCAGTTTTTTACAACTACACTGTGATTACTGATTGATTTACTCACCCCAGGAGATAAGTAGCCACATTACTGGCCAGGGCAGATCTCAGTGCTCAGCACACTGGCTGTCCCTCTCCTCCAGTTCACACACAAGAATGCTACCCTTCAACTTAGCAAATTAGCGAGCCGAGCTGCGAGCTATCGTAATGCTAGCGGGATAAACCTCGTTAGTGTGGTCAGCTTACTCCTGCTGAGCTCAGCAGGCCATTATCAGCCCATCCTAACTACAGTATCCTGTAGTAATTGAATTCAGTCACAAATCTTGACACGCGATTGACGCGACTTATACGCACAAATGAGGTGCACACACACGTCCAAATACGCGTGTAACACGCGAACAGCACGATGAATTTGCGTCTGGTTATGCTGAACCAAAACAAGGGGGGTGGGGAGACCATATCATAAGCTGGTGCAACCAACAAAGAAAGTTGTCAGCACCAGTGCTCCCACTGGAAAAGTTAGTGTGGAGCCCTGCTACATGTATTGTACTTTTTAAAAAAAAGCATGCACAATAGTTGTACATATAACAAGTAACAATCAAATGCAGAGACAATTATTTAACAATATGTAAACGAGTCGGTACATTTATACAGTCTTACAATTACAACCGGCCATTTGAGGGTAAACATAATGCTTATCTGGCCGAGGATGAAAATGAGTTTGACACCCCTGATTTAGAATCACCAACTAACCTCAACATGTTTTTGGACTGTGTGGGAGGAAGCCGGAGAACCCAGAGAGAACCCACGCTGCACGAGGAGAACAAGCAAACTCCACGCAGAGAGATCCCGGGTGTCCTCACTGGGACACGAACCGGTGACCTTCTTGCTGCAAATCCACACTTCTACAGTACACTTTCATTTTAAAACACATAATTACATTACATTTATGCCTAATGTCCAAACTGCTGTAAAGTTTTTCAGTTAGAAATCTTCAGGGATTCATTCTGTTCTGGATGGGCAGAAAACCGACTTTTGGAAACAATCACACAGGCATCCTTGTTTCACTTTCTGACTGGGCCTTAAGTTCACTGATTCATCACGCTCCTATCAGTGTTTTCCGGAAAAACACAAAGACATCAGCCTTGAGAAACCAGTGCTTAATTCAACATGGATAATGAATTACAGGCGCTGCTGACCTTGTTGCCTCTGTTGGCAGCGGTTGTGCTGTTAAGGAAATTTCTGGTCTAATTTTTCTTCATTGTTCTTTACAACTAAGCAACACCTGCTTCATGTTTACACCACCATCCACATGCCCAGCAAACGTGAATAGTCATGTGATGAGATGTTAAAGGTATGTTAGTGTGCACTAGGTTCTATGTATTTAACTTCCATACACGATTGCAGGGGCTTAGACAAACTGACACCTGCTCATAGTAACATGGCAGAAAGCTGAGATAAACAATCATCTGATAAAGGGAATCAAATACCTATTGAACTAAGAAATAAGAATGAATATGAAAAAGTGGCGGCTCAGTGGTTAGCACTGTCACCTCACAGCTACAAGATTACCAGTTAGGACGCCTTGGATCTTTCTGTTTGCATGTTGTCCCTGTGCAGCGCGGGTTCCAACTGGGTTCTCCGACTGATTG
Source organism: Stegastes partitus (assembly GCF_000690725.1). Classification (NCBI taxonomy): domain Eukaryota; kingdom Metazoa; phylum Chordata; class Actinopteri; family Pomacentridae; genus Stegastes; species Stegastes partitus. The sequence continues at coordinate 1,562,441 of NW_007577740.1, forward strand.
TGTATTCTTACTGTACCATGATCACAGCATAAATATAGGTAAGTGTTTATTTGCAATACAGTTAGAAAATGCTGGCAGAAAACATTTAGCAAAAACGGTAAGTCCAGTTAAATGGTACCTGATATGTTGGTGGGGATTAAAAACCTATACCTGTAGTTTTACTTCAATAGAATATCTCTTAATCTAAACCTCTTTTTTTTTTTTTTTTTGCAGTATATACATGTAAATTCTGAGTTACACAGAGGGGCAGGGACTGTACCATGCTGGGGATCTTGATTCATGTTCCCCTGTTTGAAACTTACATTATTGAAGAATGGTAGGCTAGGAACCATAAACCTTAACCTTAAAAATAAAATGCTGCCAAGTATATATAAACACAACTTCAAGTTTCATCCTTGTGACACAGCTCGATTTAGACTGGGTCCAGAGTTTTCAAACAGCTGCTGCCATTTATTGGGGACAAGCAATATATCTGATTTTGTGCCTATGACAGCTTTGCATCTGCATATAAAAAAAAGGTCACTGTGGTCAGGAAGGAAGCCTGTCGTATCTGAAGGAGGCAGCATAAGAAGACTGATAGGACATATTTAATTATAAGGGCACTATCAGACGGATACTGCGTGTCCGTCAGAGAGCACAGAACACTGCGCTGCATGTCTCTCACCCAGCTGTGACACAACTGATGTGTTGTTTTCAGCCCTGCTGTGTGTGATGACACTGACACTGCTCCCATTCCTCAGCACAGCTCACCGAGTGTTTGGAAAACCCTCCGGTCCATATAAGGACAGACGCAGCTGCTAAAAAAAAAAAAAAAAAGCACTGTCAGTTTTCACATGAGGTTGCTCAGCGGAGAAGATATTTACCCAAACACTGGTGACCTGTTTAGGAGGGATGGAAGGATGCTGTGCAGTTTTGTTGACACTGTTTTGTTTACACTGTACAGGTGTAGTTCAGTTTGCAGCTTGGAAAGAAACGAGGCGGATAGTGACGAAAGAGAAGATTTTTACTCTGGTTTCGGGCCATGTTGTCTGCATTGGTCTAAGGAGGACAATGTCTGTCAGTCAGTCAGCCCAACAGTTTGCCCCAAATTGAAGTGTCTCAAATGTTAATTTGCCATGAACTTTAAAACTGCCACAGGTTCTATTACCTTTGTATCTCCCTTCGTGTTCCGGTTGTAAACAAATTAAAAGAATTCAATTCAATTTTATTTGTATAGCGCATATTTACAACAACAAGTCATCTCATAGCGCAGAATCACTTTTCTAAATTGATTAAGACACTTACAGTAATAACATTGTCTGATTAGCATTTGAAAAAAACAAATGCAACATAGTGTAATTAATTAATTATACATTTTAACCATCTGTTTGTTGTTGTTGTTTTTCTACATTTTTACAAAAAATGCCATTTCTAAAATTGTTCATAGCCTTTCTCAATAAAAGTGGCAAAGTCTTTATTTGCCATCTGGTCTTTGGTGTTTGAAGTCATCAGTCTGATCTTCAATTTGCAACAATATCAAGAAGTATAAATAATTCTGAACATTTTGAGCAAAAAAGTGTTTAAACAGTAGGAAGAGTTATAGTTCATCACTTACATCTCTTACTGTCTTTTGTCACCTGCTTATGTTATTTTCAGTCATGATAAATGCATTAATCAAAAAATCCTAATTTGACGTGGGTACTAACAATTTTGGATTAACCCTATATGCAAAGTAAAGGGATTTGAGGGTGGACTTTTGTGCCTTTTTTAAATTGTATAATATATTTATATACAGTCTATTGTGTATATTGTATAATGTACCATATAACGTGTTGATGTTTACTGTGATGGCAGACTCCAGTGCAGCTGTGTTTCCCCTGTACCCATTGTAATTTTGTCTTCTCCTGCATCCTCCTTCTACTTGTATCTGTCCAGCATTAATCTTGCAACTGCTGTAATTTCAAAAACAAATGCAAACTACTGAATATAACCATTATTTAAACACCAAATGCATTTCACAGGAGAGCTCCTTCAATGCAGTTCTGGCATTTGGACCACTTAGATTACAAATCTGCAGCACACAGACCAAAATAAAATGTACAATAATTGTTATTATTATTAAACTTCAACCCTGCAGTTGTGTTACAGTTGAACTTTTTCTGCCCTTGCCATGACTCAGTCCATAAACCATCGAGGATCCAATTTCGTGTCACTCAAACCCCCATCTATTTACTGGTTAAGCTTTACCTGCCACAGTGGCCATTCATACAACATAGACATGAACTTCAAACTCAGCAGGAATCAAAATGAAGCTGCCTGACGGTTAATGGTGTGTTTATTAACATGAATCAGAAACAGGCTTCTTCTCTGGAAGCCCATAAAACGTGTGAGCACCTTATTTGGCAGCACGCGTTCAGGTCGCTGGGCTTCTGTTGAAGATATGAACAAGATAAAGTTTAACAAAAGTGAGAAAACACGTGGTCACCGGTAAACCCCACGCAGCGCTGAGCCACCATGTCACCGTCACGGCTCTGGCAGGGGTTCACATTCCTAACGACTGATTCAGACACAAAAATCCATAGAAGAACAAACATTTTTACATGGGCATGCAGCATGTCATATTTGGCATGCACAGTATTTTCCCTGTGAGACAGCAGTCAAACAATGCCGCTCAGGCATATAACCAGCTTAACTCTCGGGAAATAATTACACTGATCACTGTCTGGAGGTTTCTTTTCACTGTTGTACATTGATTAATTGTTTGTCTTTGAAAATTTGTAAAACAAATTACCCATGCTAATGATCACATCATAATGTGCCTACTTACATGTTTGGTTGAAGAGACACGTTTGATGTGTTGCCTGATCCAAAATAAATATATGAAAGCCTGATTTTCAAGTGCAAACAATTACTTCAATCATTTTATTTTCTTATAATTGTCAGATGGTTAGACTGAGATCAGAACTAAATAGAAATTAATTCCTTTTCCTGGTATGCTAATGCCTTTCTGGGAAAAGAGGCACTTTATCATTCATTGTCATTTCACATCAAATTCAAATAAATCAATTCATAAAACACTCAGGACTCAATTAAGATTTACCAAAAATGAATAAATTTAAATAACGACAGCATAAATTTGTCATCTGCTTGTGATTCAGATTTTTTTCTCATCCAGAGATATTTATTTTTATAAATACCACTTTTTTCTTCAGTACACCTTACACCTGCAACACAGCTGTTCCATCTTGCCCATAATTCAGCTATAAAATCCAAGTGCACCATGAAGTGTTTTAGCCAAACAGTCACTCTCACTGAACAGCAGCAGAGGAGGATGTATGAGCCTCTGGGCTGAAGGTAGTTTAGCTTTACTAACACATGAAAAGCCCAGACAGTTCTTTTGGGGGTTTCCCTGTCCTTCATTGTGTTCTATTGCTGCTTGTTGGCATTTGAAAGGTTTGCCAAATTACAAAGCCCAACATCTACACAAAAGGGGTCCTTAAAGAGACAGGAGCTAAAAATTTTCTTTAAAAAGTACATTTCAGATGAAAGACTGAGGAAAAAAAAAACCTATAGGAATTGTAATGTCACCTGTTAGTTTGTGGACTGCTGTGATTGTCCGTATCCAAAGTTTTATATCTTTTCAATGTGTCACTTTTTTATTTATGCTAAGAAGGATGATCTGATATAAGAAATACAAATATTAATATCTGTACTTTAGCATGACGTCACTGTGTCTGTTTGCTGAGTGAAAGAAAAAAAACAACAGCACAAAGACAGAGAAGTCCAGTGCATACAACTAACCACTGTTTTTTCTGATTTTGAAGCAAAGACACAATTTTTGTTTAAGGTCAGTAGTTGAAAACAGGAAGAGAAGATTTCATAGGAAAGCCACGTGATCTGCTTGACTCTGCAGTTTGCTGCCAAACTGTACGTGTAGGTAAAACGTGCAGATTTACCCTGTGGCTATCACTAGCCTGGTCGCCCGGAGGTCCATCTAAGGTAGTTAAATTCCTGGAACCAGGAGTCTATATGAGCTCCATATTGCTTTTTATTAGCAGTAAAGCCTTTAACAGTCCTCCCAGACAGGCCTCTGCTTTAGCAGATCTTCTAGTCTATTTATATCAGGAAATAAAATGGTGAACTGACAGAAGGGATATCCAGCATGAATAGGATGAAGCTGTTGTGATTTTGCTCAGGCCAGTAATTTGTTAGACATTTTTTTTAGCACATAGCACACTATAATGATGTAAGACATGTCTGTGAGTTGGAATTATGCTCATAAGGTGATGCCATCTGCAGTATGTAGCCTACTTTTGCATGAAGCCAATATGATTTATGAGAGAAGTTCAAATAAAACTTATTTTAAAAGTGGATTTGGTGTTCAATCAGCATCAGTTACACCATGTAAGAAATAGCATGACCATTTTATTTGACAAATACTATAAAGAACCATCAAATTTGCAGAATTTTATGTAATCCTAATGACTTAATGGGAACCTTTGAGAGCATGTTACTAAGAGGACTTCTGTTGCTAACGTAGATTTCCATGAACAGTCACATTGTCATACCTCACCTCACTTGCCTTCACAACTCCATCGAGAACTCCATCTCAACCCTGCTAAATCTTTGGCTCATTTATAAATCAAAGTGGGTATTTTGGTCAAAAAGGGACGCTCTCTACTGCTTGTAATGTTTGCCCACTTGGCTCCACCCATCTCCTTTCTGACAGTCTTTTTCCTCTCTGCCAGGGTAAGATCACTTACACTACCTCCCATGCTCTCTCCGCTTTGAAGCACTATTTTAAATGAGGAGTGGTGTTTTCCGTGTGTTAAACATTTCAGAGCCGGGGTAGTGAGGGCGATCAAAGCAAGCCTATAGGCACGTGACTCTCACTCCCTCCAATGTCTGTCCTTAGCCTCATAAACTTGAGAGGTAGATGTTTTGGTCAGATGCTCAAGACCTTATTTCTTCCCTATTTTTTAGTGACTGTCTCCTGATCCAATGTTGATGAGACAGTAGTGATGACACAAGCTCGCCCTGCTGCTGCTGTTTGATAGTAAAGTCAGGGCTTTCCTGAGGAATCTGCCTATTCAGGGCTCTCTATCCTTGTCTTTGAACATGCAGCGGGTTCCCATTAGGATGACTTGGGGGGAAACGACTGCAGGGGATGCGCCCTGACCTTTATGAGGCCCACTCCTCATCCTATTGTTTTAAGATAAGGACAAAGAGTAGCGGACTCTAATGAAGGACATTCAGAGACAGAACAGATGCATAGAAATCCTCAAGACTGAAGATGCTTGAACCCTGACATGTGAGGGGGAACATGGCAAGAATTTTTCACTCGAAAAGGAACAGGAAGGATCTGTGCATATTGCCATTGTGGAGGGTCTCATAAGTGCCTATTTCATAAATTCTAGAGGGGGACAACAAACATAGTTCCTGGATTTATTTCAGTCGAAATGTACAAAAAAAGCCGGGTGGTTAGCACCGTCGCCTTGCTGCTAGAAGGTTCGTGTCCCAGTTAGGACACCCGGGATCTTTCTGCGTGGAGTTTGCATGTTCTCCCCATGCAGCGTGGGTTCTCTCCAGGTTCTCCGGCTTCCTCCCACACAGTCCAAAAACATGTTGAGGTTAATTGGTGATTCTAAATTGTCCGTAGGTGTGAATGTGAGTGTGCTTGGTTGTCTGTCTCTAAGTGTAGCCCTGTGATAGACTGGTGACCTGTCCAGGGTGTCCCCTGCCTTCACCCTGAGTCAGCTGGGATAGACTCCAGCCCCCCCATGACCCTAGTGAGGATTAAGCGGTGTATAGATATTGGATGGATAGCAGGATGTACAAAAGCTTAACTTAAACACCAGAAACAGGAAGAAAAAGCTCATCTGGCTCTGTCACACAAAACTAAACCTGCCCTCCTTAGCCTCTAAAGTGCACTGATTAACATGTTAATGTTTCATTTCTGATAAATTTCTTGACCAGGAGCACAACAAGCTGTAAACACAACACTGATCAACAGTTGTGTCTCCTTAAGATATTATGACAAACCAGTTTGGATATTCTTTAGACACACAGAAATGTTAAGTCATGGCTGTGGCCACATGACAAACATAGTCTAATATTCATCTTCCTTGTAAGTTTGTTTTGGTCATCCACTAACACCCGGGAAGATACTCTACATATCTTACGCTTCAGTTACCAAACCTGCAAATGAAATATTTTGTCAACCAGGTCATTCATTTATTCATCTGCTCATAGATCCATCCCTCAACCTTGGAGGATGTACCATTCAAAACTTTAGGTAGCGTTAAGTCTCACTGTAAACCTGGATAAGTTGATTGTACTTAAATCATTAGCGTCAAGTGATTGCCTCAAATGGTTTAAGTTACTGACAGCAGAGAAACTTAATTTGTTCTAGTACAGTCAACTTCAATGGAGAATAGTCAGAACTTAATATTACGAGTCAAATACACTTAAAAATCCTAGTTTTGTTAAAATTGTGAATATATAAAAAAAGATACTCGGGATAAGAAAATTCCAATTAAGTTCTTCTTTTGTCAATAACCACACAATGCAGTTGAAACACAAACACATAGGTAAAGCCGAACAAGAGGCACATTGCTTGAGGGAGGTTGGTGAGCGCGTCCATGACAGGGCTGCCCTGGAGGATGATCCCCACTCTTGAAGGGTTCAGTTGTGGTGATGCCGAGCTTGCAGCGCTGTTGTCCTCATAGTGGAAGATTCCCGCTGGAATGTCCACGGAATCTGCCTCATTAAGATTCGAGAAACAAGACCAAACAAAGATATTCAGGTTAACAGCAAATTGTCTACAATCAGCTGCATGGCCTTCTTTAATATTATATTTTTTCTAATTCATTGTGGTTCTATTTTAGGTAATGTTGTGTAAACAAGCTGTTAGAGCCATTTTTGTGTGTGTTCATGTATAGGTGTCTGTTAAGGTGTAGAGCTCATGTTATGGCAGTGGCTTGTTGGACAATGTGATATGTAAATGGTATAAAAAGAGGAAGGGTTAAATACTCTTCAGGTCTGCTGCTGACTGGGTAGAAGCACAACGTTTTTTGACCAAAAATTTAGTGGCCGACTTTGAACCTTTTTGTTTATTTTGCATAAAAGTACAAGTTATTGGGAAAAGTGTGTGCAGATCAATAAAGGCGATACTGGAAATGCGCTGGAAATGTTTGGATTCCGTTAATGGAGCCTGCACAAACTTCGCCTGGACTGGAATTTCCCTCACTGGTTAGGTTTTTTTGTTTTTGTAGAAATCAAGTCACTATACAAACCCTATCAAAGCAAGGAAAGGGCTCTGTTCTGGCATAAGTTCTATGCTTTAGTCTGTAATGTTTGGAAAGCTGTGCTCTCTTCTCACAGATGGCAGGGCAGTATTTGCATTTCCAAGGCATTATATTGAGGCTTTAAACAAACATAGTAGGGCTAATGTTAAAAATGTCATTTACTTTTTCAAAACTACATTGAAATAATATGAATTCTATCCTACTGTTGCAATGTAGAGAATATACAAGTAGAGAGCTACTCTATAAACACAACACTGCAATCATCAAATGCTTGCTATTTGCCTAAGTCAACCTCAAATTCATGCACATTCACATGCTAGAAAAATATCAGTAGTTTCTGATTAGTCGTACTTGAATGGAGAAAACAACTTACTTGGTTCAGACAGAAAATGGTATCCACTTTACTGCAGATAAATGTCCTTTGAAAGAGTCCAAACATGTGAAAAACTTAAAAATGCAGGCAGGAAAGGTATTGTCCAATGAGCATGCAAAGTGCAAAGGCCTTAAATTGCTCTGTGAAAATGAGAAAATGGCGCAAACTTCTCTGTGTCCTCCAATGGGCAAGTCCAGATTGTCCTGAGTTGTGAGCCGATCAGAACAGGGCAGTAATCGCGGCCTGGTTTAAGTTTTTTAAACTTACTCAAGTGAGTACACCCAATGACTGTTTCAAACACTCTCCATATACTCATACTGCTTAAGTAATGCTACAAAACTAACTTTTTACAGTGGTATTTACTCAAACTGTTGACTAGAAAGAACCTTCGGGTTAACAGTGGTTTGTTTTCACAGTAAACATTAACATGCACCGTTACTCTCGTCATGTTTGGAGACCACAGAGTGGCTTTTTATTGCCTCAAGCTAAAGTGAACTATGCAAGAATGATTGTGGCATGGTAGCCTGACTCATCGACTGTAGACCCTTAAGTGTTAACCTGCCACTTCACCTCCATTATCTGCAAGTTGTTGTTTTTACAATCCCCTTCACTCTGGGAAAGAACAGCCTCCAAGCAACAACCTACTCACTGAAAATGGCAAGTTTTGACCAAGATTTGGAACCTGTAGTGAAGCCTGCTTGGCTCTTTTGGTGAATTATTAATGTTAATGACAGTGCTCACCTCTCTGCATCCAAATGTTTAACCAAAACAGCTCCCCAGTCACTTCATGGCAAGAACACCATCACTGCATCGTTCACTCCACCCAAGATGACTGAAATTACCTTAAAGAAATACAAACACACCAGAGCATTTTTCCACTATAGCAGAATGAAGAGCCACCAGACCATTCTTTTGCACTGACACACTGTTGTAGAGACAGGTCTGGCTATGCGAGACTAGCTGCCTGGGAAAGTTTTCTGGGTGTCAAGTTTGATTACTTGCAATAGAAGCTGAGGTGATGTGTTGTCCACCCCTAACCTGTAGTAATCCAGAGACAGGCAGGTTTGTCTAAGTTTAAACTAAAATAGGCTAAAGTGGACAGATCTGAAAGTGGCAGAGCAATGTTCTGACTAATAGAGATGAATACATATTTTGAGGTTATATAACTGAAAATGAACCTGCTTGTAATGTATTTTGGGAAAAGTGCTTGAATAACCTCAGTCCATTGCTTTACATTTCAAATCATTTACTAATTTCTACATTACGGTTGGTATAAACCGATTGTAGTAGTTAGAGAGGGAAGAGAACCAGATAAAGTAGAATTTTTATAATGGAATTAGAAATGTTACAGGTGTGATTAAGGCATCTTGCAATTGGGGTGATGGTCAGGTTTCCTCAACAGGCTAGGCCTGCTGTTTTATTCAAACATAAAAACTAATATATGAATCTAAATAAGAATACATTAACAGATGAATAAACACTGTGGGTAAAATATTCTAAATGTAATATGAAAAATAAAGAAATTAGAAATATAAAACATTGACTAGTGCAGCTCTAAGAATTTTAACAGCTCCACTGCATTGTCATTATTAGTTGTGAAATAACATATTGATGATTCAGACAAATGTTTAAGCTCCATTAAACCTTTCTGTATAAACATCTGTCCCTGAAGAGAACTACAGCTTTTACACAAGCAAATGCATTTTTTTTCTTAAGAGCTCTTTACACCTCCTCATAAATGTGTTCAGCTTTCACGTGTCACCTTTGACACTACATGAGAGATAAAACTGAGAGAACGTCTGCTCCTCCTTTGTTGGACGGCATTTTCTGCATCTTCCATCAACAAAATCCCTCAAGGACAGGCAGAGAATGTTCTCCAAAAGAGAATAAGCCTTCAGGACAACCAAACTCTCTTCTACGCAAAAACACTTTTGAGTGTGAGAGTAAAAGCAACTGGTGAAATAACGTTTTGTCAGTCTGGCTGCATATGATAGAAGTTATCCACTGATCCTCCCACTGCAATAATTACCATCAATAAGAAATTGATGAATAGACTCCAGATGTTGAGTTAAACATTCCCAGCTTCCTTTTGTGCTTGATTCACATGCATGATTTGCCATTTAGCAACCTCTCATTGTCATCCCATTCACTGTGTCCTCCCTGCAGGGACTGCAGTGCTCCTGCTTAGTCATAACAGATGATCAGATGGTGCTGTGTAAATTACACTCATAACACATGGGGTCTGAAATGAGGTGACATCAACACATTGGCCTGTTACTGCCTCAGTGGAGGCAGGCAGTGATCGAGGCCATTGTTAATCTTCCACCCGACTAGCACCTTTCTGGGCTAAACATGTAATGCAATATTTACTGTCATGGTTTGTTATTTTCTGTATGACTGTCTGTGACACTGCAGTCCTCGTGGGAACTGTCCTCTGAACAGTGAGCATTTCAGGTTGCTATTGTTCAACATCATCATGCTGTCAGTTGCAATATCTTTAGCTGTCATGAGAAAATGGCACGTTACACCAGCGGGCTGCCTCACACTGACTGAACTAAGTTGCTCTTTGTAACACTAAAACAGTCCCATTGTTTTGATTTTCAGCTGGATCTCATAAGGCCTAATTTATTTAAATCAGTGGTTCCCAACCTCGGAGTTGGACTTTCCGTGATTTCGCAAGATAAATCTGAGACGTTCTAAGATGATCAAAAAGATATGCAGTTAAAATACAAAATAATCTGACCTCTTCAGACCTTTAAACACTTTTCTAATGAGTCTAATTGTGTGGCTACACTGAACACGTAGCATTTGTAAACTGTTCATTTGGTAATCTGACCTGTTATCATGGGCATTTTTACAGGCATTCCACCTTATAATAGTTGGAGAAATTGTAGAGCAAAGTTCATTGGGACAACTCCATATAAGACAGTGTTTTGTGATTTTAGGCAAGTTTTTGTATGCACATCCATAAACCAAATGCTTGCAATGTGCATCTTTTGCACTCTCTGTGATGATTATGGACCAATATTGGCGCTGAAATGTTGGAAGAGTCTGATGTTGAGGCTTTGTTTTGTAAAAGTAGCTGTTACATCATCTAATGCTGCTTTCACTTGCGCTTAGACAACCGCTGACTCTTGGACTTTGGAGTTTCAGTGAATGAACTTGACCAACTACCTGTCAGATGTGGGGTGGCCAATCAAGTTTCAGGTGTGAAACCCCCCTCCTTGGCGGCACCACTCTATGTGGCATCCTGTCGATAAAGACAGAACGATCATTGTAAAATGTGAAAACCTGTTTTGGATTCTTGACTGGAAATAGATGTTGACTTTAAAAAGTTGCTGAAGGTTAGCAAAATAGTTTCCCTGAGCAGCAAAGAGAGAGGCCTGTGAATGTGAACTGGAATGATACTGATCCTGTCAGAGTGGAGCTACCTGCCAAACATTAGGGCTGTGCAGGACAGAGATGATAGTGTGTGAAAAAGGTTACTGCTGAATAACATCTTACATTTCTATCGAGTCTTAAATCCTCTTGAATAATGAGGGTTCATATACATACCTATGTGCATTAATTAACTGGGCAACAAGTAAAAATTGTTTTTTTTTTTATTTCAAATTACCTCGGTGAAATGAAAAAATGTTAAATCCTGCTCCTTTATCTGGCCCTGAGGGGGTTCATAGATTGTCCTGTTGTATGAATGTCAGGGATAATACACTGAGAGCCAGGTTTTTATTGAAAAGTAATGCATGACATGAATGCCAAGAGCAGGTTTGTCTCATTCTTTTATACAACCTGAGTGGATTATCCCTCATATGAGAGGGCCACTTGCCAGTAATGAAACATAAAGTCTGTAATATTTTTTTGCATTTTGGGGTTCTTTTAGGTAAAATGTTATCTTGCAGTAAACATTTCTTTATTGCGCAAAAACCTAATAAGAGCAGAAACGGAGAGCCTTCCAGCTATGAGTATTCATTTACAACAGTAATCTGAAAATAATGAATGTCCTCAAGCAAATCAGAATGAAGCACAATCCACGTGGATTGGATGCTACAGTATACAGACCATACATAACTTTTTTTTTACATTTTAAGAGTGTTAGTATCTGTTAAGCAATCTCAGTTATCTACTAACATGGAACACAGTTTCAGCAAGAACCTGTGACACGCTAATAATTTTGACATATTTGCATGTCATTTAACAGATTAGTAGAAAAGGAGACTTTGTTGACGTGTATGATGTATGTTCAGGTAGGCTGAGGAAAAGATAAAGAGTAGCTGGTGTTCAGGGTTTGTACAAACTGCTGTAGATGCAATGCAAAATAGGGCTGAGTAAGAGCAGGGGGACCAATAGAAAGAATAAAAATCATCAAGACCAACAAAGACAAAGAGCTTTTCAGACATGTCTCTCCCCAGCAATGTTTTCCAGGTCTTCCTGTGCATCTCAAGACATTCCTCGGCCACACGAGTTATGTAATCCCTCCAGTGAGTTTTGGACAACATTTCAAACCTCTAAAGGGTGTTCACGACACATTCTACCTGCTTGAACCACTTCAGCTGACTCCTTTTGGTGTAAAAAAATAATAATAATAATTAAAAACAGCCAATCTTCTCCAAACTCTGCCAGATGTCTGAGCTAAACAGCCCCTAGTAGAATCTTCCAAGGCAAATTGGAACCATCAGAGAGGCCAGACTAAGAGTAATTCAAAAACCTCAGTGAATCAGTGAAGAAATAACGGGAGCAACCTTGCCCGGAATAGAGAGACCAGGGTCCCCTTTTAGAGCCAAGCCTGGGAGGGAAGCTCACCGGCTGGTATCTTGTGGCTGACCCTGGGGGTCATTTAGGGACAGCAAGAAGACATCCCTACTGAGGCCCTGAAGACTTGTGCCCACTATGTACTGGGATGGATGTTGAAATTAGGTGCATTGCAAGCCAGACTGCAGGCAGCGGTGGGCACCTAGGTGTGCGGACCGCTGTCATTCCAGACTGATTTCAGGAACAAACAACACAAAGTCGTTGTGTTCATCTTAGCATTTATTGTTGTAGGATCCTAAAGGCCTGAGGCGCTCTGGTACCAGGTACACTTCTAAGCCACCCTATGCTCATACATGGTGTTTGTTGTGGCCAATCCACTACTGGCACAGAAATTCAATAACAGCACACCTCTTGAGTTGGATTGGGCAGGCCATTCCTCCTAGTCAACCCCGCCAGGTTTAACCATCATTGCCCAGTGTTGAGTGTTGGCATTTCCAAGGAGAACTATGGAGTCCCCAGGTAGCACCCCTTTAGGACATCACCGAAAGACTCCAAGAAGGCTGAGTACCTTGAGCTGCTGTTTAGTGCATAAGCAAACAACAGTCAGAGTTTTCCACCTCAGCAACACACAGTCGCAGAGAGACGGTCCCTCATTCTCTGTGGAAAACTCCAACAAAGTAGCACTCAGGACTGTTAGTATTATCACACCCACCCAGCGCCTCTCATCCTGGAAAACTCTGGAGAAGGAGAGAGTGCAGCCGCTCTCTGGAGTTTGGTTCTGGAACCTGTGCGTGAAGGTGGAGCCCAACTATATCTAGTCAGTACCGTACCAGCTCCAGTTTCTTCCCCGCAACTGGTCTATTGTCACTCCTGTCCACTGCCCAGTGGGCACAGCACCCAACCCCAATTTCCAGCAGCCTCATGCTTCCCCAGTGGGCTTTGCCAAACAAGCCCAATGGGGCAAGACTTGACCACAGGGGCAGACTTTTCCGGGTGAGGTGGTGCCTTTTCTTATCTTTGTTGTCACTGGGGTCTTTTGAATCACTTTTTGTCTGGTCCCTCTGCCAGGTACAGTTAACCTTTGGAGACCCTACCAGGGGCTATTGCCCCTGACAGCACAATTCCAAGGATCACAGGGACACTCTAACCCAAATCAAAACCAAATCAAATCAAGTTTATTGTCATTTTGCTGTACGTACACAGTAGTACAGGCAAGATGAGAGAGCGTTTCTTCAGGATCATTTAATTAGCAAGTTTTGCGGAATGGGATAGGCAAGACACTAAACGAAAACTAAACGAAACCCCTCCACCATGATAAGGTGGCAATTCTTCTTGGAGTTTATTTAAAACTTTCATTTGCATCATGACAAACTTTCTGATATTGTCCAGAAAACTGACACATCATGTTGTGACGAAACTTATGATTTACACCCTCAGTCATGAATGTAGTTAAAAAAGACATGCAGGGGTAGGGAAGGAGATTGCAAACTGTTCGGTATCTATCTTCAATGTGTTATGGGGTTTTTTTCTGCTATTGTGCATTATGTTAGCCTATATAGCAAATTTTCCACAAAGTTGACAATGTTAATGAGGAGAAGACTGCTTCTAAACAAAGATCTCAAGAGGAGAGGAAAAAATGGTGCTTGTCATTCTCTATCAGTTTAATCAGTCAGTTTTTATCCTTTCCAAGTTTGACCAGTCAACATCAAGACCTACGCAGCAGCTTTTCAGGACGAATCAGAGGTACCTACTATAGGTTAGCCACAAGGTCTGTGTTTTGTTAGTCAATGACAATCTGAAGAACAATCCTGAACTTGTGTATTGCATAGAAGCTGAGTTAATAACCTGCTTTGTCAGGTGAAAACACAGGTAATGTCCTTGAGTTTCTGAAAAAGCTCTGGGACCCTTCAAAGTTCTGGCAGTGAACGTAACCATAGGTGGCTGTTCAGGTAGCCTGAGGAACAGTATACTCCTATGCTCCTTCCCGCACAAATAGAGGAGTTTGGGGTTTATGCCTTGTCTCAATTACAAGTCACTGGACTGTCACGTTTGTGGAAAAAGGAGAGAAAAAACCACAGATCGGAGCTGAAAGTCAGCACAAGCTAAAAATAAGACAGAGACGCCAAAAAGAAAATAATACAGTCAGAGAGAATGATAGGAAGAGCCAAGAAAAAAGTTTTTTTGTTAACTGTCAATCCATTCTGCCCCAGCGAACCAACCAAAGTATGTTTGACTTTACAGAAAGTCTCTCAACAGCTCATAAATCTTTCATGCTCCTTCACACTATTGTTATGATACATCAGTACTGCCTTCCTCTCCAGGTACAGTGAGTGTGCACATTTTCTGTTCGAGCTCACCAAGCTAAACACAAGCTCCCTGTGTTACAGTTTTTTTGGCTTAACAGCATCAGCTCTGCGCCCACATCCAGCTGCATTTCCTTTACAATCTGCTGCCTGCCAACAGCCAGAGACATGCATTTGTACATACTGTAGGTCTGGACCTCCAGCTCAGGCCTGAAAACCCCTCTGTGTCAACTGGAACTTGGCCAGATTTCAAACGTAGCCTCCTCCCTTCCCCTTCGAATTAGGTCAGAACGTGGAGCCCTAAAGGTACAGCCTGCACCGTTAATCGTGGGAGGTCTTCCTGGGTGTTTGATATGCACTGTGAAGAAGCAGATAAATTGAATTTCCATATGGATATGTGAGGTTTGACCTGGTGCCGGTGATGGCCTCACAGAAGTTCTTATTCACTGTTTCTGAGTTCCACGTGAGGTTGAGCTGTGGTAAACAGCACCCCTGGCACAAACACATAGTTTCAATATGACGTGTTGCTCCTCCCGTCTCCTCCACTTATCATCCCCTGATACTTAAAACAAACTGGCTCAATTTCATGTAAAAGCAGTTCCCCTGCATTTTTACTGGCTGAGATCGAGTTTACTGTCTGCTGTGTTTAGAGGCTGCCATATTTTGTCTCATCCTTTTTCTCTTCATTTCCTGCCTCCCATAGAAGCCTTTTCCTCAAGGACAGCACTCATTTTCTGGCTAATGTTTTGTATTTATTTCCTACCACTTTGGAGGCAGCAGTCAGCTTTCAGATAAGTGATGTGGTCTGTGTTCACAGCGTGGGCATGCTGAAGCTATTCACTTGAGTATTTTTCCGGTCAGGAAAATCGATAAAAGACGATGATGATATTATAATGCTGAGCAATACAGACATTTGATCCTGTGGACTGAAAAAGAGCAAGTCACATGTTGTGACACGTTAAAATGTAATGCTATAAGTGCCCCTTTTGTCTCTGGGAGCAGTTCAGTTCAAACTGGGTTTGTGAGGAACACCTTGACACCTGCTTCTTAATTTGAATCAGCCAGTCATGGAGCAGTACTGTGATCAATTAAATCCTATAGATACAAGTCTTCAGTTAATGTTCAGACAGACTTTGACTACAGCATGAGTGCTGGTCAGATTCACAACAGTCTCTAGAGCTAGCTCATATTGGTGCAAAATTACCCTGCTTACACAAAATTGTTCCTATAAATTTCTAATCAACACATCTTTTCTATTTAGGAAACCCTGAAAAATGAAGGGAAAGTTTTAAACACTTAGTGAAATGGTCACATTTTAAGCCAAATCATAATATGTTCCTAAACCTGACCCATTTTGACGCATGAAAACTGAAAAGAAAGAAAGAAAGAAAATTAGTGAGAATGAAACTGAAATCTAGGAACAATGGCCTGACATGTGATGGGAACCCTGTCTCTCCTGGGTGAGAGTACTGAGCCACCAATAGAATGGATTAGAATAGAATAGAACATTTTGTATTGATCCCCATTGTGGGAAATGTACATACCACAGCAGCATCCAAAAAATATAGAAAAGCAAGTACTAGGAAATAACAATAATTAAGTAATAAAATAAGTATACAGACAAGAAGACAAAAATATACTATTGGATGAAAAAAATATTTACACTGAAAAAGAAACAGATTGTGCAAATTTGCTGTGCAAAAATAAATTATAACCATGTGTTGATGTTTGTCCGTTTGGTTAAGATCAGCCATTGATGCTGATGTTTTACAGTCTTATTGCAGCTGGGAGGAATGACCTGCGGTAGCGCTCCTTCTTGCAGGGTGGATACCTCAGTCTGCTGGTGAAGGAGCTACTTAGAGCCCCCACAGTCTCATGCAGCAGATGAGAGGGGTTGTCCATGATGGATGTGAGCTTTGTTAACATCCTCCTCTCACCCACCTCCTCTATGGGGTCCAGGGAGCAGTCCAGGACTCCTAAGCAGTCTGTTCAGTCTCTTTCTGTCCCTGTCTGTGCTCCCTCCTCCCCTGCGGACCACTGCATAGAAAAGAGCTGATGCCACCCCAATGTCCTAAAATGTCCGGAGCAGAGTCCTGCATACTCCAGAGGACCTCAATCTCCTCAGCAGGTAGAGACGACTTTGGCCCTCCTTGTACTGGACATCTGTGTTGTTGGACCAGTCTAGTTTATTGTTGAGGTGAACACCCAGGTATCTTTAGGTCTCCACT
This sequence comes from Stegastes partitus, assembly GCF_000690725.1. Lineage (NCBI taxonomy): Eukaryota > Metazoa > Chordata > Actinopteri > Pomacentridae > Stegastes > Stegastes partitus. The sequence goes on from NW_007577740.1 coordinate 1,579,380, forward strand.
ATCTCAATGTCCAGACCCTGGATGTTCAACGGTGCAGTCTGGGGTGTGTTCCTCCTATGAAAGTCAATGACCATCTCCTTCGTCTTACTGGCGTTGAGCTGAAGATGGTTCTGCTCACACCAGTTGACAAAGTCAGTGATGACGGTCCTGTACTCCCGATCATCCCCCTCGGTCCTGAAGCCTCACTGTGGTCTGTTGGTGAAGTAGTCGATGGTCCATGCAGCCTGCCCTTTCTCCTCCTGCCCTTTCAGGCTTCTCCCTGAGCAATGAAGGCCGAACTGTGTTAAAAGCACTAGAGAACTCAAAGAACGTTACTCTCACAGTGCTGCCGGTGTTCTCCAGGTGAGTCAGGGAAGCAGTAGGTAGACCACTGCGTCATTCACTCCAATTCCCGGTTGATACGCGAACTGCAGTGGATCCAGATGTGAGCTCACCTGGGGACGGAGGTTCCTGAGGATGATCCTCTGGTCTTCATCAGATGAGAAGTGAGGGCCACAGATCTGAAGTAGTTGGGCTCCCTGGGGTGCGTTGTCTTCGGGACAGGAACCACGCAGGAACTCTTCCACAGAGACTCCATCCTTCCCTCTTACCTCCTTATGTGGACTGGCTTTTTCAAGCTGGAAGCCATTCATACGTAAGTGTAAATAAGAAAATAGTTTAGTTGTACAGGAACATAGTTTTGTGTAGACAGGGCTGTGAAAAACACATTCTGCTCTGCAGATGAAAGCACCTTTAGACAGCTAAGAGGCCTGCTTGAAGCTAACAGAAAGGCTACAGTGACAAACTCTTTACAATTGTGCTGAGCAGAAAAGCATCTTAGACTTACAATAACCTTGAGGTTGATGGGTGACAGCAGAAGACCATGTTGGGTTCCCAGCTCGGAACAGCAATCTGAGGCTGCAGTAGGCATCATCAAAAACTGGACTACCCCAGGCCTCTCTTAAACTGTCTGCTGTCCCTATGTAATACTGGCACAAAAAAAGTTCACAAAAGATCATCTCACTAGATGTAATCTTGTAGAAAACCTGTGGGATGAGGTGCAACAGGAGATTGGCAGCCTGAACGTGCAGCTGACAAATCAGCAATGATGCGATGTAATCATGTAATGGAACAAATCTCAAAAGCAGGTTTCATACCACCAAGAACTGCAGCTGTTTTAAAGGCAAATTGCGACTGGCATTCAGTATTAGTACTGCATTTCTAATTACGTTCTCACTGACAGAAAACAAGTTTAAATACTGAAAATAAGTTTTTTTTTTTTATTTCCTAGACAGTGTTCTGATCCAAGCATTACTGTCTAAGCCACAATTTTAGCACTCCAACCACAGTGGCTACAAATGAGTCATTGAAACCTGTTACTATCTCAGGCCTGGCTTTGAGCTTTAGACATCACTGGACATTTTTAATTTCACTTTGCATTTGCCGTGTTAAAGGGAGTATTGTCATAAACAAAGGAAGGTAGAAGAAAGGTGCAGAAAAAAGTTAAATATTGTTTAGCTGATAGGTGATGTTGAGTGTGTTTCAAGGTCTGTATTTTTATTCTGGATCTCTAGTCTTACCGTTTTGCATAATTTACAATTCAGAAACCTCTTTATATTTTTGGATTTCATGCACCCCTCAGGTTGTTATTGTCTAAAATCAGATCTTTCTGTCCAATTTGCAAAACAGTAGCTTTTATTGTATAGTGGCCCAAGGACATGCAAATTTGTGAGCATTATTAGTGCTTACAGCGATTTTGAATAACAAAAATGAAATCAGAGGACAGATTAACTGTTTTTGGATAAAGTTTTATATAATAATAACACAAGTTGTTTTACTTGCCTTGTTGAGGACATACCAGCTTCTCTTGAGTTGCTTAAAGGCCAATCAATGGTTTCCGCATGACAAATGTGGGCTGTAAAAGTGGACAGTGGGTACATTGGCGCATTGTATGCAAGCCTCCAATGAATGTCTGAAAGGCTGTGGTTTTGTGCCTTTTAAAGGATGTAGCAGCTACTTGTAGACCAGACTGTAGCACTGAGTCAGTGATTACTCCTGCAGTCTAAAAAGCACAGTGGCTGGACATAGCACAGGATTTCTGGAGAATTCACAGCTTCCTACTGTTTTTGGGTATCATCTATGAAAAGCATGTAAAAAATTAAATCACTTCCAAAGTTCATCAGCAACTGCTTCAATTACACATTTTTTAATGGGTGAGTTAAAAAGATGTGAATAATGGAGAATGACCTCTTACAGTATCTACTCATAACAAGCATTTCTTTTAAGCACGACTTGTTTTCCTGGCACATGTGCAATCTGAGCATTTTCAGTCCACGTGGACCCTCATGGGCTTTGGTCCATGGTGAAATTTCTGACACACACACCCTTGCAAAAAGATGCTAAAAGAAATCAATTCAATGCAATGGAATTCAATTTCATTAATATAGCACCAATATACAACATATGTCATCTCATAGCCATGAAGACCTTACGAATTTTAAATAACAGAGAACCCAAGAAGCTAGCGTTGCCTTTGGATTCCCTATTAGCAAGCAGTCAGCGAAAGTGAGACGGAACCAAAAAAAAAACCCTTTTAACGGGGAGGGGGGAAAAAAACTCACAACAGAACCAGGCTCAGGAAAGGCAGCCAACCGCTTCGACCAGTTGGGGGGAGAGTGGGGATGACGGGGTAGGGGATAGCAGGAGGGGTTGGGGTGGGGATAGCAGGATAGCAGATAGAGAACAGACAAAGAATACAAACAAAAGAAGAATGAATTGACTGAAAGTGTTTTATTGCTTTTTTGTGCATCTTGAAGATCTGCAAAGCTACAAAGTCCCAAATCCACGCCAAAGGAAGTTTTTATCACTGCTCCTTAACTGGCTGAAATACCTTGTTTGTAGTCCAGGTTTTCCTCTGTTGCTTATTTACATCACAATGTCACACATTTGCATAACACCTGCTTAGTGACTAGATTGGCCAACAAATATGAATCAACTGACTCACCATTATATTTACCATCATTGAGCTACTTCTTTAGGGACTACGCCTTTCCATCTATATAACCAACATTACCTCATTTATGTCGTGCTGGCTGAACAATCAGATCAAGCTGAACTTTTTAGGATGTGGGCCTTAAAGAGGCAGGAGCCAGAGCAGAGCATTTCAGATAGCGGTTGATGACAGATGTGCTGCAGCAATGTACAGTAATAAGAACAATAATGTGTTGCTTTTTTAACATTTAAACATGTAAACATATTCTATTGGACTCCAAAATTAAAATTATAGACCTGTAAATGTGCAGAAATGGACTCTTTATGGAGTGTTTGCTGTTACCACAGGCAACGCAGTTGTTGCCAAATCCACTGGTACTAAAACGAACCACATAAAACCATGAAAATTATTACTTTAAGAAAGGCTAATTTCATAAAACATGTGGCCGCTGTAGACTTTAACAAACATCACTCTCACAGAAGTAAGTTTGTTGGGAACTACTTCGAGCTTTTTGCTGCTGTAGTGGGTATTTATGGAAGATGATTCACTTAAGACTACAGATAAACTACAGTGCCCATGAGGGAACATGTCATCGAGTGAAACAATGAAGCTGTATCGCACATAATAACAGCTATATCAAGTTTTTGTGACACAAACAATAATTGTAAAAAGAATCTTGGTTTTGTTCTTTAAATATGATTTGTTGACAGAGTAAGACAGAAAGAGATATTGTCAGTTTAAGCCACTATTTCCTCCATATTTCAGCTGCTGCTTTCTTTCCAGATTGTTTTAACCTGGAAATGATCTATCCCTGTTAAAAGTGGAGCATCAAAACAAGATTCAGCATGTGGGACTAAGCTTTGGACACAGCCCATCTACCTCTAGCGCATCAAGAGCATCGTTCCAATACAGCCTGGAAAATCCATCTTAAAAGTCAGAAATGTTATGACCTGGCAAAGTACTTGTTGAGTCCCAGATATCGATCAACAGCCCCATCCACCATCCACAGAAACGTTCGTTGTTTTGTATTATGGAGCTGTGAAACTCATTTCTCCTGCAAATAATCCATAATTGTGAGTCAAATCAGTGTCATTAAATATAGGTCATGTCGAAATGGTAAAATGAAAAATGGCAGTCAAAGGAGAAGTTTAAATAAAAAAAAGATATATTTGTGAAGAGTATGTGTGTATTAGACTTATTTCCTAATATTCAACAAAGTGAAGAGGATTTACAGCTCAGACAAAAATTACTTCATGTGAGTGTGACTTTGCCAGATGAAATAAATCGAAACCATGTCAGAGTTGGTTTTTGAAACCCCTCTGATGAAGATGCATCGACCTCCAGAGGACGATTCTGGGAGAAGAGGGAGATTAGTCACCTCTAGTGATAAATGGCTTTCTGGCAGACAGGAACAGTGTTTAGCCAGCCAACAGGCTGTTCTCCTTTTTCTCTGTCTGAGACAGACTGTCACGCCCATCACCATGAACACACAGTTTTGGTAATCAGTTGATGCTGCAAAAAAAGACAAGAATGAGAATTTGTCAGCAACTCTAAAAGATTTATTATATATAAAAAAAAACAAATAAATAAAAAAGCACAAGTCTCTTTATGATAACATCTTGAATTAATGCCTTATAGGTGGGTGACTCAGCAAACAGATCCTTCGCTACTGTGGCTAAACCTGTCAAAACTTTTAATTCTTGCTCTGCACATATGTAATTAATAAAGATAACTTTGGCAGATGAATCACTTAGGATTCCTTCAGGCTCATTTTTTCGCTTTTATTGTTTGGCTGACTGAAATAATCTTATTACCTGAAGCTAGGTAGCTAATTAAGTCAGTGTTGGGTGGTTGCATTGGGCTGACATTTTAATGTTTCCAGATAACACATTCCAAAATGGGAACCCTGTAAAGGCATCTTAGCTATACACCTGGTAACTGATACTGTGCAGAAACACTGAAAGTAAAACTGCTAAAAGTCATCATGCTCAGTACTTGATTCATGTTGCTTTTGTTGTGTTAAGTTTGTGCAATAGTGACAGAGAAAAATCATATCATGATGTTTTATTTTACAGTTAATGTCACTAATTATCTGATGAGCACAGACTTATTGTTTCACAAAAAAAAACGTAAAGTTTGGGAGCGTTTTGTTCATTGGATGTTGAAACAGTGTTCAGCACACATGGATGACACAAGAGATAAGAAACTACCATTTTGCTGTATTTGCACTCTTATTACAAAGTAAGAAATTATTGCTGCTGCTGCTTAAAATGATTTACAGCCTTTTGAATGTGATGCTTTATGCTTTCAAACAGTCTATAATCGCTGCCATCTACAGCAGCAAGATTTTTACTTGACCCTTGTTACAAGTTTTTGAAAAGCTGAAAGAGTCACCGTCCTTCAAACCCTGCAGATGTAGAGTATCTATTTCCTTCAGCTCCATTTCCACTACACGAGCATTTGGAAAACTCTGAGCAGAATAGGCCTGTTGGGTCTACTTATGGCGACTAAGCTATGATTGGAGAATCAGTGGAGGGTTTTCGCAAACAGTCAGGTCACCTCATGAACTGACTGACTGTTGTCCATCACTGAGCAGCACCTGTCCCTGAACGTACAGTAGGTGCCCCTGTGTGCTGCAGTGAGGGGAATACAGGTCCAGTGTGGCAGGGTGTTGACCCCAGACTCCTCCACCTACGTCCCCTGATGGACAGTACGTCTCCTCTGCAGGTGTGCATCAGCCTCATAAAGAGATGTCTGTGTGCGTCATGTTTGCCCTCTGCCCGTTTCATCATTAAGGTATCGGGATGAGAAAATAAGCGCTGTGAGGGAAAAGCGACCAGTCTTCTAGGTTTACCAATTTATGAAGCAGCTTTCATGAGTGAGGGGGCCCCCACTGCAGTTCCTGTTGAACACACGGCTATCTGTTTGCGAAGGGAGCGCTCGCGGTATGCCCATCTTGGCTTGCTGCCCCATGTCCATGCATTCCCCCCTTTGCAACCCCTTATACATACCACTAACTGCACATTCACTCTTTTTTTATCTCTCACGCCTCCCCACAGCCTTACAATCCCTGTAATTCTCCCTCATTCCCAATCTTTCGTCTGCCTTCGCCCTCGGCTGGAATGTTTTTACACACAGGGAAAATAAACCGCCATATACCAACGCCCGACCCTCAAATCTCTTCCATTTAGAGCATGCTTCAAGGCATTAGGGATGAAGAGGAGAGGCGAGGAACAGTGCACAGCAGCCTTCATGCAATTGTAAATGTAGCTGCCTTGGAAATGTTTACCTGGACATCCAGTGTCATACTTTCCTTGGGTGTTGCTGTTCCTCTCTCAGCGCCTGCAGAATGGTGCCTTTGTGAGTGAGAGTTCAGCACTCGGTGCACCTTCCTGGCCCCTCAGCTAGTCTTTCAAGCAAATGCTTCATCCCGGCACGAGAGGAATGGTTCTTACCTGGGCCCCCGAAAATCCACACGATGATAATCATCCTGTACTTATTTTGTCTAAAACCGTAGGAAATGTGTTTTTAAATCATGCTAATCCATCCCTGCCTCACTCATGTGTTTTCACGGGTTAAATTAAGAGGAAGTGCATTTCGATTGCATTTACCTGTTCGGGCCACTCAGTGCAGATTTGCTTTGGCACCCACAGAGCCGGGTGTTTCTTTTTACAGGACCAGCTTTTATATGTTACATAATTAAATGGCAGATGAAGGAGTGAAAGTATAGTCTGAAATGGAAAAAGGATTTATCATTGCCAAAACAATTTCCACACCATACCCACTGAGTTAAAGTCACAAACGGCTCCAGAGGGGTTTTAGTATTTTTGTCACAAGCCTTTGGCTGCACTGCTCTGTGGTTCACTTTGGACCCACTCTCATCTCTGTTCTACTTCCAGTTCTTGGAATGGCATCTATAAATGCAAAACGTCAATGTAAATTTAGCAGTGTTTTTGTTTTACATTTATTTTCATCTTGTAATCACAACCGAAAAGGAAACTATGTGCTGCTTTTCTGCCTTGCGTTTCTAGCAGGGGTCATGAAGTATCTGAGAAAGATGCTTGGTTGGGGTTTCCTCTCAGAGAGCAAAGATGGTTTAAGTTTTAGCGTGGATGTAGAAAAAAGGCAAGATGAAGTGCAATCATCGTGCAGCCGTCAACGGACAGGATTTTCTTTAACCAAAATATCAACAGTAGTGAAGCAAACTGTTCCCACCACACTTGCATATCATCACCTTATAAAGGTGATACAGTGACTTTGTTAGAAATTAGTTGTATATTTACACATTCAGAAAACACAGAGTAGCATTAGCATTCCAAATCTGACTCTTCGTTTAGCTCAAGTTTGGTCACTGCCAACTCCTGAGGAAAATATCTGGCTCTTTAGCATCTCTTTAGCAGCAACTGAACTCTGGATTCGTGGACAACCTGCTCCACCACCTGAGTCACAGGGGCTTTCTCAGAGCTTTTCTTTGCAGACGACAGCTTCCGTTCCATCTGCTACAATCTAAGGTGGGTCTAAGGGAAAAGAGAGGCACATAAAACTAGAAGATGCATGTCAGTTATTCAGCATTTCAGTCTTTGTTATTGTCACTTCAAACTGCTAGAAAAAAAAAAAAAAAAACGGAGAGAGCCATAGCCAAGACAACCAAAGTCCCCAAAAGACATAAATTCACAATACAACACAGTCCTCGCTGACCTCCCTGCTAACAGAAGAAGAAAGTTAACTGGAGAAAGAAAGGATGCAACCAAATTGGCAGCTCTGCCCTACAAAGGGTCCAACAATTAGAACATAGACAAAAGGGAAACAGCAACAAAAACCAATGGAAACCTTACATTTAACAGCTCTCACTACGCCTGAATTTATCCTAGCAACAGTACAACAGAGCTATGTACAAAGTCCAAACCAGCTAGCTCACAAAACACTACTCTGGGTGTAAGCAGGTGGCAATAAATAGCCAAAAGACCTTATAGTGCTGGCCGTCTGGGTCTAAATACCCCAGCTGGATGGTGACTGGCAACTAACACTATGACTGAGGAAGGAGGGACTACAGCCGAGACCTATGGTGCACAAATGTTTCAATGTTTCATCATGCATACATTCATATATGGAGGAACTTAGCCCCCAGCACACAAAATCAGTTAAAACAATACCAAACCAAGACATGAGCACCTTGAAAAATCAAAATGATAAACTGAAAGACACCATATATACTGGTCATTAACTGTCAGTGAAAACGATCGCTAGCTGCAGCCCACTGTTACAGAAACAGGAGGAGAAGCTCAACGTTACATAACAAGGAGACCCAGCACGCAGGTGGGGATTCACTGTGCGAATCGTTTAAGTTGCCGAGACCCTCCGATAGCAATCAATGCTGATGCTGGGGCCAGGGGCCTCAGAGCTGCTGAGTCTTCAGGGGTCTTCAGCGGCACAAAATGTCCCTCAAGCCAAGGCCAACTTAGGTCAGTTTACCATACACCAGTACTGTAGACCCAGGGCCCATCAGATAAGATGTCCCAGGACATTCCTGAGTGGCGGGCCCCCTCCTCCAGGGCCTAAGCAGGGATTCCTGCAGAGTGCTCGGGAAACGGTTCCCACTGGAATGCCAGGATTTGATTGATCCATTGGAGGATCAGACTAAACCTACAGAAGCTGATCCAGCCTTCAGTCCGGCTCGTCCTCCTATCCAGACATTCAGGAAACACTTAAGCTAATATTGTGAGAGATTCGTTGTTCTGGGTTGTCAGCACTAGCACACTGCAGGATGCTCTTTGTATTCATTCCTGCAGTAGAAAGTTGTTGAACATGCTCTAATGCATTTCAACTTCGGTAAAATACACACGAGTATAATAAAAAGCTCAATGCTGCACTTCCCAACCAGAGCTCAGTCAAACAGGACAGCGATGTCCATTGCTGTCCATGTTTCTGACTGCAGCATTCTGCAGTTGTTCATCCATGAAAGCGACCACTGCTCATTCTGTTTGTTTTTCTCGTGTTTATTCCAAACTGTCCACTGCCGCTGGAAGTGTAAAATGCATCATGACTTATCTTCAGCCCACAAGTGTACGGTTTCAGCCCCGAGGACTGTACATGTAATCCTAGTGTTGAAGTAAGTTATATTGGTCGAAATAGAAATGCAGATTTACAACACTTGTCATACCGTTGTGTGCAGCTGTAAGTGTCTTGACCTTGGAAAATCTCCTGCTCTGACAAACACGTTACTTAACTTACAACAGGAATTTTTCTTTTACCATAAATGAGGGCTGGGTGATAAAGCTGAAAAGTTATCATGATAAAAATGTTTCATTTTATTCGATAATGATAATAATGGACAACTTGTAATGACCTTTAAAAGCTTTTTTTTTTCTAGCTGTGTTGATGGATTTTCCTTTCAGTGTCGTATATAATGAGAATTTTAGGGATAAATTGTTGGTGTGCTACTGTTGGCCTCGTACTGTTTGGTACAGTCTCCTGATGATGCTCTCAAGAGCAGAGGGAAGGCCAGAGAAAATATTGCCACTGGTGACTTTATACATACAGCCAACATAGGCAATTTAGAAAATTAATGAAATTCATAAGAATAATAAGACTGTTCCATCCTGATGTGTTTGCTGGATCTTTCTCTGTTCTTTCTTAGTAGCCACTGCTTATACATACATCTTGGTGCGCCAGAGGATTTAACCACCCGACACTGGAAGTTCAAAATAACAAATGTAAAAGATTTCATGTGCTGGGTATGATTACTATTATGTAATAAGCAATAAAGGGTCGAATTTCTGTGAAAATGTCCGAAAATGTCATTATTAGCTTCAACACACTGCGCAGTATGTCAATCTCCCTTCTCTCCCGCTGTGTGTTCTAAAAATATTATGTCAGCGATCAGATGCGACACATTCCAGCTGAAAAGAACACCTGAACTCGTTCACTGGACTCTGTGTTACCGGTAAACTCTCGTCTGCACAGCGGCTGGATCCTTCCTCTGTCTGGATCAGTGGGTTCACACCAGGCCTGCTGTCTGGCCTCTCCGTCTCCCAGGAGTCCAGGAGCTTACAGTCCTCACAGTGGTATCTTTGTGATAGCTGGATGGAACAGACTGATCCTGCAAGCACTGAAGCTTTTGCTGTCACAGTTCTGCCCTACTTCTTTTATCTTGGTTTCTATCTTCATTTTCTATTCTTGTTGTCTCTTTTTCCCTCTATTTGCATTTTTTTTTTTTGCTGTGGAGACAAAACAGACAGCTTTTAGTGCTTCCAGCAAACATGTCTATGAAAGTCTCCAACCCAGGAGTTTGTCCGGCCAGACTGCAAGAAAAGCTTTTTTGTTTTACTATTGACGTGTTGTTCAACAGTTGCAATCCTCAGGGGGATGACGGGCACACAATTGAATGTTTTACCATAAAATTTACTGGCAAATTTGTCATTATAGCAACAAAATGGAATGCAAATATTAGTGCCTAAAGCAGTGACATCCTCTCCATTTGTCTACAAACTGTCCTCTGGAAGTGAATGCAGCCACAAACACCAAGATGCTCTTCCCCTGTCTTCGTCTGGCACATTCCACAATAAAAACAAAAGATTCACAGATGACAAACTAGATCACTGTCATTTGCACCAGAGTTTGTGGTTCAACCTCAGGCAACTGATTTTGTGATCCAGATGGTGAGTCTGTGGCTGATGTCTGTTACTGTGACCAGCAGAGGCGCACCTTCAGGACAGGCAAACCAGGTAGTTGCCTTGGGCCATGAAGCCCCTTAAACCTATGCAGGCCCCTATATAGTGCATTGAAGGTGGTGCCCGACCAACCCCACCATGTGGGGCCCCCCTCCAGCTACCGCTTACCGGTCAGTCCGGTTGTCTGATAAACAAAGTGAACTTTCAGCACAATGAAGCGACACTTGTCAGGTTTCCAGGAAAGGAAGAAGAGACGGACGGAGGAGGAAAAACATAAACAAGAAAGTGGTAGGTGGACATGCTGCTGATAAATGCACAAGAAGATTGATTTCAGTTCATATGTAACTTACAGGTGTCGTGCACATTTGCATATCATTCTCATCTTCTGTTGAGTTGTAGATGAGCTCATAATAATATAAGTCACTTTTGTTTCCAAAATTTTGAACATATCATATAGGCAATGGAAAAGCCTATAGAGTGAGAGTTAGCAAATGTTTACATAACATTAGCGAATGTATAATAAGCTAGATAGGAGCTAGTTTATGAGCTGGCGAGCTCGCTGAATCTAATCAAACCTTTTTTTAACAGGTAATTGCTACAAATTGAAATGACATCTGCATTAAACTCTTGATATATAGTAATTACAGTTAGAGACTCACAAAAAGGACGATGTATAATAAGTAAATAATAAATGGTTAAAATTGTGCATACTGTGCTGTAAACATCTTGACTTAGTTAACCAGCTGCTGCTATGATGTCTAATTATGTTAAAGGGCCCAAAGAAGACAACTGTACAAATAATGTGTCATACTATGCATAAAAATAACAGTTCTGTTTTGATAATAACTTTATATATGTATCATAATTTTTGTTTTAGGAGCACTGCGGACGTTTTTCCAGCCCACTCCTACATGTACCTCTTTGCCTGGGGCCCTAAGAACCTACAATCAGCACTCGCTTAGTTGTTTCAGATCTGCATCCAGCCGTATGTATGGGTTCATGAATTTCTCCTCTTTCACTAAATGTGGGACTAATGAAATTGAAATGAAATAAATGTTTATTTTTGTTATTAATTAATCAGTAAGTTAATGAATAATTCCTGAAATAATGACGAATGAATAGCAGCAAATTATGCTTGAGGCTTAAAAGACTAAATATTGTGTATTTTTATTTTTTGTCTTATGACTAGAACATGATACCAAATATTTGATGAGCTCTCAGGAACTGAACTAAAAACACCAGTCAAAGCTGTTGGGAATGATTCCCAAAAAGTACCAAATGCACCATAAAACATCTTGAAACCGATTCAAAGCAAAAGTGAGTCAATTTCAAGAAGGAAAAAAACCAACTAAATACCAGCATGATGAGTCTTGCACCCAGACTTTGGTACGTTTCAAACCAAACTCATCAGGGAACTATAAATATTGTATGAGATTTTAGTTGTTTTGAAAAATTCAATGTGCAGACACTTTACTTTAACAGAAATAAAGATGTTTTTCCATGTGGACCTTCACGTCAAAAACGCCCAACAAAACAGACATGAATCCATAATACAGCCCTTCTGAGATTATTCTGCACCTCAGAAACTGTGACTCCTTTGTTACAGAGTTAACAACACTCAGAAACTCACTGTGGAGGTTTTCAAAAGTATATTTTAAGGTCTCAGCTGGTAGAAATCCTTTAATACTGCATATAGGATGTGAAGAAAACCTGTCTGAGGTGATTTATTTTCTTTTCCTACAAATAAGCCCAAAACTCCCGTGTACATAAAGTCATTCTTTGTGTTCTCTGTGCATAACGATTAACTTACTTGCATGAAACAGCATTTTGGTCGGTGCAAGGTTATTTTAAGTCAAAGGAAATGGTCCCGTTTTTACAAAGCAGTGAACACAGATGCTTGTGATATTTCTAGAAAGCCTCACACTAACCTGGAACAGCCTGTTTCTGTTTAGTTAGACTGTGTGGCATGAGATGTGAAATTAGGATCAGCAGTGTCTCACCACAAATCAGTGTCACCTTGGATTTTAGCTACAAGCATTTTTTCTGTTTGTCTGAACATCCAAATTACAGCAAAATATTAACAAATGTAACTTGCTTGAAACTGGGTCAGTTCCCAAATGAGCAGCAACGTGTGTCTGTTTAGCTTGTCAAATGAAATGATGAAATTGATAATGTAAGAAGCACAATAAATGTCAGGTAGTGAAGACCTTCAGGTATTTTTAAAGAGGAAAACAGGTGCATTGTCAAGATGGAGCATCCAATTCCCAGCATGCTCCCTCAGATGCCTCAGGACATTACAGTAAATGTTGGTGTTGACAGTCTGATCTGGGGGATGGATTCACAAATTCATGTTGCACAATTACGTTTATGTCAAAGAAAACTAAAACCATCCTCTTGGTTTGCTATTGTCCTGACATGATTTCTTCAGTCCTGGAGACTGTGGGCTCTTCCACTGCAACGACTCTCAGTGGGTACCAGTGATGATCCTCGGACATCCTGGACCTGTTGATAGAGATCCTTACAGACTTTAAGACGGTGTTACTTCTGTAGATTCCTGGAGAAATCGCAAATGTGGACTTTCAAATAGTGAGAAAAAAAATGCACTTTACATACATACAATTCATGTTGAATACTGTTTTAGAATCATGAATGCTGCAATATACATATTTCTTGGGCATATGCATATTTTTATGCACATTTTACCAAACCTAACCAATCTATATAATGTGGGTCCTTTTGGCCGTGACAGAAACTCTGGTTGATGTTGATGGTTGGCAAGCTTGTTAGCAAGACATGCTACTGTTTGCACCTTTCGATTCACATCCCGGTGAGGACACTCGGGGTCTTTCTGTGTGGAGTTTGCATGTTCTTCTTGTGCAGCTGCAGTTCTGTCTGGGTTAATTGGTGATTGTAAATTGTCCGGAGGTGTGAATGTGAGCGTGCTTGGTTGTTTCTCTGTGTAGCCCTGCGATAGAGGGTGTCCAGGGTGTCCCCTGCCTTCACGCTGAATCAGCTGGAATAAACTCCAGCGCCCAGCAACCCTGGTGCATAGATAATGGATGGATGGATGGATGGATGGATGGATGGATGGATGGATGGATGGACGGATGGATGGATGGATGGATGGACGGACGGATGGGTCTTGTGATTCTTAAAATATCCCTTTTACAGTTTCTCAGCATGTGAAGGGCAGTCACTGTTTTCTGGAGAGAGGTTTTACATACATTGGTCCATTGGTACTTTTCTCAGCCAGCAACAGCTGACACCAGATGTTCACATGGGAAAACATTGCAAATCAGTGTTATTGATGTAGGCAAGTGAGACATTGTACATTTTCCATAACCATTGCTCTATTCAAGTGTTATTGCTTCTCGTTGCTGTTCTCCATCGTTTTTGTATGCAACAGTACGTGCAAAGTATTGCTCCAATAGTAAGTACTGGGACTTTTGTATAACACTCATGTCATGTCTGAACAAAGTCATAACAAACATTTACTCAATGATGACCAAAGTCATTACTTTAACAATGTCACGTATTCCGTGTCGGAAAATGGCTTAAATAAATGCAGTAGGTTCCCATCAGATAAATCTTCACTTCTCAATTGTTGTAACTGCTTTGACTAACAAACTGGCTCCTAATGTGAAAGAGTTATGGGAGCGTTAACTCTCGTGTCTCTTTGAGACCAACTGGCCTGGTTCTTGTTTTGGGAGCCAGTTTAAAACTCTCACGTTTACTTCACAGATTAAAGAAGGCAGTGGACGGAGGGAGCGTGATCTACTGTGTCTCCAAGTTCAGACACACACCAGAGAAAGTGCCAAAAACACAGAAGTTGCCAAAATACCTCTACTATGTCATCATAATCACTAATATCATGTGCTGGAGCGTAGGACATTACTTTTAACAGACGCTGATATAATTTAAGAGCAAATCTCTTCACAGTATCCAGCAGGGAAATGGGAAAGTAGTCATGCAGTACAAGCAATTACTTTGATGGAAGATTTTCCACATTAATGCAAATGATACAGGATAGGACTGGATTGTGTAAAATTAATACAGAGACATTTTATATAAAACTAAAAGATGTCTTTGTGGATGGCTGCAAAAGGAGAATACATACATTTACTCAAGAATGTGAAATCTGTACTGTAAAATTGAATCGAGAAATGAATCGGTGTGTAAGGGAAAACAGAGCTCTGCTTTCTCTTCAGGCCAAACATTCGTCTTTGCCAGTGACGTCTGGCTCTCATGCATCAACAGTGGCTTTGTAGAGGAGCCACGCAGCAGAACCGGTCTTCTGATTTGTCCTTTTTTCATTTGCAGCAATCTAAATCTGCAGGCAGGTGTCCCAGAGTACACCAGTGCTTGGCGGGGTGACGTGTAATAGCAGAGGACCCTGCTGCTGTCGATTAAAGGTCATAGCGCCTGTGAACAAGCAGAGTACTTGTCAAACATCAGTCGGCTGCTTACGGAGCAACACGCCACCATCAGCTGAGTCCAAGTCTCAGAGGGGGTCTGACACCTTGAAGAGGAGGAGGGTGGAGTGTCTGTGTTTGATGCGTGTGCAAGTCATTGAGTTTACTGAGAAGCTCAGGTCGGACATGAAAGACTCCAGAGCTACTTCACACAGCTGATTTTAACCCCCTCCGCTGAAACCATCAGCTACCAGACGTTAGTAGGTGCTGAATAAGACAGGTTAACACAGCCTTTTATATGATCTCACACAAATATTAATTAGTTAACACACAGCATCTTAGCATCAACAGAAACCACAGCAGTACCCACAATAGCTGCGTCACACAGAAGGTTATTACTACATTGACTAAGAGCAGAATTCTTTTCTATGTCCTTATTAGTACACATCCAGTTTGTGATCCTTGTAAATTTCTTTGGTGGCCTTTGCTCTACACTTACACACAGCTACTGTTGTTACACAATGTCACATTAAGACTGTTTTCTTACCTCGGTATGCGAGGCTTGTGAAAGTGCCAGCCATACACACACACATACAGCATATTCATTTATTTTTGTTGTGTAATTTGACAAAAAAAAAAAGTTCATGCATTCACATGACAGACAGACGCACAGAAATAATCATTCAAAAACACACTTTGTTAGCGACCCTCGCTGCCTATAAGGTCTCTCCTTGTAGAGGTGTTTATAAGCTGCTGACCAGCGCCTAATGGTTACTTCATGTGCTTTGTGAAGTGTTGACATTTTTACATTTTGACCAGAGCCGGCACTTAAAAGTAGACGCAACCAACTTTAGAGAAGAATAGTAGGAGAACCTATTATTTTTATGTCACTTTACAGAACTGAGACATTTCTAGTATAAAAATGTATTTCATTGTCAGATTTGACCATTTATTCCAAACCTTTTGTTCCAACCCCTTTAAAAAAGAAGCAGCCTCTTACAGTGTGGGGTTCATTTTCAGACGTCATGGTCATATTTCAAAGAACCGATCTCCATCAATATAGCCCTTTATGTTTTAGGTGATGTTACTACATGATAATCAGAGTGAAAAAGTCTCCAACAGTGGGTTTCAATTATTAAGGATTTTATTTACAACACATTTAACAATAAGATTTGTTCGTTTTTACTGACGGACAAAGCAAAAGCTGAATACCAAGAGGGAAACATAACAGCATTTAGGAAAAGGAAAAACAAGAAGACAGCAGCTGTGAAAATGCTAAATTCTAAATGTCAATATTAATAAAATAAAACGATAAATAAAATAATGAGGGCTGCAAGGTGGAGCGGTGGTTAGAAGGTCACCTGGTGAGGACACCTGGGATCTTTCTGCGTGGAGTTTGCATGTTCTCCCCGTGCACCGTGAGTTCTCTCCATGTTCTCCGGCTTCCTTCCACCAAGTCCAGAAACATGTTGAGGTTAATTGGTGATTCTAAATTGTCCGTAGGTGTGAATGTGAGTGTGCTTGGTTGTCTGTCTCTAAGTATAGCCCTGCAATAGACTGGTGACGGGCGTCTCCTGCCTTCTCCTTAAATTAGCTGGGATAGGCTCCAGCCCCCCCCCGCAACCGTAGTTAGGATTAAGTGGTGTATAGATAATGGATGGATGGATAGAATAATGAAAGCGATAAATCCTTAATAAGCAATAAAAACTTAGGAAAAGCAAATCTATAAAAATTGGTCAGACATGATTTAAAAGAAGCCAATTCAATTTGATATGTTTTTATTGACATGAATGTCAGAGTTACTGCCAAAGCATCAAAGCTGGTGTAATTTAGAATAATGGAGAAAAAAAAAATCTATTTAGTAGCAGAATTGAAAAATGAATAAAATGATTAAAAGGAACACCAACAAAAAGGAAAAAAAAAAACCCACTAATTCAAGCCTTACCTCTTCAGGCAGGTCATTGCAAAGCTGAGGGGC
Organism: Stegastes partitus; assembly: GCF_000690725.1. Taxonomy (NCBI): domain Eukaryota; kingdom Metazoa; phylum Chordata; class Actinopteri; family Pomacentridae; genus Stegastes; species Stegastes partitus. Next base: position 1,596,411 of record NW_007577740.1, read on the forward strand.
CCTCATGGCAATAATACAGTCACTTTATACAGCCACAAGTGCCCCAAGCGAGGATCTATATGATCTGGTTTATATGTGGTCAACATTTCTGCCATGGAGCCTGAAACCAAACACTGATGTGTTTAAAGTGATCAGCAAAATCATAAAATCAGTTTTAAAACAAACAGGAATGGAAAGAAGCCAGGGCTGGAGTGGTGTCATGTCGACTGCTCTGGAGGTGAGATGTTGATTCATGTCAGTAAGGAGGGAAGCTCAGCGGTCAAGCCTGGAGAAAATTCATGCAAGAATCATAGTATCAGCAGCATGTGGGCAAAGGTTTCATTTTGGAGTTTGTTCTTAACTGAAGGACTGAAAAACATTTTTTTGATCAGTGGTTAAAAATTAAAACACAACTTTGTTTCCCTGATTTTTTACGACACTCTGCTGAGTCATTTCCATTATACCTGAGGTCGGCTAACGGCCAGAACACACAAAGAGTGCTGAAATGAAATTCAGCCCAGTATTAAAGCCAACTGCCGTATCAGTGTGACCCAGTGTGTTCCTCGCCCAAAGTGAATTTATTTTTGTTGTATTAAGTGAAATTTAATCAGTGTTTTACCTCCTCGGCCAAAATGAAGAGACTCATTTGACTTGATTTGAGTCGGCTCAGAGCAGACGGTCACATCCTTGTGGTGTGGCACTGACCCAGTCCTCCACATCCTCTTCCTGTGGATGCTGGGAACAGAATATGAATTAGATTCTGGACTTGTGAGGACTTCTGTTTCAGATTTGGATCAGCAGCACCGTTACTGCGGCTCATATCGCTCCCTCGTATTTACTGACTGGTACGGAGCCAGGGCATGAACTACAGCATTCCCCCATAATGCTCTCCTTCATCAGGCCAGTGTGAAGTCTGGATCATCCAGTCTGGACGTCTGCTTCTGTAACCTCCAATGTAGAGAATACAAGACTATGAATATTAATACTGATAAGGGGGTATTTTGTGTTAAATGACTTTGAATAACTAATCTGCTGCATGTTAAATAGCGCATAAGATTTCACAGTTCACTGGGTAAAAAATTTCCTTAAATGGTATCTTCAAAAAAAATCAGCTGGAAACACTTGTGAATCCTTTTATCACAGCAGGCGAAGCTGTGTAGAGAATAACTGCAGCATCTGTGTCTCCTGAACGTTCCAACACCCTCGCTAGTCTACACAGATACACTCATTGACTCGTTCATTTGCTCACTAACACCCTGCAACTGTTTGGCAAACGCCCGTCCGCTTGCTGACAACCGCAGGCCTGTCTCCCAGCTTCCCCCAGCAGCCCCCACCAAACATATTGACTTTACCCACTTCGTTTGGAAAGAAGGAAAAGAGAGCAGTGGGCCAGAAGGCCTCCTGAGAGAGTGGTGAGACCCAGCCAAAGGCCTCAGTGAGGCGGGCTGAAGGCCGGCCTCTGTTCCCTGAACCCGAACTCTCACAGGAGAGGCACTGAGAGACAGTTGATAAAAGAGAAGAGAATAAATTTAATGGAAAAATGTTCATTTGACTTTCCAATGACAGACACAAATGCTGTGACTGTAACAGAGTCATAATTCACCCTAAAGCTGCATTTACTGATCTTCTTTGTCCACTTGGGTGCAGCGTGACAAGCTGTAAATATAACTTTGACATTTTAGCACCTTATAAAGCTGATGTGGTGAATGTGTTAGCAAACAGTTGCTTATTTACACAACTAGCCAACATGGAGCAATGTTATGGTTCATTTAGAGTCATGCTTCTGTCCATCTAAGGAATATAAAACCAACATTCACTCTTCCTTTAGCTCTCGTTTGCTCTCCACCAGCTCCTGATGGAAATATCTGTTTCTTTTGCTGCAAAATTCAACACAGATTCACCAGCTAGTCACTTGATTTGTGTGTTTGCAGATTGATACTGGATAGGTAGTGTAAAGTCCATCCATCCATCCATCCATCCATTATTTATACACCACTTAATCCTCACTAGGGAGATGGGGAGGCTTAATTTAGAGACAGACAACCAAGCACACTCACATCCACACCTATGGACAATTTAGAATCACCAATTAACCTCAACATGTTTTTGGACTGTGGGATGAAGAAGAACCCGGAGAGAACCCATGCTGCACACAGAGAACATGCAAACTCCACTCAGAAAGATCCAGGTGTCCTAACTGGGGCGCAAACCAGGGATCTCTTAGCTGTGAGGCAACGGTGCTAACAACAGAGCTACCCTGGCAGTGTAAAGTAACAGTGAAGTTGTGGGTCATAAAACTACACATAGTCCTGTTTAGTAAAGCAAACAATGGTGACCTCTCTTTTGAGAAGCCAAATTCTGTCTTTTGCTAATCAATTTTGGGATATGCTTGCCATTTTAGATAAGAAAAACACATTAAAATACTTCCCATAAAATGTCAGGTGAATGCAAGAATGTATTTGTAACGCGGTCAATATCTGAAGTCTTCTGATGTAACATTGCTGCTTCATCAACCTGTTAAAGTGATGACATTCTGTCATTGAAACATACATTAAGTCACTTTACCTTCACAATACTCTGGTATTCATTCAGATGTTACCCAGCACAGGAACAGAGAGACACATGGTGCCCATGTGATAAATGTATACAAGCTAAGATTGGACATAACATCAAGAGATGCATAATACATGATAAAGCACTCATGAGCATAAGACTAAATCTGAACTAATGACAGATTATCCAACTGTCCAAATAACTAACAGCCTAGTTTGTTTATAACTTCCTGAAAACACTGAAAACTCTGTCCATGTGTGATGATGATCTAGCTACGACTTTATCAACAGTAAAATCAAACTAATCTAACAGCCGTGATGGAGCTCAGGACTTAACCTGAGGACAGCTGCTATGTAACAATTGATTTAGTTGTGTACACTCATGAATTGTGACTCTGTACAACAGCTCACCTGTCCAGGGTAATAAAGAAAGAAAAAAAGAGTTTGGCAGTAAACTGTGTCTTTTGCTCTTTAGGATATTTTTGGACCAGTGTTGGTGCTAAAATGTGGAAAAGCCTTAAAATCACTTGACTCAACTAGAAGTATATCACTTGTGCTTTCCCATCTCTAAATGTGACAGCATGCAGTTCAGACTTGTGAAATGTTCCAAATTATACAGAAATGGTATTAGTTCCAACTTTGTTTTGCATTTTTGCCTTTATTTGACGGACAGTTAGAGACAGGAGACGAGGTGACATGCAGAAAAATTACCCTGAGCCAGAATCCATACCATGTGACAGACTTTAGCCCTTATACCCGGGACACCTGCTCATCCGGTGAGCTATGGGGGGGGCGCCCACTACTGTAAACACTGTAGCCAACATGTTCAGATGCTGTCCCATTGATGAAAAGACATGAATGTCTAAAAGAGGCTCCTAAGTAGTGTTTAATACAAGAGGTGTTAGTTTTTAGCCACGTAACACTTCTTTGTTGGTCTCTTTTCACTGAAAACCTGCTGTGTGGTTATGGTAGCCCAGCAATCCAAGACCTGAGCCCAGATTGCTCCACTAGCCCTTATGCCTCTGCGGCTACTACACCCTTTGCTTTGACTCCGACAGTTTGGTGATGAACAGTAAAGTGTAAAAATAGACTGCCGTATCTAGATTATACACTTTAGACACATTTCTCAAAATAAATAAATTTACACATGGTGACTTCAGTTTAGCTTTTCTCAACTGCTACTCTTTCCATTTTCCCAGCTCTGCTTCTTCTTTGTATCCAGTGTTTAGGTCTCTCACATCTACTCTCAGATGGCCTCCAAGCTGACCTTCAGTATCTGTTTTCAGAGTTCCAGGAGTTGAGCGTATGTGCGACTTGTAGATGCTAACACGCACTGAAGGGGTCTGTTTTTTTGGAGGTGTAAATGAGGAGAGTACAGACGTGTGGAGTGAGTGGTCCTTAGTGTGTCTGTTTGGGGCCAGCTGGCTTTTCTATTTGTTATTCGATCCTATTCAGCAGCATACCGCACCCTGGTGTAAAGATGTCTACTCCGGCTCTTATCAGGAACACAAACAAACAGTAATGTGCACGTGAACACACCACACAAAGTTCATGCACACACCACAGTGCTGAGTGTGACATGTTGCTGTCCGAAGCTGTTTATAATCAGTCTGCGGTTGTATGTTACATCTTACACGGCAGTGAGATCTGTGGCATCGTCACACTACATTTGTTTCAGAGCTGGACACTGTTTTTTTCTGATCAGGGATTTCTGTGTAAAGAAATAACAGTAACAAAACTTTAAAAGTAGAATAAAAGATGGACAGATGGTCACAGACACTCTGGCATGCTGTTTATCTAAATTCAACTGAAGCTGGAAACCTCGAAGAATTTCGAACAAACATTAAACTTTTTCTCTGGTTTTCTTATAAGCAGTAAAATATCAATTAAGCCACTTATGCCATCTGTTTTGACTGCATTATCAGCCTCAAATACATCTTACCCTGCCCAGTATGAAGAGCACCACTTCAATAAGCATTGTTCAATAGTTATGGTACCCATTAAATGCGTTGTCCTCATTGAATGTGGTATCTTCTTCCTTAATACACCCAAAGGAGCAAAAACCTGGACCAGTCAGAGACACTGTTGTCAGTCTCTATTTCATAATGAGAGTATCCTCAGCCAAACAGGAAATCTGTCAACTTTCAGAGAGGAGGAGAAACCTGGAGCAGATGATGGGAGGAAGATAAGACAGTAATAAAACAGTAAGAGGAGCTAAGAGAAAACCCATCCGCTGCTTTGATTTACAGTACCAGTCAAAAGTTTGGACCAACATGCTCATTCAAGTCGTTTTCTTTATTTTTGGTTTTCTATTTTGAGGAATGAAACTAAAGCCATGAAATAACACATGTGGGATTATGTAGGGGGGAGAAAAAAGTGTTAATCAAACCAAAAGATGTTTCATATTATCGATTCCGCTGCTTGCTTTGCACACTATTGGCAAAATCTTAACTAGCGTTATGAGGTTGTCACCTGGAAAGGTTGTCGCAGGTGTGCTGTGACAAAAGTTACCAAGTGATATTGGAATGTCTTGCTTTCCTAATGCTTTTGAGATCAGTTATGTTATGCTGAGGTAGTGTTAGTATGTAGCAAACAGTATAAATCAGCTTCGATAGGAATCCATATTAGAGCAGGAACCCGCACAGCTAAGCAAAGAAAAATACACTAAACAGAAAGCATTTCAGTCACATGTTTGAGTCATCCATGTGCAAAAAACAAAAGGTCTTCTATGTTCATCAATACAACAATCTAACCTGCAGGTGTAGGTTCAAGTCCATGGTTCTCCATTGTGTATGGAGCTCTGAGCACTTCCAAAATGCAGGTGACCAACACAGTACCTGAAAGGTTCTCCGCTAAACATGCTCTTCATGCAATGTTTTTTTTCTAGACACAGTGTCAATCCATCATTACTTAACACAAAAAATTTCAAAGCGCAGTAGCAGAAACCATCTATGATTAAAGGAAAAACAAAGGAAGGAAGTCCAACCCCTACCTCTGCTGCAGAGAACAAGTTCTTCGGAGCACCACAATGCAGTGGACACATCTCAACCTCAACTGTTCGGAGGACACCATGTGAATCAGGTCTTCATGGTCGAACTACTGCAAAGAACCCACTACTGAGACACGACAATAGAAGAGATCAGCATGGTTCAAGAAACACAAAGAATGAACCAGTGACCAGTGGAAATCTAGACTTTGGCCTGATGAGTTCAAATGTTAGATTTTTGGTTACAGCCCCAGAGAAGATGAATAGATGGTTTCTGCATGTCTGATTCCTCTTGTGATGCATGGAGGAGGAGCTGAGATGTTGAGAGGGGAATTCAAAAGATAACCAGCATGGCTACTACAACATTTTGCAATGGCACGCCATTCCATCTAGTTAGAGCTAAGTGGGGCTATCTCCGGTTTTTCAAAAGAACTTTGAGCCAAAACACACCTCCATTGTTATATACACTGTCACACAGGTATCCTAAATTTGAATCATTGTATTGTATTGTTTTGTTTAAATGCAGCATCATCAAGCTATCATTTATCAATTTATGATACAAATTCACCATATTGGAGATTTGTCTCATGCTAACATTGCTATTTTAAGCCACAGACACATTATATGGCTGCAAATGTGGCTGTTATGTATTCTATTAGAATACATAAGTGCTGTCCTAGTTGATCCCAGCTAGCTTTAATTCAGTCACCTGTTCAGCCCTGAGCTATTTTTCAGGCCTTTGCTCAAAAATTACATACCCATAATAACAACAGTTTATCTCTGCAACCACAAGGTCTATTTGAATAATTATTTTGTCATAATAAAAGGACCACTTGTAAGATTTGTTCAGATGTGTAAATATCAGTATATATGTTACTGGTTAAAAGTAAATGAAGATGGCACACAACACAAATTTAAAAATTTCAGGTTCGCCTAAAAGAAAAAAAGCACTTTCAGGATTATTATCTCTTTGGAATGATCCAGCTGCAGCTCTAATCCTCTCCCAAATCATAGCACAATGTGTGAACAGTCTATCTGCAAAGGCTGACTCTGATAAAGTGAAGCAGAACAAAATTACAAAGTTTTTAGTACAGACAGTTCAGACGAGGTGACATTTTTGCACACCTGTGACCATCTGAATTTTCATATGTACAAACTATATATTCCACTTGTATATCACTAATGGTGTTCAATACATCCAAATACAGCAGTTTTTTAGTTTTTTGAAAAGTCAACCACACCGCTATTTTTGTTACGCGTCCTGTCAAGGCTGTATCTCCGTAATGGATTGGTCAGTTTCAGTGATTGATACCTCCTTCGAATCGTTACAGCCAATAGAATATAGCGATAGCCACCAAAATGAGACTGACCACATTTTTAGCCAATCAGAATCAGCAGAACGCCATCTTGAAGATGAGCCACTTGCTGAGCGAGTGTTCACTCCTTGGCTCCCTTCAGCTAACGAAGCCTCCAAAAAACGCCCGGAATGATTTCAGTGTAACACAGGAAGTAGTACAAACTGATTCCTGTGTGGATTTACCCATAGATATGTATAATAAAGGCCTTTATTGTACATATCTATGGATTTACCGATAAAATAAACTTTCATAGCAAAACAGCTAAGTTAAGAGAAATTTTACCATGACAGTTTGATGAAGCGATTTCAGTTTTTGCTGTTGTTTGGGTTACTTCTCACTGATGCTTTGGTTTTAGAGAGCTTTGATAGGTATGTTTGGAATCTGTGGACTGTGTGCTTCCGTTTGAGGGGTTGTTTGTGCGTTTTGCATAAAGTACCAAAGTGCCAGAGCCAGAAATGTGGCGAGTGGGTTGACTGGGTGGCGCTATATACATGTCCATATTTGATCATTCATTTAGTTGATGTTTGAGTTGTGTTTGGGGCATGTAAAAATAGCTTATATATTCTTGTAGCCCAGGTTCTGCTGTTTAATTTGATGTGCAACATCAATATGTTCTCTCAAGATGAGTGCATTATTTAAGTGTCACACACAACTTTGTCATCATGTTCTTTTACCAGGATAACCTCCACAGCAACACAGAAGTGATCGCCTTTTCTGGTCACAATAGCATTTGGTATAGCATTATCTAGGAAACTGTGTTAGGTATCTGGAGATGCTAAATATTAAAAACCTTGAATGAAGAATGAGGGAGTGTGTCCACACTGGTTTTGATGCTTTGACATTTCAGGAGGCTATGTCAGCATATATGAAAATATTAGTCCTTGCAATACTACATGTCTGTCTGTGTGTGTTTTTGTATATTTGTGCTCATCTGTCACAGAGAGCTACACAAATTTACAGAGGCAGGTGTGACACGCTTGTACTCCTCCATCCACAGCGCTGCTCTGTCCGAGGCCAAACTCTAAAAACCACAGCCTCATTAAGAGTTACGTAACAGTTCAACAGATGCTCACTGTGACGGTCCTCAACTGAGCTCTACTGCTTCTCTACCAGACACTGATGGATGTCCCTGGAACAGCTGGATCACATCATCCTCTCATGAGCAAACACATGTGGAGAATTCACCCAAAACCTGCTGCATCGTCTACGTCCAGCCTTCATGCGAATAAACCTGCGCTTTGTAACTTTAAGTACATTGAGGTTACAATTTCCTTCTACTTGAAGTACTATCACAGGCCCAAAGACACCAGATACTGAGTATATGCTGAGTGTCCTGCCCTGCCTGCCAAATTCAGGGAAATGAGCCTTTAAGCATTGAGCAGTAGCTCCAGATAATTTTATAGCCGTCTGCGTCTACAAAAACACGAGGTGACTGGTAACGTGTGATGGGGGGGTTTACGTAGTTTCAGGTTTGTACACCTGTAAATGTAGCTCAGTAAGCATGAAAGCAACGAACAGATGTTGATGCAGCACCATCATTTAAACCCTGTGTAAATATAGAGCCAATAAAACTGCAATGTTCAACTACAGCTGAGGGATGAAAGTCAGTGTGAAAGTTGTTGTTCATCTGGTTGGTTACAAAGAAATGACAGCGCTGAAATCAAGAAAAAAAAAAGGTTCTCTTTGGAAAAAGTTATTTTTGCAAAACTTTAATGGTTCCTTTATTTCACCAAGAAGAAACTTTACCTAATGAATAGGAAATTGGCATTCAGTTAGTGGTGTGTTTGAGCAAGATGAGCAAGACAAACAATGAGAAACAGTCTACTGATGGCAAGAAGTCTTTCATATTTAGTCACAGTAAATAATATGTTTAATCAATGTCTGGAGACGAACAAATGCATAAGGGGATTGGAAAAGACACATACATTCACATTGCATGAGTTATGGTGCCAGCAGATAGCAGTAGATGTACAGCAGCTGTTTCCTGCACACTTTTGAAATTAGAACAAGTGAATTTTGTGAAGGACACAGTCAACATAATCTGAATTAAAATTTCTTAACCATGTGACTTGTGTCCAAGTGGCCATGTGGCCACACACACTGCATGTGATACCTGCACACAGTACAGTCCGGGTGGATAAGGTTCATTCTTGGAAGGATATAGCTGTGTTTGCCAGAGCAGGAAAGGTAGATTTGACCACAAGGTCACCAGATAGTCTGTTCCTCTGAGGAGACCACGTTCAGTTTGAAAAATGAAATATGCAGAGGCCCCAGGCCCCCTGTTTCTGTGGCCCTGGAGCATATCTGGTTGTAAAAGGGGTGGTGACTGGGTATGTGAGCGAGTATTGGACCATAGCTGGGTGAACAGTCCAGACAGAGAGGGGCATTGTATGAGGTCCTCTGAGTTGACTCACACAAACCCACACCATCCGACACCTCCTGCTGCCCCTCGTACTGTACCTCAATGTCTGACTTCTCCTTATTAACCAAGATAACATTAATTCACTGTTAAATAAACTTTAAAATGAGCCCTTGTTTGAAGTGTTTCACCATCTTGCATCTTCATATTTCCTTCATATTCAACTTTGCCTCTTTGAAAAACCTCCTGTCTTTAAGTTCACCCTTTGCCTTCTCATATTCAGCTCACCGTGAGGCAGTATTACTTAAATCAACCTTCTTCTCCATTTAAGCAAACACCTACTTCCCCAGACCTCTGACCAGACTGGGTGACACTATGATTAAACTGTAACCGATGACTTTAATTGGTTTTGGAAAGGTTTCTTTTTATGTTTTGGAACACCTGAACGGTGAGAGAGTCAATTGAGACAGATGTCCTCAGCCAGTGGAAGAAAACCAAGCACTTTACCTATTTGTTCATTTCCATCAGGGAGCCATCGCTGAATTTGGATGGTTAATCTTTGATCCTTGGAAATTCAATATTTTGAATTTACGCAGGCTTTTACAATGCTTGGGTTTGGACAGAGAGCCCTGCCTGCAGATTTTATATACAGAAGCTCCACTGCCAGATGATGCAAGATGGTGAGCACGAGCCAGCGACAAAACTGTCTGGCTGATCCCAAATGGATTACATCATGTTGCCTGGCAATCTGTGGATCAGCTCGTGATGCTGAGGGAATCAAAGAGCAGCTATTTAAAATCTCATTGCGAAGCTCTGAGCCATGAGTTTGGCTTTCCTGGTATTAGTCGTTTAATTCAACCAATATTGAAATTATCACATGAACTTGGCCATTGATGTCTGTTTTCCACACTTGCTTGTGAAGGTCTGCGTAAAAAGCAACATAAAATTCAATAAACAGCTTCAACAAAACTGATACACATCTGCACACAGTTACAGGATTTTTTTTTTTTTTCCTTTCATTCAAACACAAATGACAAATATTTTCCAACCTGCCAGTTCTGGTGAGCTTCTGACGGCCTGGATTGATAGACAAGTTGTTTATCATTGTTGCAACTGTATAAACAGGCATCACAAAATAATGAATGACCTTTTTCAAGCACCCTTTCATCATTGTTTTTCTCTCACACACATTTTAATACGCACGTTGCTCTTGTTTAGTTTTGTTTTATTACCTAGTTTGCCAAAAAAGCAAAAATGATCAAAACCACATTTGGTCTTCAAGGCAGGAATCTTGGACACAGATGAGGTCTAGTCTTTGTTGGACGTTGGATGTCTGACTTCAGTTAGGATAAAGTATGAACAGTAATTACTGCAGTGAAGTTGCAAAACCAACATCAAGTGAGAAAATCCCTCAGGAATCCAGAAACAATTTTGAATGACCATATAAAATAAAACGATCAATAATCAATAAAACATATAAAAGACTAACATAACACGACATGAATGTGCTACACATAGAACTACTGATCTATGCTGGTCCCTCTTGGGTGTTTCTGTCAAGTTGAAACTGTAAAACTGTGGTCTGACCACCATGACTCAGCCCAGACAGTCACTGCTCACATCTCCTCTTGAAAAACAACCTGTGAACATCGTGGAGTGGATGGAGTGAAAATATGTCACATTTTCCACAATCTTCCCTATCACAGTTTGCTCTGGTGTGTGTGTGCGTGCTGTTTCAGGATAGGGAGCTGCTGGACTGAAACAAATTCAGCGAGGAGGAATGCTGAGGCCTTCCCAGCAAACCTCTCTGATCCCTTATCATTTGCATAAAACAATATTTGAATTACAAATATCAAATCAGGCATATGAATGATGTGTGCTAATTCAGCATAAATGGTCATTCAAAGAAAAGTCCAGTTTTGTACAACACTGTTACTGTTAATTTATAACCGTGCTTAGTTATAGGAAGTCATCTAATGAATTCAGTTTACCAGAAGGGTTATGTAATGTGTGGTCACACAAAGCGGCAAAGAAAAACAAGTGCAGGTGTGCAAAATTTGAGATTGATGTGTTTAAATAAGACATGCTGTGAAATGAAGAACAGCATTGTTTCTGAAGGTTGTTTATATTAACAGGTAGAAAGAAATAACATCATTAACCTAACAGAATAAGGAAGCCAAGTCTTGAAATAAAGTGGAAACAGAATTTCCTTCAGGTTTCCCCTTCTGTTCATGCTGTGTTTTACTTACAGTCTATGGCACTTATTTATGCAGCAGGAAGTTTATATTCAGTTCACAGTGACCAAAGAAGCTTTCTGTTGGAGGTCAAAGTGTCTTTTGTTGAGGAGATATTCTTCTCAACTATACATTTTATGATGTTGTCATGTTGATCAGTTCACATCAATGTGACATCTGTTGAAAGCCTCGATGGAATTTCTCTGAATTTGGCACAAACATTGTACACTTGGACTCAAAGATGAACTGATTCGATTTTATTGGTCATGGGTCACTGTGACCTCACTGAACATATTTTTGGACATAATACGAGCATGATAGCTCAGCGTTACATCCCAGCTCGGCTAAGGTACTAGGGAGCAACTGAAAACATGTTATTGGTTTAGTTTATTGCTTAGTTGTGCAATTAACACACGAAGGAGGCAAAAGTGCAGAAAAAACAAGGCCTCGGGTTGTTGCTAAATCAATAAAACAAAAACAAAAATGAAAATAGGGGTAACTATTCTCCTACTTTTCAAATAAGCTGCAGAAGAAAACAAAACAAAACAAAACAAACTAAAGACATGGGCAGCAACACCCTGCCCCTAGTTGTGAAATGAATGAAGCCTGGCAAAGGTTCTAGGCAGTTAGATAAGTGCCTCAGCATAACAAATCAAAGGTCGCGCAAAGCTACAAGTAACCTCAAGTAAGTAACTACAGCACACATAAAGACAAAGTAATGAACAGCAGGTCAACGCTGAGAAGCACAAGCCTTCATGTAGCCACTGGCAAGAGATCAGTGCACACAGAAACACCAGGTAACCACTAGTAAATGATAGAGACGGCACAGAGGCGAGCCACTTGAATCAAAGACACTGGGTTAGGTGCACATTTATACTAGGTGTAGAGTTTTCTGCAGCTTGATTTGTGCACTGGACTGAGCAGCTGTCCAATCAGTCACTGGGATGGGCTGGGAGAGGAAATATGAAGAATTCACAGAAGCCAGTCCTGAACCAGTTTATATAGATAGAACAGTGGACAGTTCACCGCAAGGAAGAACGGCACAAACCAAGATAGGCCATAACTTTCAGGAATGTCTTCAGGGAATTTATCAAATTTTGCCCTTGGGCTCAAGGATAACCTGATCAAAACCTAAAATCACTGTGACCTCATGTCTATCCTATTTTCCCTTCCATCTATAATGGCTTTTTCCTGTGCAGGGCTACATCTTCCAGTTGACACTGGGTGAGAGGTACACATGTCCAGGTCATCAGTCCATCACAGGGCCAACACAGAGACAGGTTAACATGCACACTTGCATTCCAACACAGAGCCAACCTAAAAAAAAAAAAAAACAATTATAAATAATGCATGTCTTTGGACTGTGTGAGGAAACTGGAGCATCTTCAAAAAAAATCCATGCACGGAAGAACATGCAAACTCCACACAGAAAGCCAACCGGCAGGTTCAAACCCATAGGCAACAGTGCAAACCCTTTCCCACCATTCCAACCCATCCCATTCTTGTGAACCCAATATATCAGAAAACACCCAGTGGAAATTATTTTAAATTTGGCACAAATGTTCAATGGAACTCAAAGATGAACTGATTAGATTTTTGGTGGTCAAAAATTACTGTGACTTCACTAAGCATGTACAAATTCAAATTGAAATCCTGTAGGTCAAAGGTCACCCCTCTAAAATACCTCAAAAATCCTGTATTTGATCCCATAGCTGGGGAACAGGGGAGATCGATGTGAACTGCAGCTTGACTGGTTGGCAGCCAACCTCAAGATGATAGTTCTAGTTTAAATATGCCTCTATATTAGCGCTGTATATTTCTCTTTACGCGGTAAACAATGGTGTCCATTAAACTATGCAGTCAGTACACAAAGCTTTTCATGTGGTGCAAGTTATACAGAAAACCTTTTTTAAGAAATGAATCAATCTGGTGATTTTCAGATGCAATCATGAGATCATAGTAATAATTAGAGCCTGACCAGGACTAAATATGTGAGGCAGATATTTGAGAGTTTTCATTTTCTGTAGTGAGTGGCACCTTGTTTCTATTATCTCAACATATCTTTGGCATTTATTTTATGCACTTTCAACCTACATGTGTGCCATGGTGACAATCTAATATTGGCCCGACTGCAATATTTAAGTGCAGTTTTAAACCCACAAACAATGAAAAACATACTGATAACTGCTCTCAGTTCATGCTTGCCTATAGTCAACAAAGAAAAAATGTTATTTTCAGAGCATGCTTTTTCAGACTTATGAATGGATACTGTAGGTCACTGTGGAACTACATAAACCGCTAGACATGTATGTTTACACAAGAAAAACTCTTGAAAAGCATCAGGACTGTGTGATCTTCCAGGAGTTTTAAGTGACCCTTTGATGAGCCGGTTGTGCAACTTTTCCAGCACAGGTTGAATCTCTGATGGAAGGTAAACAACCCAAACTGGCAAATAAGCAAGGCTTTGAGCTGATTCAGGGGCAGACAGAGAAGATTAGACGTGCAGACAGAAGACAGTGAGAGGAGATGTCTTCTCAAAGGGGCCAAACTGCTTCATGCGCTCCATATGAGGATCAGCCAGTGTTTGGCTGAGAGGGGAACATGCTACTTTTAAGCAACGTGAGCCACAATGTTGTTTTGGTGGCGTTTACTACAGAATGTAGCACTGTGCAGAGGGAAACTCTATTAAAAACAGCTCTAATTAGAGTCCTCAGGTTTGAAGATTAAAAAGTAAGGACTGTAAAATAGTGTCTTAAAATGTATTCAAAAAAACATTCAAATATTGGCAGGAAAAGTGCCGTCCAATTTCCATTTTTAGATCTTACATCAGTACTGTATAATGTAAATGTGATCATTATAATAGTCATCGTTGTGAGCTACATGTATACGTCCCCCTCTCTCTGTAAGGCCTGACAGACACTGAGCCTTATTTAATTATAAGGCCTTCGCTGGTTTATTTCCCCATTCAGTGCTTTATTGCTGTCTTTTGATGTGGTCCGTTACTATACTCGCTGAATTTCACTGCAGGTGCTGCTTTTACAGAGCTTGGAAAACCCACTTTTACTCTCTGTGCACCTGCAACACAAGCAGAACAATTTAAAGCTTGACTCATTTTTATCCGCAGGGCAATTTAGACTTTCAATTTCATCTCAGTTAACCTCCAGCTGTTCTTGTTATAGTTGATTCATTTCTTTTAAATACTCTAATTAGTGTTTTTATTATTTTACTAGCTTTGCCTTTTAATATTTTTATTGTTATCCAAGCTTCATATTTGTGTGTCTGCATCTGTTTTTCTTTCTTTACTCGGCTACATTTTAAATGGGGACTCCATTCCTCATTGTATTTCAAGTTTAAATAAATGTTAAATTAAATTTAAAAAAAATAAATGATACCATGACAGGACAAACAATGTTAGATTCATCATCCAACTAAATTGTATGTTTTATTCAGTCAGCCTCACATTGTGTTTGTGTTGGCGAATTTGTTGTTCGGAGATTAAGTTATTTTGTTTTGTTTCGCTCAAACTATCAGCGTCTGATGTGTCTGTCTGTCAGAATGGAAGTCGCTTTAGCAGCTGACTGAAGTGCTTAATATCTTTCAAGCTGATCAAAGAAACCTGCTGACCCGTGCTTGTTTGCTCTGAAAGTCAACTCGCAGCTCCTTCTACATCATGTTAGTTTCTGTTGCTGTTTTGAATGCGCAGAAAGCTGCAGTACACAACAAATGTGAGTACACTGCTGTGCATTATCACCTCAATGTCAAATCATACTAAATTGCATCAACTTTCAGTCACTGCATCACTGCTAAGCTAAACAAAAGAGTATTTGCTCTTCTGCAAAATTTAAAACAGTTTAGATGTATAATATTAGAAATACTGGCACCACAGCAGAAACTCAATACAACAAAAATCCCTTTCTTTACTGACATTCAAATCTTTATTTCTGTTATATACAGATTCATTCCTCCTTGGTATAGAGGATACCATACTGGCCAGTCCAGACCTGTTTGAATCACGAGGTCTGGAAGAAGACCAGTTTCTTGTTAGTGGGCAGACTTCAGCTGCCAGGTGGTTCTGCCCGCTACCTTCACATTTCTAGCATCACGTGGCCTTCAGAGCGCCACCATTGTCAGTTACATCATGTTTAATCATCAAAAAGGTCAACCTTTCATCAGCTCCTGGTCATAAGTTGATAACATGTACAGTCTATGCCACATTCCTCTGGGCCTTACCTGAGTAATGTGATCCTCTGACTCCAAAGATCCCGGCTCCATGAATGTCACTGATTAAGTCATGTGTGTTTTCAACCTAAAGTCCCATGGGGGCGAGAGTAACATGAGATCTGCCTTGCTGATTAGTGCTGCGATAACTCACTGCTGACCCATTCCTCAGTATTTTAGGAGCTTATCAGTGGAACACTCTCATCTTTATGAGCAGGAAAATAACTGTTTGAGTTGTTTGTAGAGCTGACTTAGTACTTGTTAGGGACAACTGCGGCCTTGTATGCGCATGAACATGTGTTTTTCAATGCACGTGTCCAAGACTGTAATAACTGTCAAAGGGCACAATCATATTGTCAGTCAATTTAGGCATGGTTAGGAAAAAAATTTTAATTATTGTACTTAAAGGAAGAACTTACAAGCAGACGTGACTGCATGTGGAGGAATTTGGAGTCTGTAAAGTAACTCCTGAAGGTTTTTGCTTGTTATTAAGGGGACAAATCTATCAATGCATGTGGAATATTGAGTTGTTGATTGACAGTAAGTAGAAGCCTTCTGTTACAGGTCTGTGACATTCACAACATTTTTTCACATCAGAAAAACCGTAAACATTCAGTGGAACCGCAAATAGCCTTGGTAATCAAGTAAGTATGGATTTTCCAAGAAAAATGTATTCCCACATTATTTAAAGCAGCCACAAAGCATTCCACGGGGCTGCATAAAGTTGTAACCTATACATGATTTCATGACAGCCCGTAAACCGCACAGCAGCAACTGTAGCCTTTCAACAAGCCCACGTCTGGACGTCCATTCTTTTCATGCTTGGGATAGCTCGGTAATTCACAGTATTAATGGACAGAACCTAACAAGGGGGAGAGGGGGGGTCCAGAGGGCAGGAATTTACTGGTGTTTAAGTCTCATGACCCGAGATACTCTTGCAATAATAACAGAGTGAAAGGCTTAGTGACTAATCAGGGCCAGCGGGAATGTAGGACAGCTAAAGTGTGAAGAGAAGGGGAGATCGAGGGCACACATGTGAGAAGAAATGAATGTGTTTTCCTTCAAGGTGGAGGATGTAGATTTCATTTATTCTTTCAGTGAAGTATTTGCGTCATCAAAATGACAAATATTTAAACTGTGACCATGTTTTTATTTTTTGGGATAATGTTGAATTTTGAACTTTCACACACATCTCAACAACCAGACAGTTCTATTTTCTTGCTTGAATAAATATAATCAACATGATTCAATGTGCTTGATTTTTTTTTCTATTATTATTAAAGCAGCAGCAGTCTTTTTTTTTTTTGTAATGATCTAAACAGTAAGTTGCAGGTTATCAGATCAAAACAACTGAGAGACACTAACAGACTGCAGAGTCCAATGATGTGTTTATTGCAACCCCTTACACGTAGTGATGAGTGCAGCTTTAAAATTTTTGGCTGTCTGTGTTGTGTTATTGCCAGCTGTGGGAATGTGTGTGTTAAAATGTGTATTTGTTTATGTAGATGAAGTCCTGAAAAAATCTGATTGCAATTTTTCCTCAGTGACTAAACAATCAGTTCTTGGTTTATATTAACAAGTACTCTCGCTAGATTCCCAGCTTAGTTCAGACAAACTCATGTGGTTTGTGTTGTATTTTCATGCTGTCATTAATGAGTGAGGATAGCTCTCTGCACACACATTGGTGGTCCATTTTCCTCCTCGGGTTTCTGGTGCTGAGAGATTAACTTCTGCAACAGCGAAAGCAGTCGAGTGTTTGTTATTCTGTACTCGGTCGCGAGCTGTGTGAAAACATGTCCCAGGAACTGAAACATGACAGAGTCCTTAGATGACAGGCGGAGGGGTTTTTCCACTGGCCATTACATTTTTTTCTGTCTGTGATTGTTTACCAATTTTCTCATCAGCTGGCACATTCATCTTCTAAAGATATTGTGGCAGCCCATTGTTGTAGCTTCCATTTTAAAACATGACAACTTGAGAAGGCAACAAAACACATCGCAAGCATGCTGTGGATTAATTGGGTCTAAAAATGATGAGAGTCACACCTCCACAGAAATACTTCTACCTGCATCAGAGGGCCTCAGGTGTCAGCTTGCTCTCTTTCTTTTGGATATTTTGCAAGGACCAATACTTGTGCAAGCACAGGTAACGTAACACATAAGTGATGCTATATTCTGCCAAATGTAACATGTGGCTTCTGTTTACTAACTGATGAAAATACTGTCGAGGGATGACTATTTCCGTCTTTATCAATCAATTGATTACTTTACAGATAGTTGATTAATGTAAACATTTAATATATTTCTTTAAAAAAATTAAAGGGCCATTCTACATAAGTTCATTCTGTTGTGACAACCTGTATGTCACTGGCTAATGTAACTCAGTACAAAATGTAAAGGATGCAAAGTGCAAATTTAATCAAGAATCCTTTTTTTTTTTTTTTTTTTTTTAAGGCTTTTTTTCTCTCTCTCTTTTTTTTTTTAAATCAGTGGTGCAGTTCCAAATGAAATCCAAGTGTCTATAAAACCTCTTCACGAAGTAAGAAATTGTAGGGGGTTTATTAGGCAAAGTGTAACGTGGATATAGTGAAGTTAAAGCAACTCCTTTTCTTACTCCTTACCTTGTATAATGTAAGTTTGTCTGATGATGTTGTTATAAAACCAGGATTTAGCAATGCTAAGTGACTGCTGGTCAACAAGCTGTCTAACAACAGAGACAGAGAAATATGTAGATGAGAATAGCTATATTGAGAATTCACTCATATATGAGCACAGAGAGCAGGAGAGAAGTAAACAGCTGCCTCCAACATCTTAATACATTTAGTGTCCTCTTAGATCCATCTTGTGACCCCTGTGACCTCAAAAACTAGAAACCGTTTGCTGCAAGTAGAAAACAGATGTGTAGTAGGACATGCACCCGCTATAACGCAGTTTGATTTCACTCCTTCCTTTTTTTCACCTCAGTGAAAGCTGTTATTTCACAGTTATATAGTGACTGTTGCTGTGAAACACATGCTTGGATCAACTTAAACTCAGTATAAGCATAGTCTGATGCTGCATATGTGCCAGTATTTGCCACAAACCATTATTTAGGCTTAGCAGAATGAGGTCTGGCATTATTTTAGCATTAAACATATGAAAGTGTTCAACATATTCTGAATCAACAGTGTGTGCAATGTGCCCACCGTCATGAGTGCACTGGAGGTATCTGTCTGTAGAAGGAAGTTGACTGTGGTGCCTGTGCTCTCATCAGATCATATAATCAAGAGGACAGTCCAGCAGAGACTTGGCATTCCGCATGTAAAGCATCGGGGTTAAAAGCAACAGCCAGGTGGATTCTCCACCTCTGTACTTTCTCTCAGCTGACCTTTCCACCCTGTGGGCCGACAGCCCGGCATGCTGCGGAGAACGTGACCAGTAAGTGTTTTTTTCTTGTTCACCATGTGTTGATGTGCAGAGTGTTATTCCAGCAGCGCGGAGAGCCGCAGGCAGGTTTCTCACATCTGTTCAGCATGTTGCCGTGCGTTCGGTTCCAATAGGAGGCTGGGCCGACCGTGTGACCAGTAGCTGGTGGTGACAGCGCACAGAGATAGACCAGTGCAATGTGCTGGCGACCCGGTCAGCTGGGGAGAACCCAGTGTCGGCCCACACATGTGAAAACACTTTTCATCCATGCAGTCTCATGGCTTGACACGGCATCCTGCACAAGTAAAGCTACAGTCTGTTCCTGATATTTCCTTGTGGCTCATTGACAGAGCTGTTTAGTTCTGCATGGGAAGTTGTAGCATGCTCAGATAGTTGTATTTGCTGAGCGTGCCCTCTCTGCCCTCAGCTGTTTACTCTCTTTATCTCCGCCTTTTGGTTCAAATTGTAGTCAGATATTCTTTGGTGAAGTGGTCCGTGATTTATGCTTTCTCCAGGTGTGTCCAATTACTCCTCATTGAGAACTGAAGGGTGAGTGAAAGAGCAGTGGAAATCTTGTTACAGTCCAGCTGTAGCTGAGTGGTACAGTGGTGAGAGCACAGCAGAAGCGAGAAGGAGGAGGAGGCACGAGGGGGGAAATGCTCGTAGGTCGTCATCCATCAAATTAATTTGGAGCCTCTAATGACACACAACAATAGGCAGTAGGTCAACATCAGTTCAGTGATCAAACTTTGTCAGAATATGGTGTTGATGCAACAAACTCTCTTAACCTAATGCCAACTTTCTTTGTTTCCCATTCTGTTGCAACTTATAGATATGTACTGGCAGCAGCATATAAATCACATATACACAGTGCTATGGTAAAGATTTGGCAAAGGTTAGGCCCAAAAATGTGGTGAGGTTTCAGGAAGGGTCATGCTTTTAAATAAAAAAAAGCATTTCATCAGCTTTAATGAGAAAATGATTCATAATTAATTAACCCTCTGAACTCCAAACCTCCCTGGCGGGTTTGAAAGACATGTTAACTTTCAAGTAATTGTCAAAGCTACATCATTTATCATAGTCAGAAAATGTTTAAATCATCTTTCTAACTTGATGATGATATCTCTTTTATGTCTCTTGCTGAAGAAATACAGTTGTACACAAAAGCTTCCATACACTTGTTAAAGACCATTTATGACATCGCAGTCGAGTGTCCAATGACTCACTGAAACACATACATCTTTGTCACAAAAATAATCTTGATTTATTATAGATCTTTTGGAAATGTAAAAAAAATCTGCTGGATCAGAATATACGTACTGCAACTTGAATCAGTTTTGGTGGTGTAGAGAACTTTGTCAATCAAAGTTTCTTTGTGGAATGGCCTCTTAACTTCCCATGAATGGTTACAAGTGTCTACAGCGATTGGCTTCTCTGAGCTGATTTAAATACTTGATACACTTATCAGACACAGCCACAAACACAACAATGAAAAGGTCTAAAGAGCTCAGATCAGATCTAAAAAAGGACATCATTTACTTGAACCACTTTGAAAAGTCACAGCTATAGATCCTAAAAACATCTGTTCAAACAATTGTTTGTAAGTGTAAAGTGCATGGTACAGTTGTGTCACTGTCACGATCAGGAAGAAAACAGAAACTATCACCTGCTGCTGAGAGACAGTTCGTCAGGATGGTAAAGAATCAACCAAGAATCAACAAAAAGCCAACGTGCATTGAATTAGAAGCTGCTGGAATACAGCATGTTTTGCATCGCCATGGGATGAGAGGCTGCAGTGCAAAAGGAAACTCTTCTTCCTTAAGGCGGCAGTCTCAGGTGGTAGAGCGGTTGTCCTCTGATCGTAAGGTTGGCGGTTCGATCCCCGCCCCGTCCATAGTAGAAGTGTCCTTGGGCAAGACACTGAACCCGAAGTTGCTCCCAATGGCAGGCTTGTGCCTTGCACACCATTGGTGTGTGACTGTGTGTGTCAATGGGTGAATGAGAAAACATTGTAAAGCACTTTGAGTGCCGCTAAGGCAGAAAAGCCCTATATAAGTGCAGTCAGTTTAAGGCTTGAATGAAGTTTGCTGCTGATCACATGGACAGAGAAAAGTCCGTCTAGAGGACAGTTTTGATGAAATCTTTTTTTTTTTTTTTTTTTTAAATGCTATTTGGCCACAATGGCATGAAATATGAGAGAAGGTGATGCCTTAAACCCCAAAGAACATCGTACCTACCATCAAGCATGGTGGTGGCAGTATCATGCTCTGGGGCTGTTCTTCTGCCAGTGGAACCAGTGCTTTACACAACGTAAATGGAATAATGAAGGAGGACGATTACCTCCACACTCTTCAGGAAAAACCTAAAATCATCAGCCACAAGGTTGGGTCTTGGATGCAGTTGGGTTTTCCAGCAAGACAATGACCCCAAACACACATCCAAAGTGTTAAAGAAATGGCTACATCGGGCTACAGTAAAGGTTTTAGACTGACATCCAACCAAACTAACAAAACTGTAGCATTTATCTATGTATATTTTTAACCCAGCAGAGTTTGTCATATTTCCAGAAGGCCTCATTACAAATCAGTGAAAGAACCAACATGCATGATTGTTTATTTGTGACAAGTCATTGGAAGCTCAAGACTGCCATGATATGTTTTTTTTTTTTTCTTTTTTTTACTGAATGGAATTGCAATTGGTATGATTGAGAGGATACCTTTCTGTGCCTCTTCATCTTAAATAGAGAAAGAAAACACTGCAAGACAGCTTGAAGATATAATATATTTATTTCTCAAACAGTGTCTTGTTCCTGAGCAGTACAGCTGATTAGGAATGCTAGAAAAGAATTTGATATACATGTGTGTTTTTCTTGTGTTGTCAAGTGATTTTCCATCAGGTTCTAGAGTTGACAGATCGGTTGCTGACTCGCAGCGCAGTATATCAGCCTTCCTTGGCTCATATTTGGATGTTCGGCCTTTTAAATACCCATCCAGTTTGAGACTAACCCCAGCCAAAGAGATTAGCACCTGAATGTGCAGATGGTAGCTCCCTCCAGACCCAGTGGAGCTGTCAGGCACGGCACGTACCACCGAGGGGGAGGTATCCAAAAAATAGCCAAATGGAAACTTGCTTTGACTGGTTTGTAGTGTTTTGTGAGGCATGCACACACACATACATACACATTTAGACCACATGGGGAGAGCGTTGTGTTTCATGAGGGTGAGACCTCTGATAGTTTCAGTGTCTGCTCAAAACGTCTTAAGCCGCTCAAACATGAATCTTGTTTATTGCTTTTGCAGACCTCTCCTAACAGAAGAGCATCCAGCTGTACAAGACTTATGTTGAACATAGGCAATATACATTATGTTTGAGGAGTTTGCATGGTTAGACATGCATGAATGCATACACTGTGTTCCTATTTTCTGTCATCTTTTTATTTGAAGATGGTGCAATAACTATATTTTAGCAGTCTACAGGGTTTTTTTGGGCTGGGAGGGAGTTTGTGTCTCTTTGATTTCACACACTAAAGCTGAACTTATTGGTTGATTATTCAGTAAGTCAGTTAACAAAAATGCATAGGAACTATAGCGACAATGGAAAAGGTTTTCAAATAGCAGTCATTGTGACGCTCCACTTTTCCGAATTTAAGGTTTGGCAATTTGTATGACTTTTTTTTAGGATGATTCTTTGACAAATTAAGACGTTTCGAAAAGCAAAATGCTGTTATTCTGAGGTCAGCAGGGTGGGTGCTGGGGTTGAACTCTTGTTAGAGACGTTGTGATAAAGTAGTAAAGCTGTTTTCACATACTGTGGACTCTGTGTTCATATGGTTGTACATATGCATGAATACAGGTCAGGGTGACACGATCTTCTTACCCAACATTCAAAAAGCAAAATCCTGACTGGCAAAGCATCAATAACCATCAGTGTCACCCAGTGCAACACTCTCTTCCTGTCCTAATTTTAAAATTAAAGACTGTTTGATGTAGTCAGTGGTGCAAATCATTCTTACAGAGGATGGTCGTAATGTTTATTCATGCGTACATGTAGTCTGCTGTATATAGCTGTAGAATATTGACTTCATTTCTATATGCTGGGAGTAGGACAGCGAGCCTCCTGTATAGGGCCAGTCTTGCATGTCTTATTTTGGCCCGTGGTTAGGATGAGGGGAGGGGTTAGGAGGGAAATTGCAGGGCTCTCGTCGGTCACTACAGAGCCTAAGGGAGATGGTTCATCTTTGCTTAAAACAAGTTTCTAATTCAAACGTGTGTGTGAGTAGAGGTGTGCAGTTGAATGTTCTGACAACATGAACTGCACTTAAACTGGACGCGGCTGCTGCTGTGATGTATCTGTCTAATGAACGGCACATGTGAAGCACTTATGTCCTCCTGTGCGTTTAATTCAAACACGGCACCTTGTTTTTATGTATAATGCTTTGACGAAAACTCCCCAACTGTCGGTTTTCAGTTCATTTAAAAGGTTAACATGGTTTTTCCCAAACTGACCAAAGCCTTCAAGTTTATGGGGGGTTGAAACCCATTTAAAGTATTTTTAAATAATTCCCAAATGTATTTTGCACAGCTAGAATGTACGTGGTACATCAAAAAGCAAATTATATTATTCTAACAGGTGGTCTTTCAAGAAGACATTGAAGGAAACAAAGGCTATGATATCAGCCTCTTCAAGAGGCCTGTTATCTGCACATATCAGTCCTATACATGTAGGTCAGTACTGACTGCCTTGACCAATTAGTAGGCTCAGTAGGCTTTTATCACTTTATGTAATGGTGGCGAAGCTGAGCTAGAGCTTTTACAAAGAGGACCGAAAGTCAGCAATAGGAGGCTGGAGGGGATGGAGAAGGCATAAGCCAGCTGATCATCATCCAGGAGACCTTAGGGCAAGTTCTGTCTCCAAAGACTTTCATAGTTGAAGTTTCTGACTTCATACTGACTTTAGCTTTCACTCACTACTTTTTTTGTCAGTGTTTGGTTAAGTTTAGACACCAAAACTACTTGGCTAGGTTTAGGAAGGGAGCTTGGTTTGGCTAAAATGTACATCCTGTCACTATTAGTTTTTAACTTTTTTTTGCAGTCAAGTCAAATTCTGAACAATTTCAGAGTGACCACTCAAATGCTGATTTTACAAGTACTTATTCCCACGTGTGCAAAAGGTCACAGACCGTATCTGGGTTACTTTCTGTTTATCAGTGATCAGAGTGGATGATACTGTGCCATCTAAAACTGACTCAGTTTTGAATGCGATCTGTTTCAGTTTTGAGAGACACAGATAAGTGATGATGTCCTGTCAAAAGAAGCATCAGATCAGAACATGCCTCTATGTGTCATTCTGGCAGGCATGGACAAACATTGTGTATTGTTTGGGAGACTTGTTGCCTGGTCATCTGTTTCATCAGTTCTGATGATAATCTAAGGTGCTGTAATTGTGCAAAGGTAACCCTTTGTGAATGCATTTGCAACATCTGTAATAATCCTTCATTGCACAGCACGACACAGAAACTGAAAAGTGGAACAAAAAGTCTTTGTTGAATGTTCACAGTTAGCACTTGGAGTAGTAATTTCACTATTCACTTTCTCTGCTCTAAATCATGTAACCCAGGGATTATCTATAGCTTGCATGACTGTCTGCTCATGTTTGTGGCTCTGTTGGACCTGCAGTTCAGCAATAAAGCCTAACTTTCAATAAAGGCGTGTTTTTTTTTTAAGGCTTTGTTTTCCTCATATGTGTCTTGCTAAATAGACCATAGCGACACACCTGGCTCAGTGTCCAAAATAAGGATTCAACCCACCCTCCTCAGACATTCCCATCTGAGTTACAGCACATAGATACATTTAATTTCATGCCCTGTGCTATGAATGACTGAAGTACAGAACAGAACGTTAAGCCAAGACACACATCCAACAAACTCAATCTATAAATCTTTGGCTGAACAAATATAAACACAAGGAGAACCTCAGAGCAACCATATGTTCCATGCAGGCTAAGAAATGTGTTTTCAGCCTTCAAGTCTGAGGGCACTTTATCATCATTTGGTCTGCGCTTATGCCATGAAGGTACACAAGTGTATTTATGCTGGCCAGGCCTGAGTTTCACATCCTGAATTCAAGACTTTATTGTGAATAATGTACATATTTGACAATTAAATACTCCCCAATAGCACTCAAGCAATGAGATGTGTTATCATAGAATAATACGCAGATACAGTGGAATGGCTAAAGTGAAAATATAGGACATATTTAACTAAGAGCAGCTTGAATGACCCAGACCCCAGGGTTAGGGGCCAAATGTGAAGAGGGCAGCTGAGACTTAGCATGCTCATGATGGTCTGACGGAGGTCAGCCTCTGAGTTATCACTTGTCAAGAGCTGCTCTCGTGTTGTGTTTTGATGTTGCTGTGGTGTAATTGAATTGCTGAAAACGCTGCCCTTTGTCACTGTTGTAAATTATAAGGGTACTCAGAGAGCTCATCATGGCCAATGCATCTCACAGTTTTAAAGAAAGTGATCTGCTAGATGGATGGTTGCATAATTTAATGTGCTCTATCTTTGCTTCATATTTCCAACATCCATCCATTATCTATACACCACTTAATCCTCACCACCATCATGGGGGGCTGAAGTCTATCCCAGCTGACTCAGGGTGGAGGCAGGGGACACACTGGACCGGTCACCAGTCTATCACAGGACTACACAGAGAGACAAACAAACAATTTAGAACCACCAATTAACATCAGCATGCTGTCTGGACTGTGGGAGGAAGCTGCACAGGGAAAACATGCAAACCTAAGACTGCAGGTATCCTAACCGGGAAGCCAACTGAGGATCTTTTAGCTGTGAGGCAACGGTGCTAGTATTAAATATAGTATTATCTAAGAAACTGTATCAGGTATTTGAGGTTACTAAATATTAAAAACCTTAGAATGAGTGGGCTTGGCCACACTTGTTTTGATGCTTTGATGTTTCAGGACACTATGTTGGTATATATGAAAATATTCTAGCTGCGAGGCGATGATGCCAACAACTGAGCCACCATGCAGCCCCATCTCCAACATGTTTCATTAAATTTGTCCAGGTAGTTTATGCACAGCTTGCTGACAGATAAACAGATTAACAAAGCCACTGAAAGCATACCTCTGCCTCGGCTCTGCTCTTGGCAGAGGCATGATAATGAAAGACATCCACAACCTACAGCACATTTCACGCATACTGAATTATTGACTTGTCACACTTCTAAATTCTTAGAAGAGCAAATGAAACCATCAGACTTTTCTATGCTTACTGCTCTGTTGCTTGAACCAGGAGAAAACATTGTATAAAAGTGCTCAACACTGATACTGAACTGCTAACAAACACTATTTTTTATTAGCTCCACGCCTGTAAAGCCTCGATAACGCTTCTCTGTAGGCCCTTTTTTTACATCTTGTAGGGCAGGACAGCTTTCATGTTAATTAATGGGTGATAAATAGTCCTGCTGTTTTAATTAGGCACAAGAAACAGCTCATGCTCATGAATCACACTGTGCTGTCTTTTCCAACACCTGCAAGCTTTCCAAAGAACTGGAGAAAAATCTTTAGTCAATTAATCAGTTAGTTGATCAGCAGCCATATTGTGTTGCATGCCAACCATTCTATTAAGATAACCTGGAAAATACATGTAAACCTGCATGGATTGATATTGCTACTTCAGGAAGTTGTAATGGTGAATATTTGAGGAAACTCTTGCCTATGTATTTATCAAGCAGACAACACAGATTTAGACTTGCGTGCTTGCCAACCAAATTAATGTAATTCTAGTAACCAGTCTTTTTTCACCTTTGTGTTGGTATCTACCAAGACCTGAGGGGAACATCTGAGTAATTGCAGCTAAATGCTTCACTGTGTATGTTTACACAGACGTTTTGGTGTTGGGCACGTTGTACAACTTGAAATCAGCTGACAGCTATCCTCCTCAGCATGAATGATGCTACATTTCTGGAGAGATGCTCCACCATTATTCAGAGACTATTTTGAGCTGCTCTTTGCTGGAGAGGTGGTGTTTCTCTATCTTTCTCTTTAAAAAAAAAAAAAGAAGCTCTGAACGTGTTCTATTGGAGTCAAGTCAAGCAGCACACTTGGCCAGGTCATAGTTTTTCCTTTTTTTCTTCTTTAGAAACTCTGAAGCAATTTTTGCGTCGTGCCATTTCTAAATGTCATGTCTCCCACACCTTTTGTCCTCATGCAGCCCCGTATCATCACACTCCCACGTCTGTGCTTCACTGTCTGGATTATACATTCATTATGGTCGTGTTGGCCCGGTCCACACAAACATGCTGAATCCAATCTAAGCCAGATGAAGTTATTGTGGTTTCATCTGACTAAAGAATGTGCTCCCAATATTCATCAAGCTTCTTTTCATGTTCTTTAATGAAGTTAATTTTGCAGTTTTATACCAAAGAGCAAGCAAGATTGTTTTTTCATGGATGCTGTCTATAGAGGCCAGTGTTACACAATGCCCTTCCCAATGTCTGAGCTGTCACAGAAGGTATGATACCACTGATAACACCTGTGCTTAATCCATTTGTTTTTCAGAGCTGTGGTGTTGTTTGAGAAGGATGCCACTGCAGTTGTGATTATAGGTACAATGGCTCATTCTACACCTCCTGATTACTGCTGCAGCTGGGTTTTGTCTGTTTTGTAGTTGACCATCTATCTCTCACACTCAGTTCTACTTTAAGTTCCCCTTGCAGTTCTTTTCCATGTGGAGTCAAGATGCAGATGTGCAGAAATATGTGTCCAACGGGTCCAAAACTGAAAAAGTTCTGGTGCTCACAGGTCATTTTACGAGCATGTCCATGCAGTTAGTCTAATTTGAAAACATAGCTGTTTCAGTGGTCACAGGTTTTCTAACTTGTGTGTCAGGTGTATTCACTTTTGTTGCACTGAGTTTACACTGCACATTCCCACAGGAGTGCACTCACTTTTGTAGCATTCTGTATGGTCGTTCCATGGATATTATTGACTAGAGCACCTTAAAATTTTACTGCAAATAAGTTGTATTCCATTTGTCCTGAACAAACATCTTTAGCACGCCATTTGATAAAGATTCAACATCATACCTGCTACCACATGTGCACTTTGTTTCAGTGGATTTTCCTGCCTTTTTCTCTGTGTAACATGTGCCCTATACTGGATGGTGCACAGCTATTCTTATTTGTACACAGTGCTCGGTAACATCATTAAATTCTTTACATAGCTTCTGTAAATGTCAGCCTGAGCTGAGCTCTGCCTTGAACAACATCTATGTGAGTGTACAAGGTCTTTGAAAGCACTTTATGTTCAGCAATCACTCATCATAATTACATTATACAATCCATACACAGCAGTGAGCACACAGTCGTGTAGAATTTATTGCCTCTGGTGCTTGTATGGAGTCTAATGCATGAACAAACACTTTACTGTGTCTAGAGTTTTCCCACTCAGGCAGCTTAGAAGTGTTAGATTGACTAACCTCTGACTGTCTATCTGCATCCACAAAAAACATAGACTAAGACAAGTGTACTTAAGGTGTGCTTTATTTTTAAATATTTTCCCAGTTTGTTGTTTTAAACATTAGAAAAGACATGTTAACTTGTTAAAGCATCTTCTCATCCTGTGAGAGAAGACATCACACTACCTCTGCCCTGCCAAGTCTTGTCAAGCAGTGAGCTTCTTCTTTCGCTCTGCACACTATGTGACTTTCTTTGCATAAGCTTTGTGGCTTCTGTGGGACAGACACTTTGGCAGTCCTGTGACTGTGCAAAAATCTTTGTGAGATGATTCAAGGTGGACTAAATGGCTGGATCTCACAGCAGCTGCTCGCCAACATTTCCCTCAGGACACCCAGCCAAATGACCAGCAGCTACAGACACGCACTGCCATCTAGTGCTGGAATGAGCTTCCAAAGGATGAAAGAGTTCATAGCCTCAGCATCTGTTTGCTGTAAAGGGCCACCTACATGGAGATCTGTATGTCCCGACTCAGTACAACAAAGGGAATCTGCCACTCATCCAAATGTGCCTCTCCAGCAGACTGGAGGCTCAAATAAATCAGCACTTCAGCCTAAAATTGCAAGCAAACTTGGCATAAAACAGAACCAGACAGGCTGGATGACAATTTACTCTTGTACCATAAAATAAACATGTGACCTGAGCTTTATGTCTTTCTGAAACTGAGACACTCAATGGTTTATGTGATTGGTAGAAACCTACGACACATCTGTGATTGAGGTGGTGAAAAGATAACCAGTGTTTTAACAAATAGATGCAAAACTTTTTTTTTCCAAATTACAAACACATCAATAGCATACCCTAAATTCTATGCAGACTTAGTGACACTGGAGTTTGCTAACATCTTCTTTTCCATGAGCAATACCCGCTTGCCATTGCTTATAAGAATATTTTTGAAAAGAATGTTGTTCCTTGAAACGTGAGAGACAAAATGAATCTGAGGAACTTTGTGCTACTCCCTGAAGTCCTTGACTATCTGAGAACGTATGGAACTATTCCCACACTCAGGCATCCAGCTGATGCGTGTTAGACATCAGCACTTCAATAAAATGACATCAGCCTGTCTCCTG
This sequence comes from Stegastes partitus, assembly GCF_000690725.1. Classification (NCBI taxonomy): domain Eukaryota; kingdom Metazoa; phylum Chordata; class Actinopteri; family Pomacentridae; genus Stegastes; species Stegastes partitus. The sequence continues at coordinate 1,626,110 of NW_007577740.1, forward strand.
CTGGCTCTCAGAGGATGCCCTTGTGCTGCTGCATGAAAAAAGGTACAAAATAGATCACAGGATCTGTAGAGGATGATGTCAATAAAGACCCTTGCACAAAGGTTTAGCTTGGGTGCAGTTTTATTGGTTGGACGGCTTATTAGACAATTCCCCAGGGAACTTGAGCTCGCCGCTGATGAGTCAGAACACTGAACTTTACCAACTCCATCCTGAGCATCTGCCGCTGAATCATATGACAAGAATGTTACTGCCGCTGGTCCTTTCCTGAGATCTCTGCCATCTTTTTCATTTCATTTGCTTTGCGGTTTGTGGACCTCGAACCCTTCATCTTTGCAGAAAGCTGCTCTGAGAACAGAGATGCTGTGTGTGAAGCACCTCTCAAAACAGTCTTACATAATGTCAACACAATTACCGACATTAAGCTCCGGTGGCTACGAGTAAATCCAAGGGCAACAGGCCAGAGCTTTTTTCAGTCCCTGATCTGAGGGCTTTTGTGAAGGGGTGAAGGCAGGAAAAGACAGATTACGGAGCAAAGTTGATTGGTCTTACTAAACTCAGCAGCGTGTCCGCTCCCTCTTCTGATAAAAGAAAATAACAGATTAGTTTGCTTGTTGGTTGTTAGCCCCAAGAGAAGAGCTCTGTGCTTCAGCTTGTTAATGAATTCTCCTGTTTCATACATGCTTTCTGTTGACTTTAGTTTCTCATAGATGTGGATATATAGGTAAGAATTTAAGCTGTTAAAATTCTTTTTCAGAAGATGATTGGATGTTTCTATCAGCATTTGCTGGCAGTTGATATTGAAGAGGCAGACAGAATATTTACTCCAGCATGTAAACACTGGGTAATTAGTACTGAAAAAAATATAAATGCACCATGGAATATTATATGAAAACCCATCCATGCCTTTTAACATGGGGGAACACATATTTGTTGTTCCAACACAAGCATCTTTACAACAGAAAAGGCACCATACAACAACTAAATACAACTATATTGAAAACGCTAATGAGCACAAGTCACCTCTGGAACACAGAGTTAATGGCAAACTGCTGTCCCACTGTTCCTGAAGAGCTTGGTGAAGTCGATGGACATTTCAGGGGACAGGATCATGTTTTCAGACATCCAGAGGTGTCTGACACTATCTCCTAAATGCCAAATTGAGCCACTGCATGCGCAGAACTTTTTTTGTATGTGTTCAACTCAATTTGTGTCCCAGCAACTATAGCAAAGGACCACATGTTGTCACGTCAGCCCATATGCACAGCGCAGCCTCCTAGTTTTAGTGAATGCCGAGCAACCAGAGCTTGAGCCTGTCATTATGTCTACTGTAAGTCTGAATATTAAATATTTAGTGATTGAGTTTTATTTATTTGAAAAAAAAAAACAGCAATCAACATGAGATCATTTGCAGAGGAAGACTAAAAGCTGGAAAAGAACAAGTGATTTGAATGAATTAAACACAAATGTCACATCTCCACTGGTCTGGTAACAGTTGTCTGAGTGACATTACTGCAATGGTGTAAATCTTTCACTTCTTTATCTATATTACAAGATTATTAAGCATGTTGTGTGCTAAAGAGATAGCAAGATCTTTTGTTTTTAGCCTGGATTGATTTCATTTTGTCCACTAGCTGTGCTTGAATAACACGATTCCGTTCACCGCAACCAAGTCTTCTGCTATTACAAGTCCACTTCTTAGCCATAAGCACATCCTGCTAAAAGAGATTTAGCCTTTCACAAATATGAAGGATATTTTTCTGCACCTCAGACAAATTCCAGCTTAAATTTTTAACACCCACAGAGTCTAACAAGCTCTCTGTTTTTATCTGGAGGAAACCTTGTCATATAAATCCTTCCTTGCTAATGTAAATCTCCTAATACTCTTACCGTCTATGTGGGTGGTTGCTTTTGTCGGAGAAAATCAGATTTAGCACTCCATGTTTATCTGTAACTCATTTTTTAAAGGCGATGTTTACAATCAGCCCCAGGGGACTGAAATGAACACAGTGTGTGCCTTCTCTAATTCTTTTTGTGGGCTGATTTATGCAGGAGATAATCCTTCTCCACTCATCAAACACACTGAACAATGTAAAAATTGTTTTCACATGAAAAGGCTCTGTTGTTATCAGCTGAGAAATGCATCGCACCATCCCTGCAGGGATAGGGGATGTTGTAAATATTTTATTTGATATTATTTTTTACAACCTGGATCGATGCATACATAATCCATTTCAAATAGACCCTGAAGTATGTCTTGTTATTCCCTGCAATACAGAAAGAATGCCCTCCTAACTTGCTGAGGCTTAAATTGCATTACTTATATTACCCAGTTACAATAATTAAATCTGCCTCAATTCTAAGCTAAAACATCTGTTTGTTAATTTGTTTCAAATCAAAACAGTGAATCCCTAATTGGTATCATGTGCTTTAGAGTCTGCCCTGCTGCTATATGTTACAGAACCAGCACTAGAAGGTGGGCACAGTATCATAAACACCTGTGCATCTAATGCAAGCTAGGAAAATAGCTTAAAGTGGTTTTGAGTTTGCCTTGTCGTCATTTTGAGGCAACTGAGGTGTTGCTTCACTGAATTATGTTTAGTGCAAGTAATATTTTTATCCCTGCATTTCTTTAAAGTTTTTTTTTTTTTAAAGAAATGTGTTTATGAATCACTTTGGACTGTGGATAGGTGGTTTATTAAGTTTCACACTGCTTGCTCTGGAGCCGCAGGATGCTTTAAATGACTTTTTAAATTGTAAACAGACTTCAAGTCCATCATATTCGTCCATTCATTCATTAGTTGTCACTTTATTCTCGCCTGTCCCAGAGGCAGTGTTGATCCTGAACAGGTTGTCAGTCCAGCACAAGGCTAACACATCAACGGATGCCCACATTCACAGCTACAGCCAATTTGGAATCACTAATTTACCTACCTTGCATGTCTTTGGACCACCTACAACACCAGGAGAGAACACACACAGGCACAAGCAGAACATACAACAAAGCAATCCACTGGTCGACCAGCAGGTTTAAACCAAGAACCTCTTTCAATGTGCAGCACATGGTCTTCAACAATAATTAGGTTGTATATGTCAAAGTAACAACCACATGAATGCCAGAACCAAAGGTTTACCAGCAGAACATGGCCCAGAGCATCACACTCCCTCCACCTTCTCCTCATAGTGCTTCCTGCTGCCATCTCTTCCTCAGGTAAACACACATAAACCCGACCACAGACATGATGTTAAAGAAAATGTGAGCTATCAGATCAAGCCACATTCTTCCATTGCTCCATGGTCTATAAGAGGGTCATAGGGCCACAGCGGACACATTCAGCAGGGAACAGGGGTCAGCATGTGCACTCTGACCAGTGAAGCACTGTGTGTTCTGACCCCTTTCTATGATAGCAGCATGAATGTGTTCAGCCATTTGTGTTAGAGTAGCTCTTCTGTGGGATCTGTGCATACTGGTCAGCCTTTACTCCCCACACAAATCAGTGAGCCTTGGATGCCCACGACCCTGTTGCTGGTTCACCGGTTGTCCTTCCCTGAACCTCTTTTGGTAGCTACTAACCACTGCATACCAGGAACACGAGAACAGGCTGTGTTCACAGTGCTTGCAGTAGATGTGAGTTCAGTTTTTCCCTTAGCTGACATTAGCCTGAGAGATTTCAAGAAATTTCATGCACCAAATATTTTTTTCTTTTTAAAGGTCAAATTAATTATTTGTTTTTGAAGTGTTTTACTTTTTCTGTGAGTAAAAGTTATGTAGAGGGTTAGAAGTTAATAGGATATGTCAGCATAAAGAATAGGATTTCTCTTAACCTGTTTAAACATCAGATCAATCTGCTGTATATCGAGGTTTTATGTAATGCATAGACTCAGCTTAACAAAACATTTTTTTTGCAATGACAGTTAGTACTTATAATCTGAATATTTCGTGACATGATTATGTTTTTTTGAATCCCCACAGCATTTGATGGCATTTATATTCTTTACCAAAAACTGTACCAAAATGAAATCGTTCTTCCATCAAACGACTGAAACATTTTCTTTGGATGTCGCTCATCGACGTCAACCGAACTCTTGGTTCATTTTCTCTCGACAATGAAAATGAACCCAAGTATGTCCAAGATGTGGTATGTTTGGGTTGGTACATGCAGCTGCACTCATGACAAACAGAAACAGCCACCAGGCATTTTCATTTTTGTGGCTGTCTGGGCAAAGACATAGATCACTTTGAAAAAGGTAATTGCAGGTAACTGCAAAAGTAAAGGAAACACCATTACATTTTTTTGGTAGGGTCGGACCAGTGTCAGCTCTTTCATCGGGCCTTTTTCATGGATTCTGTTTCACAACAAACCTATTACACCATTATACCTTCTACAGAAAATCCTGTCTTTCAGGAGTTTTGCTTGTAACTGTGGAGCACGTTTTTTCCACTGCCACTGCAAGATGAGTTGAGTGTTGACAGCGACAGCCGTAGTCGGTGATTCATTTTGTTTTCATTTTTATCCACCCTTTTAATGACCGTTCACGGCCTTTAGAGACAATACAGGTCTGATTCAACCCCCGACAGGGCAGAAAGTCTTCAGCATAAAGTGATGATGGCAATCACTTGTTTTGTGTTTCTTGGCATTCATGTTGTCCATTAAAGGTCTCAGGGTAACCATGTGCCAGGAAATTTTCCTCCTCACACAACAGAGCAGCCAGAACCACTAAAGCTTTGTGAAATGAAAGATATTATAAATTTAATCTTTAAAGAAAAAGTGCAGGATTAACTGTAAACAGTGGTTTATCTGTGGTCATGCACAACCTTTACCCCATTAAGAATTTTTTAAATAAGTGTCTGAGGCACAAGGCTATGGTTAAAACATTTAGTGTCCCAACATTTTGTAAGTATGGCTGCATAATTACCATAAAACAAAATAATTTTACTTTTTTGTGAATGCACTCATTTTCTTTTTTTAGTATTCATCATGTGTACAAACACAGTTGACCATTTCCAGGGTTTGTGTACCTGAACATTTCTTGGTCAGCTACTCCTTTGTAGCTGCCTGTAGTCTCCACTCTTTGCTTGACAACCACCAAAAAACACAGTCCAGCACACAATAACCTTATTAAACAACCAGCTGAAATTCTTTAAGCTTCAGATCAGTACATATTAATCAAACAATATGTAACATGTGGATGACTAAGCTTTCAGCACATTTAGTTACACATGAACAAACCAGGATAACTGCTTCTCATCAAACTCAGCGGCTCCCACTGGCTCCATATTTACCTTATTGGAAATACTGCCTAGTAACTCTTGGTGACAATGTGGTATTCCTTTAGAAATAAGCATGCAATTAACCTATTACAATGAACAAAAATATAAAATATTACCAACTAAACCCACCAAAAGTCACCAAACAAGTGAAAATGTAGCATTTCTGTTTAATTCATCCAAACCTGGGCCCACTTGTCCTGTGCCCGATTTTAGTCGTCCTCTGAAAATCACCTTATGTTCATTGGTGATTTTTGCAAATAAAAAGATTAATTATTTAACAGTTTGACACTTTTTATGATAAAGCTCTAATAAAAATAGGGATGGCATGTCCACTGCTTTGGCCCAGGCTGAAATAGCTCAAAAATCACCAAATGGATCCCCAGGAAATGTGGAAATGTTGCCATGAGAATGAATGCTGATGGCTTGATGACTGCTTGATTCCATCATGACCAACCTTTGTGGTTTTGAGTGAAATGTCTATTCAACAATGGGCATCAACAAGCTCATTAACACAGTGTCACAGATGTGTGACTTACTGACTTGTGATTTCTGGTCTATGACCCCACTCTCCATCTGACCACCATCATTTCAATCCATCAATCTATCAGTGTAATCATATTTGGTTGTTGCATGAGGTCCTTTCTGTTGCAGAGATGCTGTGTGTACTTATTCTGCTAAGTTAAAAAGAATGGATAGAATTAAATGAAATATGATGTACAGTGCATATATTTTTCTTCTGCAAAGATTCTTGACAGAGGTAATGATCATGTAAAGAAAAACAAACAGCAATGCAAAATATTACCAACACGAGTTTAATGTTAATCTTCAAAATAAGAAAAATATTCTCTTCTCTGGTATTTTCCTCAGAATACAAATGACTCCAGATTTGCATTAGCAAAGATCTTTTAAAATCCATTTTGAGTGAGAGTTTGGCGGAGTATGTGCGTGTCGTCAGAAGCCAGCAATCTGCTAAGAGGCCTGCCTAAGTATTTCCACAACAACATCCTGCTGACAGCAGACAGAACCCATTTTTCAGAAATGGTGCTCAGACATTGTTAAGCTCTAAATTGCTTATATCTGCCCATAGTTTAAACTCTGCTTAAGGCTCCGCTGTGAAGAGAATCTAATGATCATAAACAATGTCTAGACTCTTTACCTCTATTCATGAATTATTCAGTCTAAAGGCAAAACAAAAGAATCCTGTTGAAAAACCCATTATTTGCATTTGATTAAATCATTTTAAGTTATGCTTAATACGAAACAGAAAAGCTTTACTTTAACATAAAATAAATTCTGGGACAACTTAATAGAAGCTGTAAACAGAGAGAAGAACTCTCTACTACTGTATTAAACTAATAATGACATAAAAGAAGCTCCCCTATTTCCAGGTATTTCTATAATAAACTGCAACAAGTACAACATGTGTAATATATGTTGATCTTTTCTCTTTTTAATTAGCCGATAAATAGACCGATATACAATGATGGCTGCATGTGCGGTTCACACATCATTCTGTCTTCATGTCTTAGCTGTTGTATGGTAAACAAGAGAACTTGTTTAAAACTAGATAACACTGGAGGTGATATAATGCAGAATGTGGCTTCTAATCGAATCTGTTGTTCAAGTTTCTTTTTTTTTAAGGGAATATTGCCCAAGGTGCTGTGCCGTAACCAAAGGACCAAATCATTCAGTGGTGAGAAACAAAACATGTGATCCGTCTGGAAAAACCTTGTCAACAGCAGAAATTCATCCGAGTGTGTCCCAATAAGCAGCTGCAGGTGTGTAAGGCAGGTATGAGCTCATGCCAGCATTAAACCACATAATGTAATGTTGGAATTCAAAACTCATTATACATTCCAACCTTTAAAGAGATACCCCAACATACTACCATAATACCATTATTTAAATCATTGTTACACCTGTTTTGAAGCTTGGCACTTCTTCTACACTTGTGACCCTGTTCTTCTGTTAAGAAAGTTTCTTGCAGTCTCTTCAGATGCGAAAAAGTTCTGCACGTTGTCTCACTTAGTAGCTGCTTTATTTCATACTGATTTCATGCAGTGTTTTGAACCAAACAACCTTCACTATAAGGCTGTGGAAGTCAAGACAATAAGCGAGACAGCCTGAAAGAGTTTTTTTTTTTTTTTTTTTTTTTTTTTTTTTTTTTTCAACTTCTGCTTCCCTTGAAGGCATCTGTAAGTTATCCAAAGGAAGGTTGTGTTTTTTTTTAGTGTTTTGACAGCTACTGCCTCTTCTCAAGAGTTTTTACACAAGAAAAAAGAAGGTAGACAACAATAAGGCAGCTTTTTAAATTCATGAAAACTATGGCCCTGAATTATATGATGCCCGTGGCTGGCTGACAAGTCAAAAATCTGTAGTTGGGCAATTAGGACTTCTTGATTAAAAAAAAAAAAACAGGTTGTATGAGCTGTGGCATTTGATAGAAGAGAAACACAAGTCTCATTTGTGATTTTGAAATCATATATTTCAATTTAAAGCTACTTTATACTTCTAATCCTCTGCATGTAAGAAATATTGTAGGGTGGGGATAGATGAGGCAGTTTTTACTTGAGGTGTCTTTACAGTGGGGGCATGACAGTTATGTCTAGAAATAACATGTCCATATACTTCAGGATGTGGGGCATCCCTGGGAATAGTTAGTTTGGATCTAACTGTTTTTAAAATATGGCTTTTTTTAAAAAAATAATAATAATAATGTTTTCTTGGCTCAACTTGCCCCCAGCAAGGGGGCAATGCTCAGCATTGGAGAAAATATGCCAGGGTAAATTATGCTACTCATTGCGTTGAAGTAAAAATTAAGATTTTTTTTTCAACTTCATATAATGCTATATCAAAATACGACAACTTCAATGGCAAATGATCTCCTTAAAGTTGTATTTAAAGATAAAATGTACAAGTTTAAAAGCTAATTTCCTTCCATAAGGCCCACAGATGACAAAATCTGGAACAGAATCAAAATAATCAAATTTTACTTTTTTTTTTTTTTTTTTACAAAGCAGGGCTACTGTTCAGTCTATATAAAGGTTACAACTTTAAAGTCCACTTGTCTTCAGTAAGGCCTACGGATTTCACAGTTTTTAAAACAAAATCATATTTAACTTCGATAAAGTTTGCAACTCCAAAGACCTTTTTTCTTCAACAAGGCCTACGTATTTCACATTTTCATAACAAAATCAAGTTAGAAAAGAATAAAATTGACTGCAGTTCTCATAGAACTGGGTTAATACAGAACATCCCACCTGTGAGCACTGCACACAGGCATTCGTGCAAAAATCAAGGCAAGATCAAAATTGACTCCAAATCCACTGCAGTTCTCGTTGCACAATCTTGAAGCTATTCACCATGCGACACACTGCAGGAGAATATAAACTTCTGCTCCAGTCTGGCGCTTCCCCCTGGGTTTTGAGGTGTTGGTAGTTTCTTGATCGCCTACTTTCTATGGATGACTCCCTCATCTTTCTCCTTGAAGGTCAAAATTGCCCTTCCATCCAGATGGAGCCAGTGGCTTAACTTAACCTAGATTAACTTAGCCTTTTGGCTCAACTCACCCCACTGTCACCATTTTAACAAAAGTGCATCATCCAGGCAGCGTAGACATAACTTTACATGCTAACATTCCGCCTCAGATCGTAGCTTACTAACGTACTCATACAGGTGTGAAATTGTTTCAGATGTCTCAATAACTATTCAGACACAACACTCATAAAACCATAAAGATTAAAAATGTACTTTGAATGGCAATAAACTGTTTTGTTCACTAAAATGTGCTTATCTCTTACTCCATGTGCTCCTTCTCTTCACTGGGAGAGTTTCATGGACACCTCTTCAAAAATGTTTGCTTACATGATGAATTTCTTCTCTGGTTTTCTAGAAACAAGGGGAGGCTCAACTAAACCACAGGCTCTTCTTACTCCACTCTGCTCTACTATTCATCAAGTCAGCCTATTTGACTGCTGTGTGAGATTAAATGGAATTATCTCACACAGCAGTCAAATAGGCTGATTTGTTCAAGAACAGGTCATTTTACGTTCAGTAGATGGTAGAGTTACCTGACAATATTTTTGCTTAAGTAACTAGAAATGTTTACCTGTAACTGACTGCTGTTATTTTGTTGTAATGTTATAGTTCTTAATGGTATCTGCTGCTGCTTTACTCATATGAGACTGGGAGCTTTCACAGATGTACATTCACTTTATTAGAACACCTGGAGTACCTGTGCTGCATTAAAATAAACCACACAGATGTTCCTAATAAAGTGCCTTTACATATTTCTAGCTACACACACGTCTCACTGCAGTACAGACGAGCTGACGCTGGGTGGCGCCCCAGCTCGCCACGACTTGACTGTGTTTTATAATGTCCAGCAGTCGTCGCTCAAACTCCAGCCTTCCTCTGCCAAAATCAATCCCACAATCCTCACACACCGGCGGTGTATTCATTTGAATGGTGAAACTGTGAAACGCTAGCGATCCTGCCCGAAGGGGAGTTGCGCTTGAGTTTAACCAGTTTTTCATGTTTTGGATTTACACACCCGAGGAGCTCTCATAACATCTCACAAAATGATTCGGTCGGTATTTAACTTTACTGTGTGAAAATAATATCTGAACTAGCGTTCATGAAGCCATATGTTCACTGAGTTGGAATGCTAACTAGCTAGCTAGCTAGGGCACACTAGCGGCCCAGCTAGTTACTTTCTATATACGTCTCCGTGTTTTCTTGATAGTTGAGCTAAATGCTAAAGCTAGCTGTGGTGTTACTGCAGGAACACGAGCTAACTTTTAGCTGGAATGAAATACAGCGTTACACTTCTCAAAACATCGGCTGTTTCGTTCCAAGCACGGCAGACAACGTACAGACGTAACTTTATTCAACATGTAGTGACATTTGTCACCTGTGTTGTAGCATAACTGGCTAACAGCAGCCAACGCCTTTGTAACTAAAACACGGCGTTTTTGTTGTGTGTATCTTGTTTGAATGTGTGCATTTAGTCTTCCTTAGTCACTGTGTTGCTTTTTAGACCACATGTTGTTCACTTAGTCAACCTGTTAGCTTTTAGGCTACAAGAAGTGGCCGTGACTCCTCCTAAACTTGAGGTATATCACCAACGATTGTCCCAACTGTTTGTCCAACAGTGTCCCTTATTATGGCAGCTGGTAAGAATGTTTGGCAGCCGAAAGTCTTTAAGGTCAACCAGAGCAAATCCAATGGCTTTCTTCAACCCTGTCTGCACACTTCTGCTGAAAAGAACATGAAGCAGGTATGGAGATGTAATAGCACGTCCCATGACTTGTTGTGTAAATAACTATCCTGTTGTCTCTGAAATCCTGGTGACTGTGAAGTGAAGTACAGTTCAGTGGTATTGTAGCAGTAGAGACTGTAGTAGTGGCCTCATCCCCTATCCTTTTGTTTTAGGTGGATATTATTAATAAGGAAGAATTAGATAAAGACAGGTGAGTCTCCGATCCACATCTGTGGGATTCATCTAATTATAACCATTCACTCACTATGTGTGTCCCACAGATCACACAGATCCTTCTCAGTCACTGGACCATTAAGGCACCTTTCCATAACCATTATCACAATGTCTGTGGCTTTGAGTTTGATGATTTTCCAAACTGTGGCAGCTATGTATGTGGTTCATCTCGACTCCCCTCTTGGCAGATTGCAGGTGCATCGCAGAGTACACAGTCAGGACAAAGCGAAGCGGTTGTCATCTTGCAAGAGGAAGAGTTGTGCATTGGTGGAGGCGGGCAAAAAGCTGCACCGCAGAACGTCAGATGTAGGCCATTCCTGTGACCCCGGCATGGCCAACAAAGAAAATGAGCTGACGTGCTCCGATGATGTGCGGGGCATTCACTATAATGACAACCGTGGGCTCCCGGTGAACTCTGCAGAGGCCTCCAAGATGGCAGGGGCCAGCTCCAAGTACAGTGACTTTACTGAGGTGAGACACAAAGCTAAAGCTGTTGCTTATATTGAGAAAATATGTACAGCTTAAAGTTTATATGTAAAATGAATTCTGCGCTTTTCATTTTGTTCAAAATTGTCTGTTACTGATTAAAAACTGCAATACTGGAGACACTGAAGTCTTTTTGTGCATTGTTTGTCTATGTATAGCTATCAAAGGACCATGAAGCTATGACACACGTCCTTTTTGGAAGAAATCTTCGACTTAAAGTAGCCCTAACACTATGGCGAAAAAATGCCAGTGAATTAGTGGCGTACCTAATAAGGTAAAATATTATTCACTGCAGCTTATAGTGCTGTTTGGTAGTTTGTGCTAATTCCTCAAATATGCAACATGTTTCATTTTCAACTTTCTTTGTGGTTTCCCAGAATTCAAGATGCAGGGGTGTTGCTCGACTGCTTACCTGTCTTAACAAACAAGTAAGTCACATTATGGTTTTAGGTTTTACCTGTAATGACTTAACTGCACAATACAACAAAACTTTATTTACCCTCTGAACTCCAAGCACTTTCTGGGTGTTTTTGCTCCTGTCACATTTTTACACACTCATCTTTTTTTTTTGTGCTGTGTAAGTCCATAACTGCTCGTTTCCAGTGTCTCCTATTACTCTGGATTTTCCATGATGGAATAATTGAAACTCGTGTCTATGTCACAAAAATCCAATTATGCATTTTGGTTCTTTCATAGATTTATTGTATGTCTTCTGGGAAAATGACAAAATCAGCTGGGTCAAAAATATCCATACAGCAACTTCAAATCACAGTTGTGGTGTTAATCAAATTCTCTTAGCAGCATGGCCTTTATGAAGCAGCTATAGATCTGAGAATTATCTGTGCAAACCATTGTTTGTAAGTACAAAGTGTATGGTACAGTTGTGTCGCTGTGCCATAATCAGGATAAAAAATAAGCTGTCACCTGTTGCTGATAGACAACTGGTTAGAATGGTCAATAGCCAACCAAGAATAACCAAAAAGCAGGTCTAAAAATGAATTAGAAGATGCTGGAACACAGGTGTCTACAGTGTTTTACATCGCCATTGGCTAAGAGGCTGAGGTGCAAAAAGGAAGCCCTTTCTTCAGAAACAGCACCTTAAAGCTCGACTGAAGTTCACTGCTGATCATATGGACAAAGAAAAAGTCCTTCTGGACTAAAGTCCTGTGGTCCAACGAAACAAAAATTGAGCTATTTGGCCACAATGACCAGAAATACGTTTGGAGGAGAAAAGGTGATGCCTTTAACCCCAAGAACATCAAACCAAAGCATGGTGGCGGTAGTATTATGCTCTGGGGCTGTTCTTCTGCCAGTGGAACCAGTGCTTTACACAAAGTAAATGGAATAATGAAGATAAAGGATTACCGCCACATTTTTCAGGAAACTTCAAATCATCAGCTAGTAACTTGGGTCTTGAACACAGTTGAATGTTCCAACAAGACAATGACTCCAAACACACATCAAAAGTGTTAAAGAAAAGGCTACATCGGGCTGCAATTAAGGTTTCAGACTGGCCTTCCCAAAGTCCTGACTTCAACCCCATTGAAAACCTGTGGGCTGTGAAGGAAGGAAACAGGTCTGTGTCAGAAAGCAAACAAAAGTTAACTGTACCAATTCTGTCAAGAGGATTGGTCAAAGATGTAAGCAGAAGCTTGTGGATGGCTACTGAAAGCCCCTAATTGAGTTGAAAAAGTCAAAGGAATGTTTAACCAAACATTGCTGTATGTATATTTTTGACCCAGCAGATTTTGTCATATCCCCAGAAGACATACAATAAATGTATGCAAGAACCAAAATGCACAATTGTTTATTGTGATGCTACGCAGGGCTTTCAATGGTTACATCATAGAAAATTAAAGTTATGTCGTTGGAAACTCCAAACTGCCATGATATACATGGTCTTTACAAGTATATGTAAACTGTTGTTCACAACTGTATCAATTACTGTATCATCTAAGTTATTTTTTGCATTGCCTTAGTATACATGTAGGCCATCCAAAATACACAAAGTATCTTTTATTGGTATTATAGCTGTGCCCACTGAAAACAATTCCCCCATAATACAAACTATTTAAAAGTGAAATCAAGACTTGAGATGGGAGGGAAACTGTTATCCAGTCATGTGTTTGTCATGTCAGAAGTTTTACTCGTCCCTGTAAGTCTCCAGCAGCTCGTTTTGATGTTTGATTTTCCTGCTGTTTATCAATCAGCAAGTGTGAGGCAGAAGTCAACAGTTAAGACAGTTTGTGCCCGGTTTGCTGTTTGGTTTTCTGTGCCTGCACACATTACTGACAATCAGCTCACTCCCTTTCATCTTGTGTTTTCTTTTCTGTCATCAGCCTTCAAGCTGAAGCACCATGTTTGTCACTTGGCTGCTGCGTTGACCTCATGCCGCAAGTCAAAGTGATTCTTGCCAGTAAATATGAAGAGTAAGTAGTCCTGAGGAGTTTGCACAAACAACCGTGATGATTTGTTTTCTCTCAGACATTACAGTTCAAAGTAGTGAGTTAAAAGTCATTGGATTTGCTGTTTTAGTCTTAAAGATGACCCTGCACTTATCCAAGAAGTTTCAGCTGGTCTGATAAATAACTAATGAACTGAAGTGAGAACTGTTGAAGCCTCATGGATGAGTGGTGAAATGCCTTTGACTCAGCACTTGCCTTTTTTTATATATATATGTGTATACATATTTTATGAGCTACATGACAGAATTTTCATAGATGTGTCTGACTTTATGATTTGACTAATATATATATATATATATATGCATACATATTTTATGAGCTACATGACAGAATTTTCATAGATGTGTCTGACTTTATGATTTGACTAACTTGTCTGGTTTGTGTGTTTGTTCTTTCTTTTTTTGTTTGATAGGCATATAGTGGTGGGTTTACACTGGGTTCAATCCGTCATCAAGAAATGGTGGCCAGAACTTTCCAAAAATGAGAAAAGACTGCGGGACAGTTGTTCAGAAGACAGGTGGGCACTGCATGCTTACATATAATGTTATAGAACCGTGGGGGAAGTGATGGATACATTTAACCATGGTTTCTTATTGAAAATGTCTGTGACCTACAAATACAATATTATATTATCTCTTAAATTTTGAGAAATATTTCTTTTTGTTATTTGTGCCTTTGTTGTCCGCGAAATAGCCTGTTTCCCTTGCCAGCAGTTATATGATCAAGCCAGATGCACTTGTTTAATGCATCACTACAATCATGGGTTTTTTGAATGAAATCGACGATCAGCTGTCGTCAGTAAATGATTGAATTTCTGTAGCGTAAAGGCCAATTAATGGTTACGGCATCCCCATGTGTAATAATTTAACCAGTAAAAAGTATATCAAGGAAAACGTATTATAGATTTCCTGTAGGACATGGTACCACCAGGTCAAGCGTTTTACAGTTTAATGAGATACAATTAGAGATGTGTTTGCTGACTGTGTTGCGTAACAAGAGAGCACCTCCTTGCAGTCCAACTGATAACTGGGGCAATTACAAAACTAGGGGTGGTGGCCGGTTTGGCCAGCTACCTGAGGCTCATGCTTTCACTAAAGGGGGAATTTCAAACACTAACAAACCAGAAACATGGTGTTTGTAAGCAGACAGCAGTTTTAGCGGTTAACACTGATAACTGCTGAGTACATGCTTCCAAAAACATTTATACTATTTATACTGAAGTGATGAAGTGTTTCTGCGCAGTGCAGCTCTGAGTATACATGCATTTTAGACGTGGCTGTAAATACCGACAGATTTATTTGTAGACATCTGTTGCAGCTGAGCAGCTTTTCCCAGCAGCTGGATTAACGTTAACTACAGTTACTTGATTCATACATCATTTAAATCAACTGAGGATAATTCTGGTATAAAACCACAGTGAAGAGATGAATAACATTACAGCGTATTTACTATGAAAGCTAAGGGGATTATAACTATGTCATATAATATACTATACACGTACAAAGTCATATTTGTTAGTTTACTGTGATAGACAGAGATGGCAGCATAACCATCACAGCTCAAAAATATCACCTCATTTATACAAGTTATTCTCTCCTGTGACTGGAGATTATTATTACCGATGTATTAATGTAAAAATCTGGATTTTACCATCTACAACTCAAAAAATGAGAATCCATTATCATTAAAAACCAGAATTATGTCATAAAAGTAGGCTTTGTCTCAGAGCAGAGTACAGATATATAAAACGGCCACCGATGGGATGTAGTACTACTTAGATTAAAGGAATAGTTTGGGATCTTTTTCCCAAATAAGCCTATTTTCAAAAATGCCAATCGTCATTCCTTTAACTTGCACGTTTGTGTTTGAATAAGTTGCATGCGAGAAGATAGACATTTTTGAGCATTTTAAGTGTTTCTGACAGTAACTGACTCTCCAGATATTGCATTGGTAATGTTTGTATGTTTTATTTCAGGAATATTGAAGTCATGAAGCAGCGGTTGAAGGACTTGTGGAAGGAAGGGGCCCGATTATGTTCGGTTCCGGGATCTATGGGAGAACTGGCAAAGGTAAAAGTGATATCTTTATATTGCTTGTCAGGGATTTTTCATGTGGCATACCTGCAAAATGTATAAGGGCTTCAGACTGTGTCCAAGTTAATACTACTACACACGGTCGCGCTTGTGTGAGTACATGATGGTCATAAGGCTGTTTTGATGCCGTTCTAATCACCACTGGTAGCTGCAGTGGTAGCCATTTTGGTTGGAAGTAGTAGTACTCCTCCATAGGCTCAATCAGTCTCACCCTACCTGGCATGTGAAACAAACCATTCAGCTTTTCAATGCTTTCAAGTTAAAGCAGTCTATAGCAGAGAATTTAAAAAACAAAATGAGGAGAGTGATGAGGCCAGTGAAGGTGGAGCTGTCCAAACTCAGACACGTCTGATGATGAGAATGTAGGTGCAGGCAGGTAAATACTGACTAAACCACTTAAGAAGAAAAAATGCAGTCATAATGGCGAACGCAATCCTGGGGCTGCAATATAATCAAATATTAATTCTAGTTAATGATCCGCTGTGATATTAATGTTTGAAATGCACTGCACTCATAGGAAATGCCACATAGAAACCAGATCATGGAGATAAAACCACTTGCTTTCATCTTCAGTAAATCTGACATTTTTTTTAAAAACTCTTTTTAAAGTAATGTTTGGTCACACATCTAACTAAGTGGGGATTGGAGGCCTCTCTCTACACAGCCAGCTAGCTAGTTTTTTACCATAGCCTGCATGTGAGGCATTTAGGGGGTGTTGATAGATTCTAATGTCTAGTGAGAAGTAGATGTTCACCAACCAAGTAGCTTAGCCTGTGCCCAATTTATAGCAGTGATATCAAACAACCTCAGATAAAACAAAATGAAAGTTTTTGTGTGTTTTTTTTTTAATAAAAGTATTTTTGCAAATATCAAATGTTGAGTCACTGTCAATCTTTACATTTTGCAAAACTGGCTTATGCAAAGATAGTTATTCACCAGTAAGCAAGGTTGATTTATGCCATGCTGTTGGAAATAAACAGTGCTACCGGTGGAAAAGTTAGTCTGGAGTGCTGCAGACAGTCAGTGCCCAGTTCTGTTTGGGTGACTCGCTTGAATGAGATGAAAAGTGCTTTTAGCTAAAGCACACTGACTTTGTGTCAAAAGTCAATGAAAACAAATTCAGTAGAGCTGCATCAACACATCCATGATAAAATCTCAAAATGAGAATTGTGTCACATAAATGTTTGTCACAGAACTGTTTTGACAGACTGCACAGGTGTTCTTGCTGGTTTTTCCACCCTCTGTTGATTTTGTGTGGATGCGACCAACCAGCTCCATCCTAAAAAAAAAAACAAAACCCTTGTGACTCACCGTGGGCTTTTGTGGTTGTTATATTTGTTTCCATCTTCACATTCCTACACATGTTGAAAAAGCATCAAACTACAGAATATCAGGTTCATTAGATGTGTTAAAATATGTTTTACTGATGCTACATTTTAAGTATGTCGTAGTGTCAGACAGCCACATCCACATTACACTTTTAACATCAATATTTTCCAACTATTTGAGTAAGCTGTGATGTCACAATGGGCAGAAACTGAAAATGAAAAGCAGTAATATTTGTTTGAATTGTGATATACTCATTGTGTTGATATCTAAAAGCAAAGATCATTTGAATGACTTCAATGACGTCAACTAATGTGCTCTCTCCACTTTGTGTTTGCAGGCCATAGAGGCTTCTCTACTGCAGCTGCCCTGACAGTTTTCAACATAGCACTCTGGAGTATGTGACCACTACTACCATTCATGGCTGTGTTTTGGACTGATAATGATGCCAGAGAAATGGACTGGTTCATTTTGCTACTTAAACACAAACCTCTTAACTGGGACTGAACTTGACAATTCAGAAAACTCCCTCAGTTAGAGCTGGAGAATCTTAAGCAGGGCCGAGAGAAACTTCCTGCACAGCAAATGACTGCTTCACATTGAAGTGGACCATCTTGTGAAGGGGTATGTTTAGTGGACCTCCGTGAGACTGGGTGTAATGTCGCTCTATGAAGTGCCAAGCTCTTTGTCTCTCACTGCAGCACTCTTCACCATGTAATGGATGTATCTTGTGGATGTGTGAATGCTCCGCTGTTTTGGTGTTTTGCGCCTGGGTTCTCTGGAATCAGGAACTTGAATCTGCAACAGTCTTTAAGTTATTAGAGCATGTTTTCTTGTTTTCATTTTGCCTCTTCCTATGACATTTGACTGTATAATGTAAAATGTAAAAACAAGTGATTCTTTTAATCTTCTTTCAAATAAATTGAAAAAACAATCAAAATGTTATGCTTTTATATTTTTTGTGTTCCGTAAAGAGGCGGTACAGTAAGAACAATCTCCTGTTAAACTGTAACAGAAATACAATCAGAAATTGTTGATTTGTACTCTTGAACTTTTTTTTCCCCAGTAAGTCAAAGTCAATTTTACTGTCACTTCCGCCACATGTGCTGGACATAGACAGGATTGAGATGCCGTTTCCCTCAGACCCAGGTGTAAGCATAGAAACAAGTATTTACATATATAACAGGTATTTACATATGTGACAAGTATTTACAAATGTGAAAAAACTGAACTTAAACAGTAAGCTTTTGAAATGAGATTGTTATACAGTAAATTGAAGACACAATCACATCTACTGTTTACAGCAAAACTGAATACATCCCTGTGCAATATCACTTACATTGTCAAATGATTTCAAATTGTATCACCATACAGTAATTGAATTATTTATAAGCTGACACAGTATTTCCCCAAATAAAAGAAAATAAACCAAATACTTTAATGAGACTACATGAAAAACACAGGCCCCAAAGCAGAAACTACATTCAGCAAAAGTGAATACACCTGTTATCACTGACTCACTTGTCAAAGTTCACAAAGATGGGAACTGATTCAGGAAGGGATTCAGGAAGATCAATGACCAAGTAGATATCTGGAAACGGTTGCAGTAGTAGTCAGGAGGCATAGAACAAGCCACGGCACCACTGATCAGAGCTGCAGTGGTCACCCTTTTAATATGACGTGTAACCGGTGGTGTCTGCACTGCGTTGTGTTGAATTGAGCCGAACACCGTTCTTTTTGGAGTTTATTGACACACTTGACAGACAATAAAACAATCACAAAATCCTCTTGTCAGTCTCAACTCGTACTGCTCTCCCATTGGATACGTGTACAAAAGGGCGGCCGCGTAAGGCAGAAAACATTCAACATTCATACATACAGTAAGTACAGTACATACCTTGACAGACGATAAAACAATCACAAAATCCTCTGTCAGTCTCAACTCGTGCTGCTACAGAAATTTAATGACAGAACAACATATTAGAACTGGGAAAGTAAACTTCTAAATGAAATTATGTACATAAGTTGACACACAGACAGCAGCAGCACAGTCTCGCTTACCTCTCCCATCGGATACATGTAGAAAAGGGGAGAGGAAAGGCGGGAAAAACACATTTATAGGGGTACGGTGGGTAACCAAAAACGAACGTGTGGTGCTGAGACCCCAAAGTGAAAGGTTCCACACCAAAACCAAATGCAGGCTAGATTTTGTGGAATTCTATTAATTAAAAGTAATAATAAAATAACAGTAAAATAATATATATATAATCCAATCTGTACAACAAATTAAACAATACATATATATTTAATATAAAACTGCTGCTGCATTACTGATCCTGTGGACAATCTACTACTGGCACGATATTCTTAAAAACAGGTGAGTGCTTCAGACTTGGCACACGGGTAAACAATGAAAATCTAAGTTTTTCTGACTGCTTAGACTGTGTGAGGGACTTCATAACAACAACTAAACATCTCTTGCTTGCTTTCAGGCACACATTTGCGAGCTGAAACAAGCATATTTGACTTGAACCTGGACGGGACCACCACAGTGAATCCGTAGTCCTGACAGTGAAGCACAGAGGATGGATGGTAAAGATGTGGGGCTGCATGAGTGATATTTATAGATAGCAACATGAATGTCTGGGAGTATATCAAAAATACTGGCTAGCACGATGACTTCCACACTGCAGAGGCCTGACAGAAGGGAGGAATATCCAGCATGGTAACAATCCAAAGCTCAATATTTTTAAAGGAAAGTGTTCACAAAGTGAAAATTATGACCTGGACAAGAATGCCAACAGAATTTGGTCATTAAAAAATAAGGTGGACAAACAAATATTCAAAAATGTAAGATTTTAAACTCTCTGTACTGAGAAGTGTACTTACTTTTGTTGCAAAACACATGTAATTACTGTAAAGTCATACAATGCTAAATCATTCGTGGATATTTCTAATTGAAGTATATCATTTGCAATTTAGTTATTTTGCAAATTAAGAAAAAACATACCGTATTCAACTGAAGCTTTAAATTATGATGATAATGTACAAAAAAAACAGTGACATTGGCGGAGTGTCATTGTCACGTTGTACAATAAAGTTTTTGAAAAGGTGACGTCATTTTCCGCAGAGACAGCTGATGCACCGAGTCTTCCTCCTCCCGAGCCGCTCTTGAATTCATGTTGATCTCCAAACAGTCAGCAGTCATTTTAGTTCAATAACGACAGACAGTATGTTGCACAGGGACAGAATACCGCTGCTGGTGATTTTCCTTCAGGCTGCGCTCGTCGTGTCGTGGTGTTTCACTGACATGGAAACGGGGCCTGGCGCAGGTGTATCGACACAGCCGAACGGAGATCGCTTCAAAATCGAGGGAAGAGCGATAGTTCCGGGGGTTAAGACACAAGATTGGGTATCCACAGCAAGAGTCCTGGTAGAGGGTGAAGAATATGTGGGATTTCTGAGGTAAGAAACGGCCACAACTCTAGCCGCTAGCTAGCTAGCTAACACACTAGCTAGGTAGCATTAGCATTGTTAGCTGATAGCTAAAGCCTGAAGTTGTGCTGCCAATGAGCGCCCGGCAGCTGGAACAGGCAGATGGCAGCTCCGAACTGTCGTAGCTAATTTACAGCTCAACAATTCTGGACGTAACTCTTGCCAACTTGTCCCTACACTTGCTTGTTAATTTCATTTTAAACTCAGCAGGCCTCTTTGGTCTTGAAACAGCTGTAACCATAACAAACCGCGGCCACAGGAGACCTAGAGCCTGGTATTGAAGCCCTACTAAATCACTTATTTACCATTTAACGGGATAAACATTTCCTCTGTGTTTGCTTAGTTATGACACATTGTATACCTTTTACTGAGATAAATGTAAGTGTGACTGTTAGGTAGCGCACTGCACGGTAGTAGCCTCGTTTATATTAGGAAACTAGACTGTAAGTAACATGATTTGCGGTGTGGATTCTATATATACATCTGAGATTCAACTTCAAGTTTAAGTCCCTCACCGCAGTTTTCCACCAGCTAAAAAATGACTGCTGCCTCTACATTGTGACTTACATGATATCAATGCAGGTCATATTTTGAAGATTGTAGCACATAGGATGCATACAGCCTAAAGGTCAGAAACTATACTATATGTAGTATCACCCATAATGTAAACGTTATGTGTGATTACATTATAGCCTGCAAGAAAAGTCATGTGTATTTGCACGTTGTGACTGTGTGATCCAGATAAAAGCAATAATAGCTGCATATAAATAAGGTGATGCAGCTTTAACAGTTTAGTTTTTTTTTTGGCACACCAATTTTTCCTTACATGGTTATTGTTTCTTGAACTGGAATGATGGGTTGATCAGCAGTAAAATAACAGGCATCTATCTTGATAGCTAAGCATTTGCTACAGTTGTATGTTGCTGGTTCTCAGGTTCCGCCTCCAACTGCAGAATTTGTTGAGTTTCAGTCATAAAACATAGCGACCCGCATATCTTTGGGGGTTTTGGATTGTTTGTTCCATTTTCCATTTGCGTTCATGTGTATGTCTGCTGCGATGGTGTTTCATGTTGAAAGTTGATAAACAGGTTGTTAGATACTCAAAAAACACATTTTTGTCCCATTTCTAAACCAGTGCGTTAACCATTGACCTAAAAAAAAAAACACACTCAGTTACTAGTTAATTATTTCTGCTTTCCTTAACCCAGTTTAATTTGATTGCAATGCTGCTGATGGTTTAGCCTCATTTCTTCATTACAAAGAAGGTCAACAGCAACACAGCGATCTGCATGATAGGCTCAAAATGTCCACTGAGTTAAACATGTGTTAGACAGGATGGGGTGAAGCTCCTGTAGGTGTATGTCATAAGTTGTAAATACGTGCAGCCTTGACAAAAATGTCACATCTTTTGTTGCAGAACTGATGGGAGTTTTGCTGTGAATGATGTCCCTTCAGGATCTTACGTTGTGGAGGTTGTTACACCCACCTATAGATTCGAACCAGTGCGTGTTGATATCACATCCAAGGGTAAAATGAGGTAAGGTCTGCCTGCAGTGGGGAACCAAACAAAAAGCATTTGTGTGTCATGAGTGTAGGCTTTGTAGTCGGTTTTGGAGGCGACTTAACCGTCTGAAACAATGTGTCATTTCACAGGGCGCGTCTTGTGAACTACATCAAGACGTCAGAGGTAATTCGCCAACCATACCCTCTCCAAGTTAGGGCTAGCGGCCCTCACAGCTACTTCATGAAGAGAGAAACCTGGGGCTGGACAGACTTCCTTATGAACCCAATGGTAGGAAACCTTAGAGAAATGTGTGAATAATGTATGAACTGCATCCTCAGTGGGTTAGAAAGTTATGTATTCTACAAAAATGTATTAGGTTAGAGAGATGTAGACGGAGAGTTAATGGAGTCATCATTGCTCAGAAATACAATCATGTCTTTTTAAAATGGATCATTACCCCTGGAGCCTGATGACATAACCCCATTTTGATTTTATGAATAGGTTTTTGACAATCTGATAGTTTTAGTGCTTCTCTGCCATGTAATAATAACATTAAACCTTTCTTCTGCAGAAGCTCTTAATTCCATTCCTTGGGGATTTAGCTAAAGTCGTTTACCAGTCAGACACACTTGTACTATGATATGCACTTTATTTCACATTGATAAAGAAAAATAGTACAATGCTAATACTTTTTTCAAAAACAAAATGATTAAAATAAGACTTTATTATGCTTAGTTGAAGTGTTTATTCTTAATTATCTCTCACTTGTCAAACAGTTGTCATGCAATCTGAACTAGTCAAAGGTTAATTAATTCCATTCTTGCTCTTCTGTAGGTTATGATGATGGTTCTGCCCCTGCTGATCATTGTTCTGCTGCCCAAGGTGGTCAACACCAATGACCCAGAGATGAGAAAGGTAATTAATACCTTCAAGTGTTATTTCAAAAATATTGGACAGAGTTAATTCTTTGATGTAGTGTTTGAATTGAATCCAATACATTTTGCTACCTTTAGTATAGATTTGTTTGTGTGGCTTTGTTTAGCATAAGTTTCTGAAACAACTGGTTGTGTGATATTCGTAGCAAAATCATTTTTTCTTCTCCAGTCATGACACCCCATCTTTGCCTCATCTTGAAGTGTGAATTCATCATAACTTTAACACATGTCACTGCAGTCTCACTTTTCAAATCAGAGAGGACATTCAGAGTCTGTCCTCAGCCGTCATATCTCCTTCTATAGCTGTTTTTTAAAAATTCACTGCTGTCTTTTCAGGAAATGGAGCAGTCGATGAACATGCTGAATCCCAACCCTGAGCTTCCAGATGTCTCTGAGCTCATGACCAAGCTCTTCTCCGGCTCCAAGGGCTCCAGCAAGGCAGGCAGCAGCAGCAAGGGCACCAGGCCGGCTGCCAAGAGGAGGTAGTACCGCACACGTCTCCCAAAATCCGCCTACAGAAGCTGCCATGGAAGCAAGATTTTTAAATGTCTTTTTTTTTTTTTTTCTTCTGGGTTTATTGTACAGATTTCTTTATTAATAGATGTTTTGAGCACATCTTGATTTCTAAAAAGATATTGGAAACTGAGCAAAAATACGTTTCTTTCCTTCTTTTTTTTTTTTTTCATACTGCACTGATAGAAAATTCTGCAAAAGCTGTTCTTCATTTGCTCTATACTTTGTACATGTGACTGTACTACTCATCAATCTTTTCTGTGCTAACCCTCCATTGTGCATTTATCTACCGCTGCTAATTCCACTACCTGAAAGAGAGCATATATGCATATTCAGAGATTTTCTTGGTTTCGTTTGTATTTTTTTCGGTTTCGGTAATACGACTGTGAATGAAGATAAATTGAATTTTAAGATTGATAAATTCTTATTTAAAAGCCTAGATAAATAAATTGCAATGGTATATGACAACTGTGTTTTTATTTCAATCCATCTTTTTTGAGAGTGAACACATGACCTTCTCATTTTTTGACTTACTGTGGGGAACTGTCTGGCTAGAATTCACATAACTGTAAATGATGTGCCTGAGGTGTACACATTCGTTTGATAACCACTGGAAGTTCAAAGAGTGAAAGAGATGTGTGGCTGCTTTCACAGTCTCTACATAGTGTAACTGGCTTTACTTTTAATAAAGCGGGCCGTAGAGTCCATATTAAAGTCATTATAAAATGTGTTTGTGATAACTATTCTCCTTTCATCACTCCTAGCAGCTGATTCAAAGGATGGCATTTAAATTGAAATAATGATGAATGACAAATAATAGAGTTTGATGAACAATAAGCTCAGCTCAAGGTCTTGCATCTTTCTTCGTAGCTTTCAAAAGTCTGAAATGTTCGTCATCAGCATTTTGTGTTTGTTCTATTATTATGGAGCTGAATCTGTTTGCATGTAGGCTCTGTAGCTGATATGATTGTGCTATACATATATATATATATATATATAATTGATGTAAAAATGCAAAACCACAATTGAAGAGCTGTCAAGAGCCAGTCCCTTAGATTGCATTATATTCCTAACACGGCGCTGGTCTATCAGAAGCCTGTTAAAAGCTATTACTGCTTCCTACAAGTTGAAAACAGTGTATTTTGACGAACTGGATATAGACTTCAGGTGTAAGTCAGTTATTTCCAGGATGCATTTCAAGCAGTTTCTCCTCCTCCTCTTCCACTGTCTGTGTGTTATGGTTCTCAGAATACTGTTGCGAGAAACAGCGACCACCGAGCAGAAACCTTACTCTGAAAATGGCATGTTTTGCTGAGGATGTGGATTGTGCCGTCAGGCAGGCCTGTCTGGTACTTGTCTTGAATTATCCATTTTAGTGACACCTCCCTGCAGGCTAATGTTCCACCAAAACAATTCCTACATTGCTATTTTGCAGGAACACTCGCTGCACCTCCCAAGATGAAGGTGACGGGTTTTAAGATGTGATAAGACCTACAGTAAATGTGTATTTGGAAAGTTTATTTAACGTTGTGCTAAAAGAAAACATGTTTGGGAGGTAAGCAGCCAAAACTTAACAAAAAGAAAATGACTAGTGCATGAAAAAATGCATTTCTTCCTTAGGTCACGGACACATCTCCACCACCATTCTCTATTTTGAATTTATGATCTTGGAAAAAAACAATTGTGCGTTTAAACAACTTTTGAACAACGTGTAAGGTCTATGGAGCTGTTGGTTTTGTTGTTTTCGTTTGTTCCATCAGAGCAAAGAGACTATTTTAATGCTGCCATTAGAGTCTTGGGCCCAGTGAAACCTCCAGTGACCTCCGGGAAGTCTATTCTGCACTTAGCAACAGTCGTGCTACTGGCACATGTTGTCGATGACACATTTGAGCAGTCAACTACTGGAGTTTGGTAAGGACTTTCCTCAATTTAAAAAAAAAAAAAAAAAAGAAAGAATTTACAAAACCAATCAAATCAGATTCAACAAGCTGACAGTGATCATTCTGTCTCTGAGTTTGTATTTCACTGTTCGTATCAGCACACTCACCTTCACAAAACTGCACAGATGGATGATGAGCACAGATTCATTCATAAAGCACTTTTGCCACGATGAGCAGAACAAAAGGCACAGAGTTGAGGGAGATACATTTGACATTACACCATAAAACACATAAAAGATCAATAATTTACAAGAGCGTCACTCATCCATCAGAGAGACATGAGGGTAGTCGGGCTTCAAATACATGTGTACAAAGTCTTTTTTTTTTCTTTTCTTTTTTACAGTAATAAGAATATTAATGGGAGTAGAGGTGTGAACCATAAATAATCTCACATGTAATATTACCACTGTTAAACTCATGTAGCTGTAAGTACACGTAAACATACAGATTAGCCCTTAGACACAAGACCAAATATCAACTGCACGAGCCAAGATAGAAAACAGAAGAAAAAACATTCACTGAACACTGATATACAATAAGCAAATTACATTTACCATTTGTGAAGTGTAAAATCCAACATGAGTGAAATATATTCTTCGTACTATACATTGTTTTTAAATCGTGTAAGCCTATATTATGTATTTATGTACAAGTAAACAATAGAATAAAGGAGGGTTATATGCAGGATATGCAGAATTTTTACTGACATGCTCACATAGTATGTTGATTAAAAGTTGGTTGTTATTACTCCGGTGACCAGGCAAAGACAGGCTGATGCTATAAGATGAGCAAATTGTTGAAGTTTGGCCCTTTAAATGTGGATTTGAAGAGACTTACACATCTGAGATTTATATTATCTGTGATTTCCATTGTGAATTAACAACTGTAAGTCTGGTTTGAAATACAAAAACAGCTCCCTTTGATGCCATAACCTGCCTGGTAAGTAAACTCATGATAGTTGATGTGTACAAGCTTTAAAAGCGGGACTTAAAGTGTAGCTCTCGACTAACTTACTGTCTCCATGGTAATGCAGCATCACCTTTTGTCAACACTTGCTTTGATGTAGGAGAAAATGACAAAATATACATTCCTGAGCCAGATGAAGTGAACATGTTACAGTCTTTTTAAATGCCTTCTTTTCCACCACGTCACCATGATAAGAAATTTATAGCACAGCTGCTGATGTGTGAAAGAAAATTCATCTTGACATTTTACCAGAGCCTATCTAATGCAGTTTAAACCTGGAAAAATGAAACAGGCTATATAAAAAAAATATATTGTAATGACTGTGGTGAGATTAGCATATTCAGGTGTTTTACTTTGGGAGAACCTGCTAAAAAGTATATTCAGTATGTAAACATTGCTCAGAAAGCTCTAGCTGCAAACAGGTTATTAATGTATTAGTGAACACCTCGTCTTTAACTCTGACTTTGAACACCAATTAATGGAAGCTGCTGTGTAAACAGATAATGAATAACTGAATGAATGTGAACACCACAACTTTCTTAGTTTTAGACCTTTGTTCTGTATCTATCTGCATGTCTGCATCATGACTCCAGATAAAAAAGAATTGCCAGAGGAACAAAAAAATCTGTTAGAGACTTCATAGAGATATAAAATGATACAGGAAAATCAGTGATCCTCAAAACGTCAGTGGAAACACTGTTGCAGTCATAATCAGGACGTATAGAATGAGCCGTAGTACCACGAATCCGAGCTGCTCTGCCTGTCCTCCTTAAATGGAATCACAGAAAGTGTGCTACCTGCACTATCTAGCTTCACACTCTGCACAGGGGTTATCAATAAAAATCGAAAGTACCTGTGACAGCGGGAATGACATTACATAATATCAAACTCTTTGGACAGCATCCAAGAAAAACACTCTTTCTGTTCAGTCCAAGACTGCAAGAAGAAACTTAAGAACAAGAAGAGAAGCCCGGTGAGTGTTGGGAGCACATTCTTTGGATAGATGAGATCAAAATATATTTGTTCAGCTGGATGGAGTCCAGTATGTTTGGTGTGAACGTGGTGAGACTACCACAGTGAACGCATAGTCCTGACAGTGAAGCACAGATGTAGGAGTGTAATGATATGGGGCTGCATGAGTGGAAAAGGTTTTGGGGAGAAGACATTTATAGATGATGGTCTGTGGGTATACCAAAATACTGGCTCACACGATAACGTTCAGTTAGCAGAAGTTTGGCAGAAGAGAATATTTATCCGTAATAATGATCCAAATCACAATGCCAAACTCTCAAAAGAGTTTGTAATGAAGAAATAAGTTAAAATTATGAGCTGGACAAGCATGTTGCCAAATTTGATTCCTATAGAACACCTCTGGGGTATTTTAAAGAGAAAGGTAGGACACCATAGCCCCACCAGAAGAGAGCTGAAAAAAATGATAGTCTCTGTAGAATGACTGAACATCTCTCGAGAAATGTGTGCACCCTCGTACCTTGCATGCAGAGAACTAAGTCTGTCATCCAAAAAGAGGCTTAAATCTCAGTCATTGAAGTTTGACATTTGTTGCATTAGGTTCCTATTGTGGGTTCTGTATTTTTAATACAGTAAATCTAAAATGTTCGTTTTTTTATTTTACAAATACTGCTCAACCTAAAAGTAATACAATTACTGTAAAGTGATACAGTTTTGAATTATTTGGCATTTAACTAATGCTGTACAAGAATGTATCCACTTCTGTTGTTTACTGTATGGTAAAGTACAGTTTTTAAAAGAATGTTTCTCTGTAGGAGACCAGGCTCACTCATGACACATACTGTATATTCATGAATGCATGTTCTTATAGCTGCTTAAAATTACGTCACTGAATATTCTATAAAATAGATCTAAACATCATTAAAGGTATGTAAACTACTTTTAAATGCTAAACAGAGGATTTAATATAAAGTGCTCCCAGGGCATTCTTGAACACCATAGTTGACTACTAGATATTAGTGTTAAATGTACAGATTGTCATATTGACAGCTTGAAACTGAATAGCAAAAAGGTGAAATTAATGAGGTGGGAAATGTAGAAAAGGGACTGTTATAATACGCTAAACTGGCTCAAAGAATACAGTGTTTTTTTTTTTTTTTAAATTCGTTCTCTTGAAATTTTATTCGGTTTTTGTTTTCACCCTGACATTGAGCAAAAATCTACTACCATTTAGTTTTGCAGCAAAACAATAAAGAATCAAGAACCTTTCTGTCATCTTACTCATATAAAAATGTGAAGTGAGTATAAAGCTTGGTATCTCTGGGGGCCAGGGTAGCTGCAATTAACATTTATGCAGTGCAAAAACAAGACAGCCAACATAAGGTGCTTGACAGGAAGAAGTAGAAATTGAAAACTGTGCACAAGCCAAGACAGAACACTGCAGGGAGGAGACAGAGCAAAAATGTAGAACGTGAATATTGTTAAGAAATGAATATTTAATATCAAAACCTTCTTTCATTGGCACTGAAAATGGTGTTATCAACAATGAAGCAAGCAACTTATTCCCTCCAACAAAACCACACTTGACAAAGTGAATTATGGACACATATAAAGACATAGTTACTGAGAAAGCAATGCAGACAGACAATGTAGGACGAAGAAAAATTTGCTATTCTACTTTGTGTGTTGAGTCTTTAGATATAGTTTATTGGTGTTCGGTGTATTGCTGGACTGTTGTTGTCGTGGTTTGTCTCTTGTTGTGACTGGCTTATTTGGACTATGTAGTTCTGCACAGAAGAAGGACTGTATATTTTGTCTCCCATCTTTCACATCTCAGTCAAGGTCGGAGGAGATTGTTGCATGGCCAGTATGGAGAGGAGGAACAATAATAATAAACAACATTTCTGTCAACGTACATATGGGCATGTGAGCATTGTTTTAAAGAGGTCCTCCACTGATTTAACATTGCACTCCTATAGTGAACTATTAAAAACAAAACTGCTGCAACAGAACCAGAGATGCTTTTCTACACTTTGTCAAAATCGCACAGCTACGTTACCCACAATGCAATGTAATTGCAGTTTGGTCAGAGATCTGGGCGTGTCCTGCAAGTAGCAGCTAAAAGCCTTGAGACACTGGCCTTAAGCAGAGATGAGGCAGGGATTTGGTAAGCTCACTTCTTTCTAAACTTTACATCCACATTTTTTCCCCCTAAACCAGTGTTCACTCATTTGAAACGATCTATTAGATGTCACACAGTTCCCTCAGCAGCCGTGGGGCTTTTACTTGTGAACAGACTTTAATGTGTAAAATCTGTGGTACTTCCCTTTAGAATAGACTTTTAAACAATCTAAACTATTTTAAACCTTTAATCATGAGAAGATGCAGCCACCTTAATGAGACTTCTCTCCTGGAATCATCTGGAACAGCTGTAAAAGTGCTGCATCAGGCTCATTTCCACCAACATGTATTTGAACACACAAAATCACATGCAGCACTTCATGCTGAAGATGACCACTGACTGCAGTATACATTAAGAAAATCCAACATGTGGGCAACTATTCTGCTATAACAGACACTGCAGTGCCATATCAAGTCATTTTATTGTTGACATTTGGGTTTTGTCCACCCCAATACAGCTTGTCCTCGCCTCTCCTCCTCCTCCTCCACTGGCACAGGAGGAGCATGCGGAAGGTCTTCTGGAAGGTCTTGTTGCACAGAGCGTAGCACATGGGGTTGATGGTGCTGTTGACGTAGCACAGCCAGTAGCCCAGGTGCCACAGAGACACAGGGATGCAGTCGACACAGAAAGTGGAGATGAGCACCATGATATTGTACGGTGTCCATGTGAGGATGAAAGCCAGGAGGATGGCACTGAGAGTCTGGGCTGCCTTCTTCTCCTTCACCAGCACCATCCTCTTTCTCTTGGTGATCTGGTTCTTCAGGACGGGGTCCATGGGCTTGGAAGCGGTGGAGGAGGTGGAGGGGGAGGCGTTTTTGGCGGGCTGCTCTGCTTCAGGCGGGCACGGTGTAGCACTTGTGGGATTGCCGTTTTTACCCTTTGAGCCAGGCTTAAACTTATAAGAGATGCACTTTTTACTGTTCTTCTTTTGAGGAGAGGAAAAATACTGATCTTCTGTATAATCAGTCGCCTGCCCATTCTTGTTACTTTGTCCACTGCTTTGCTCTTTGAAAGATCCTTGTGGGGTTTCTATTGATACGGGATGCTCCTCCTCCTCTGATGACGTGTAGCTGTTAAAAGAAGTGATCTGGTCTGCTTTCGCCCATGCCTCATCTGATCTAGTGGTAGTTTTAGTGACGTTACTTTGATTAGATGAGGACCAGGAAGCCTGACTCTGGTCCCTCCTCTCTCTGGTGAAATGAAAACAAGAATGAATGATTGTTTTCTGAGGTTTAGTTCCCTCTGGAACATTTCCTGTTGTGAGCCCTTGCAGCTCTGCTAGATCTTTTGTCCGTTTTTGCGTCTCCTTGTAGATCCTGCAGTAAAGGATGGTCATAACAGAGACTGGGATGTAGAAGGCAGCAATAGCTGTCCCAAATGTGATCACAGGTTCTGTCAAAAACTGGATTTGGCACTGGTCCACAGGTACTGTTCTCTCTCCTACAAAGTACTGCCAACACAGAATGGGCGGCGCCCAGAGGACAAACGACACCAGCCATGCCAGGCCTATCATAATGGCTGCTCTCTTTGGAGTCCGCTTCGCCCTGTAAGTCAGCGGCCTTGTAATGGAGAAGTATCTGTCAAAGCTTATGACAAGTAAGTTCATGACTGAAGCATTGCTGGCTACATAATCCACTGCCAGCCAGAGATCACATGCAATGTTCCCCAAGGACCAGTAACCCATCAGTATATATGTGGTGTATAAGTTCATGGACAGCACTCCTATGATGAGGTCAGCGAAGGCCAAACTCAGCAGGTAGTAGTTGTTTACAGTCTTAAGTTGGCTGTTTACTTTGAAGGACAGCATCACCAGAACGTTACCAACTATAGTTATCAGGCTGACAATGGCTGACACTGTGGCTATGGTTATAACCTCCCAGAGGCTGTGAGGAGGCACCTGGACATTGGAAGTGTTGCCAAAAGTGCTATTTTGGAGATCCATGGTGCTGTGTTATCTGTCTGCGTTACAGTTGAGAAATTCCCCTTTGTGACCCCATGCAGACTCAGCGGTTTTCCTGAAATAAAAAGAAAACAGCAGTGAGATATATATATATTAGAATGGAATAGAATACAATACAATACAATATTTTTTTTTATTTATCTTTACTGAATTATTTTCAGTCATTACATATTTTCTAAACTCCTTCATAAATTTAATTCATTCAAAATCATTACAACGGCACTAAAGTGTAATTTATTTTAATTGTCATCTAATTTCAAGAAAGGTATGTAATTAAAAAACAAAACAAAAACTGTTTTCTATCTTATTGATTATTATGTAAATAAGTATTCTATTTTTTTAATTATTATTATTGCTGTAGCCCTGTGATAGACTGGCACCCTGAGTCAGCTGGGATAGGCTCCAGCCCCCCGCGACCCTAGTACAGATAATGGATGCATGGATGGATGTAATTATGTATATTTATTGTATTTTTATATTTACATTTTAGAAATGTTATTCTTCTTGAACAGTATTTTCATAGCATTATGATAATTAAGTCCATATTATCTTGTACTTTCTGAATTACGGAAATAAAACAAATTAAAACAATATTTTTGGCACTCAAACTTGAAAAGCTTCTACATTCCTGTACAGAGCTGTTGGTTCAAATGAAACCCGGAACTACACACCAAATCAAACACGTACGACAACATTCGATGTAACACCCATTCCGCTCAACTATGAGGTGTCACACGCTAAGCCGTCCGTCTACAGTTGACAGTAATGGACGGCAGAGTAAACAGAGGTAGGGGAGGCAGTTGGAAAAGAGGTGGCCGAGCTGGAAACGACGGCGAAAGTTTCGGCGGCGAACACCGAGGCCGAGGCCGAGGAGGCCAGCACCGTGGCCGGGGGAAGAGAGACCACCACCGGGGCCGTGGGCGCGGAGGAGGCGCCTTTACAGCGGACTTCCATCAGCGGGTGAGAGTTTGTAGGAACTGTTGATGGCCCCGTTATCCCGCTCTGCCAAACCTAATTCAAGATCAAGTGAATTTGGTAGTTTTCGATGCTGACAGAATGCACACGTTCTCGGGTTGATACTGTAAATGCAAATAGGGCCTCAACTTTAATTCGGCCTATCTTGGAGTCATTTTAGTTAAGCGCTTACCCGGTGTTATAGCCAATTTGAACCAAAACTACACGTACACAGCCATCAGTGCTCATGGCGATGCAAACATATTGTGTTTACATAAAGTTGTGTTTCGTGGATCCCATGGATAAGTGGTATTCTACGCATGCTGTTTGCTCCCATACAGTCCAGTGTGCGACATGCTTTAGCTCATCATGGTCACCTCTGTCATCATGAATTCATCCACTCTTCTGTGCACATGTGAGATCCTGCCACCATGTGAAGAGCTGGATTGAACAGAATGATCCTTTTTAGGTGCATCATCATAGTGATCAAACACTTCATCGTACCATCTGGGCTTTGGATATGACACAAGAGACTTCAGCTTAATTTCCGCTGGGATGTTCAGTCAGTTAATGCCCCTGCCATGGTAACTACAGAATTAGGAGAGAAACAATAGGGGCTCTGTGATTGCAATCATAGAAGTCTACTTTGGTACATAGGGGCTCCTTGATTGCAATCATAAAAATCTCCTTTGGTGCATCCACAGCTACCATGTGGTCTGGATACTGTTGGAGAAAAATGTGCATGATTTTGTTTGACTTTCGCGAGGACACATGAAACACTGAGCGAACCCAAAGCTGTGTCATTCTCACGGTGCACATTTCCGTGGCATCATTGTAAGAAGATTTGAGCAGCTATGCGATAGTAAAGGCAGCAATGTATGACTCATAAAAATTTAACGAATTTGGTTTTGGCACAGGGAGGCGTCTATTTGTACGTACAGTGAGACATGCCATTTATCCTGAACTTTTTGTCAGGCTTAGCTGCCAATTAAGAATAGGAGCTATGTGTTAATGACCAGTATTACTGTTGTTATGACAGGAAAATTGTAGTCACCACATCCAAAACATGCAGTTAAGACAGTTAATTGTTAGTAGAAAATGACAGAAGTCTTAAAGATTTTTTCAGACTATATCCCAATGTTGTGATTTGCACAACACAGCAGTTACGTTATTGACAGAAGCCAGGATATAAAATCAGAATACTACCAGAATCCTGCACGCAAATTTCCAGTATGCAAAAACAAATAGAGGGAATGATCATTTTTAGCATTACTTTCCCACTCAAAAGAATATGAAAATGATGATGCTTGATCCCTTACAGTTGGAGAATATGACTTGTAGGAATGTTGCATTTATAATTATTGCTGCATATATCATTTCAGCATTGACAGTTCAGTGTGTAAATTTGCAGTAGTCACATTAACTAAAACGTAGAAGGAATGGCTCTCATTTTCCAGAACTAATCTACAAGAGAAGAACCTTATTTACTCTGATTTAAGGGTTCTTGAATACACAGACGTTTTATTTAAAGACACTGGTTTTGTTGACAGGCAAGGCTTCTCATGTGCACAGTAAAATGAATGAAGAATAGAAGAAATTCAGCATTGCTTGTTTGACCATTTAAATCAACACCAAAAAGCTCTTTAAGATGAGCGCAAAGCCTGAATGGTGTTTTGGAAGTCTTTGCCAGTACAAGACTAGCATTAGAAAGGATCCTAACAGATTTTTCAGCTTTAAAAAATAAATACAATTCTATGCTGATACCCTTCATTAGAAAAATTACCTCAATCTTCCTAAAAATGACTAATTTCTTCCAAACTTATTTAAGTCAGCTGCTAAAAAAAATCATATTTTCTTTTAAATCTCATTATAATTATCACAGAACAAAAAAAAATATTGCTTTGCATTTTCCAATGTTTACACCCCTATGTTTTGGTGATAATATTGTATGTTTGACAAATTTTAACTTTATTAAAAGATTGCAACTTCTGTGATCAGATATTGTACTTGGCCATATTGCAATTTTTAAAATATTTCAATTAATTATTCAGCCCTGATTTTCTGCCAACAGTTTACCGAAAGGTTTTTGAAAATCTCTCCTCTTTTATCCATCGTTTGAAATGTGCTGATGTACAAATGTCAAGGTGCCATTAGATTAAAGATGATCTGGGACATAGAAACAGCAAAGTGCACAGATGATTATAACCAAGGACTTTGCCAAAATGATGGGATGCCTTGAAATGACTTGTTTTCTTCTAAAAATATTTTCATTTACATTTATATGAAACAGGAAAGCAGCTCAGATGTATGGAGCTGGAATACCTACATTTTTGGTATTTCTGCTCAAAAAGTCAATCCAATTACTATTTGATTATCAAAGTATTTGCCATTACCTTTTTCCAACCTTTAGGCATTCATCTCTTAATTTGTTTGGTGCTTTTAAACTTTAAGGAACTTCTGAAAGTCTCTCCTGTTGCTGCATCATGTTTAAAATAGAAACTTTTTCAATTATGGTTGCAAGACATTTTTGTGTTCAGTTTTATTCCCCAACATTTGGCTCATTGATGCTGCATGTAAATTGGTTAAATCAGCCCAAATGAAGTAAAGCTTGAGCCCTCAGTACACTTTAAATTTAATGCTTGTATCATTAAACAGAATCTGAAAGCCATTATCACAACTAATCAATGAAAAAATGAATCTGCAACCATTTAGACAAGTGATCATTTGATTTATTTTCTTTTTAGCTTAGGTGTCATGCAGCCTGAGCTCATATACGTTATTTTAAGTGCTGGAGGATCCAGTCATTCATTCCAGTCGAGCGACTAAACATATGCCAAGCAAGACAGCCAGTAAAAACAAATGGTTGGTTGAGTTGTTGTGTTAACATAGAGGTGTGTTGACTGATTAATGATACTGACTCGTGCACTCCACAACATGAAAGAAAACATTCCACCTGCTGGTAGCTGCCGTATGTCTTTGAGCGGCACAGTGAATGCAATAAACGACCCAAGAAAGATAGGCCAATAATTACACAATAGATGAAATTCAAGCCTTTATTTCTGCCTTTATACTGCAGTTATCACTATTATATCTGGAATCCATCAGTGTTGGGGTCTAAATATGAGTTTGCAACACATTATTTACAGACATGACTTAATTGGGTTGTTGACTCGCAGTCTTGCCATGTCATAGTCACTTGACTGATGGAGCGATACTGCAACAGCATGGAGTTAATCCTTTCGATGGGAGTACTCGGCTGTTCTTTTTTGTAAATAAATGAGTGGCAACACGATGACTTCATCAGCTATTCATAGAGTCAGTCTAGCATTTGATCATGTGGTCAGTTTTAGTTGACTAATGTACTTACACTTCTCACAGTAGGAACAGTGGTTATGTAACCTTAGAAACAAGCCACAACTCAACTGTGCATGTACGTCAAAGGTGCTTAAACAAATAGCACTACACCCCTGGTTTTATGTAAACATGCCCCAAATCTCCCAACTGTCTTCTATGCCAGGAACTGGAATGTCTTTGGACTGCTTTGCAAACACTAGAGCAAGATGTGACTTTGTGTTGGCCTTGTTGTACTTGACAGACCAAATGATTAGTCAGTTAACTGAATAGCAACTGAGAATGGAAATAATAGTTGAAGCACAACCAAATACCACTCATAGAATTTATGGCTGCATCTATACATTTTTGTGCTTCTCTTAAACAGAGAGTCAATTGGCCAGATGCTGATTAAGATTTTTCAGTGCAGACACATAACATTTTCTGTAAAAGTGGCTCCCTCACGTTAGCCACTTGATAATAATATCACTATCCCAATTAACTTCAGCTCATCTTCAATTTGGGACCTTTGGGTGGAAGCCATTAACTGTCACAGAAGTCTGTGTCATGGTAGCTCATTACGAAGTAAACCCCCACAATGCTCTCTGCTTGTCAGCATGAACAACTGCCCAGAGTCCCAGTGACCGCCTCATGTAACTTCATCTCCTGCCTTATCCATGAGTATATTTTTCATCTGTTAAATTAAATTAAATAAATTCATGGTTAGTGTAACTAACTTGCCTGCGTTTAGGAGCCATTCCAGCTAGTCTTGCTCATGTCATTGTTAATGGGTAAAACACATAAACCTTCAGCTGTGGTCTGATGACATGTCATGCCAGGGCTTTCTGATTCTGCCTGCTGACTATATTTAACATCATCTTGCTCATTGTGCACCGTGACATGTTCTCCTTCAGGACCAAGATGAAGGAGACAAGTCTCAGGAGGATGACGACAGGCCGGAGGTGTTTTCCAGGAGGAAGCTGGAGTCAAACTGGGACCGTTACAAGGAGTCGGAGAGGCAGGAGTCGGATGACGACACGCCTGTTCAGAGAGGAACAGACTACCATGTGCTGCTGGAGTCAGCAGGTAAGATGGGACTTAAGTTTTTGTAAACAACACCTGCAGTTCCCAAATGTTCCACGACAGGAGAGCTGAGTTCTACTTATGACTCGGCCTTAAATACAGTTGTAGAAGTTGCCATAACAAGTTTGCAAAAGGATCTTGGTGGGGTGTTGACAAATCTTCAGGCAGTTTCTCGGGTAGTGACCCAGTCTGCACGACAAGGAAATGAAGTCGGTTTGCTCCAGAAACCACAAATGTTCAGTTCACAGGAAGATCACTTGATCATTTACCATCTTGTTTCAGCCGGCACGAATACATGTTGACTCAGTATTACCAAAACCATCACTGGATTAAAGAAACAGTACAAGGGTGTGGACGTTTCATTTGCGTATTCGCTTTATTGAAGCATTCCGTGTCAAATTCTCTACTGCAGTCTACGTGCAGTTTTCTGAAGTTGTCTCTGCATCCCAATTAGTTCAGAGGAAATGTGTGTTGTCTTAAGGGACTTTAATTGCTCTGTATGGACGCTGTTGTCAGATGGCTGCATAGAGGATCCTTGGTTGTCTTTGTTTGCTAATTTCAGCCTCAGTGGTCAGCGTTTGGACCCTTGGGCTCTCTACAGTCTCTGATTCTGTTGATATTTATTTCCCCAAAGGATCACAAGTAAGAGAGCTCAGGGAGATTTCATCAAATACAGGGACTGTCATGTCTCGTGTTAGATTAACAGAGCTGTGTGTGTGTGTTGCTGGATTATTATTATTTTAGCAGATGCCAACCATGAAACACAAAGTGGTTTATGCTTGTTTTGAATTGCTGTTGGCTTTCTAGCAATTAATTCATCCCAGTCGGTGTGGATTTTGCAGGATCACGAGTTACAGATGCAGGCAGGTTGTTGCAGCTCAGTAATCTTCTGATCACTTTAACTGCCTCGTTGTCTTGTGAACATCCTGACCAGTGATGGTGAGTGCAGTTACCATGACCTGAACCTTCCGTCTACACTCAGACTTTAATGGCATGCTTGCTTTTCCTTTTCATCAATGTTTCCTGAGGCGATGCACACGTTTGTCACCAGTTGTATGCTACTGTAAAGTTTAATCTTTACTGTGTCTGTCAGCTCCAGCAGAGGTACCAAACACTGAAGCTGACACAGCTCCTCCCAAATCATCACAATAGGGCTTTGAAATAACGGATGGTTAACTTTAGTTCCTTGTTGTGTTTTTTTTACACATCTGTTTGCATTAGAGACTGTTGACAGTAAAGACAACCTGAAACAACTCAAACAGAGGCTATAATTGTCCCCTTCTCAATAAAGCTGATTCATCTATGGTGTAGCAAAGCCTGATTGTCTTTTCATACACACACACACACACACACACGGACACACACACATGCAAATACACACGCAAATAAAACTATTTTTGCAAGTTTTCTTAAGTTCATATTTTTCTAAACTGTTGCAGCCAAGAAATTCATTGGCTGAGACATTTTACAGCTTGTGCAGAGGAGTTTTCCTTTAACTCTCTGAATCCCCAAAAAACAACCGGCTTAAAAGACAGAAAGTTTAAAAAAGGAAAAAATTGTTGGATTTTTTAACTTTCCTGATAGTACTTGAACTAATCATGTAAGATGTGTAGTTTTGTCAGAAAAATTACCCAAATATAAGCTGTTTCTTAAAAAATTATTTATTCTTTATGTGTTAAAACTTTTGGCCAAAGTCAATTGGTACATGAGTGTGGAGACAAATGAAAAATGTGAGCATTTAAATATCTATGGTATGTTGTGTCACTTTTTTCCCAGTATCAGTAACGCTTTTTGATAGTGTTGTGAATGGTGATTCCAATTTTTTTTTCAAGTAATATAAAATAAATAATGAAAAAAAAATTACTTCTCATATATATATATTACCCTGGTGAGGATTAAGCGGTGTATAGATAATGGATGGATGGATATATATATATTTTATTTTGATGATTTATGGCATTATAACTTGGTTATACTGCACTAAAGAGATTTCTGAGTTCTAGCCATGGTTGTTCTGTTTCCATAGAGGTCCAAGACTTTGTATTGCAGTGAAAAATGAGCCCACAGTGAAGAGAAATGTGACAGGACAGCAGTGTAGGCCCAGAAACAACTTGGAGTTTAGTCATTTTTTTATTTTCATTTTTAGCTGATTCTGAATTTAACTTTGACTACTTTATTACATCAGAGTCATCTATGGCAGGAGTGACTGCAAATCTTTGCGTCACTTCCACTTAGTCTCTTGTCAACACGGCTGAGCAGGTTTCATAATATACTGTGGCAGACGGTAGAACACTTCAATAGAAAAACTGGTATTTTGATATGGAGGTCCTAAAATGTTATCTGGCGTTGGATCATTTAAATTTTATAAAGCAGTGGGATGTGATATGGGTATTTGGATGCCGTTATTCAGAGTAGGGTCACACCAACGCACTGCCCTTGGTTTAATTAACCAAAGTCAACCAACCATGCTGAGATGATTGGCTCTCCCTAGTTTACCACAGTGGCACATTAAAGAACTAGAACGTGTTTGTATCTGACTTTACCTTTTTTGCACATTTTATGTTTTCTTTTTTCTCCACTTATTCATAGTTAAATTAAAGCTGGAGTAGGCAGAAATGTGCATAACGTGAGTCTGTTATGGCTAAAAGTTTTGTGATATTTAACAGACCAGTTGTTTGCTCTTTTTTCAGAGACCAGAAAAAAGTATTTTTGTTAGTTTAATAAGGCTTTTTACCTTTTCATAATGTTGTAAAGCTTCACTTATAGATGTGTTTATATGAACCGCAGGTCAGTGACGGTGTCTAAATTAAAAGGTTCATTCACAGTGACAAACTGTTGGAGAATAACCAGACCAGACTCCGCAGCTCCCATCAGAGACTTGAAGCAGTTTAGTGTCTTTTAGGTAATTAATTCAGTTTTAGGGCCTTGTTGTGCTTCCAGTTGGCTGAAAAATTCAATTAGTGCAACTTTAAATAATATTTCAACAGATTGGGGATAGCAATCTGGAGGAACACTAATTATCATGATTTCTGGCAGGAAAATTGACAAATTTAATGATCACCAGAAAAAAAAAAACTGATGCATGATGTTTGACAGCCCTTAGAGTCTAATCTGTTTAAACCTACATGCAACTAATTACTGGATCAACAACCATTTAAAGTCCTATTTCTTTGATCCTCGTTTGATGGGGTTTCAGGTGTTCACACTCACTGACGGGCGGTATGCAGGAAGTGATGAGGCCATTTTTAACTCAGGATGAGTGTTTGGAGCAGCAAACTGTTTTTGTAGGATTGTTTTTTTTTTTTCTCACGCCATTAGAAAGTTAGAGAGTGTAGCAGCGCCGTGTCGCTCGCTCTCCTTCTCTTGTAGTGTAAATGCCAAAGGTGCTCTTGTGAGTTGTTTGACTCCTATCTCTCGTCTCTGTGTTTTGCCCACATTGCCAGATTAGTCATGCTGTACAGCAAGAGGCTGCAGCTCTCTAGCGGATACTTAATTGTACGTGGGAGGTGATGCTTTTAAGAGTCGTTTTTCTGGCCAATTAAGGTAGCCATGAAATCAGGAATTCACCACAGAAACCTCCCTTTTCCTCCTGGCTAAAGCTATTACAGAATACTTCTTCTTGTGGAAGCTCCTATCGCCACCACTTTTTGTTTCCAAGGTGTCGAATTGTTGAAGTATTCTGTTTGTTTTATTGGCAAGATTGGACAGAATGTGCAGGTCAAAAGTATTTGCAGATTTTATGTTATTTCAGGAGAGAAATGGCCCACAGCAGTGTTTCTCAACCTTTTGTAATGTATCTTGCGAGATTCAAAATCCCAGGGCAGTAAGGTTGAGAGCAGAGCTTTACCTACAGCACGGTGGAGGCGTTAGACGAGAGTGCGATTATAGGCTGATTTTTTTACAACATTTTAATCAAGTAGATAAAATGTTTTCTTTCCTTTGCTGCAATTTCTCTACAAAATGAGCTACAAAGGTTCCGGCTGTCATCAGAGGACATTTTTATCAGATAAACCACCGTTATCAGAGCTGAGCACATCTGAAAAGCCCAAAACAAAACAGCTCAAATATATATCTGAGTGGGTGGGGATTGTTTTTGTCCTCCGTGACATTTAGGAGAAGAAAGCACTGCATTATTTGTTACCTCAATACTGTGTAACTTTTCAAAGACGATCTCCAGAGCTGCAACAATTGGCCAGTTAATTGCTCAGTTGACCAGAAATTATTGTGGAATTAACGTCTCAACAGTACTCCCATCCTCCATGGTACGGCGTGTGAATTGTGGGTGCGACTTGTACTGCATCCTGCCACTGTACAGGAAGCAACGCTTTCCATGGTAACGGCACACCAATCCTTTTTCTAAGAACGATTGGGAAACATGTGGGAACACCACCTGTTACGCCTAAAACCGGAAAGCTGGTTATACAGAACCTCTGCCACTGAGGGACGGGAGGATGATCTGAAGAAGTGACGTAGATAATGTACAGCAGCTACTGTACTGACACTGTTGCTATAGACAGCGAGGTGATGTCTCTCTGAAGCTCTGAAGCGTATCAGTTCTTCCACAGTAAACAGGTCGGTTGCATTTTGTTAAAGAAGGTGGAACATAACCCGATCTATCTTATAACTTCAAATTGATTGTGTTGTGCCACGTTAATTACAGTTCCAATCAATATCTGTGATCAACAAAGCAGTGTTTGTTAAACTGAAGGTACTTTACCTTTCAAAGAATCACTGTTGGGGGTTCCCCACCATGATTAGTCACTAGGGCTAAGTAGCTTACTGGTAGTACTCGTAAAGCTTTTTTTCCTTAACAATTTTCTATTTTCCTTGATAGCTGAGAGAATATCTTTGCATTTTGGACTGCTGTCAAGTGAGTCAAAATTAGGGATAGTTGGAGCATGTTGATCTGATATTTGATAAACTAAAGATTTAACAAGGTCAAAATGAAGAGTTCATTTGCAAAAACAGAACTCCATTTTTGTAGATTGTCAGAAAACTTTTTTTTTTATTGTTTCTTTGCTTGAGGTAATATCAATCAAACTGAAGCTGAGTGGATTTGACTCAGTAGAAATGACACGACAAAAATAGAGATAACTTAAGTTTGATTGATATTATCTCAGGTAGACGATGGAAAAGTGGGTTTTCTGAAGGTTTGTGAAGATGGAGTTATCTGTTTTTGTAAATAAACTCTTCAAATAATCTACAGTAAAACTAATAAAATGCAGCCCTAAACGGATATTACTGATTCAGTTTGTTGACTTTATGATTACGATGTTGCCACAAAGTTAAATGAGGTTTTGCTTTTATCGGTGTCGTAAAATTAATGACCACATGTATTTACAGACGGAGATGAGCTCTTCATGTTGTTGTGAAGACATTTTGTGTGTGTCAGCTGGGTCAGATAAGGCAGAAGCAAGAATTTTTGGAAATGAAAGTATAAAAAAAAAAAAAGCACTCACTGACATTAGGGTATTGTGATGATGCCTGTCATCACCTTGAACACCACTGCAGTGACAAAGGAATCACTTGTTAAAAGAAAAGAAAGAGAGTTTCCCTTTAAATGAAGAGAGTTACTTGTGCTTCACAACGCTGTCAGATGGAGAGACTGTCTTATCAAAATGGCTCCACGGTTGGACTGGTTACTGAAGCTTTAGATGCCAAATCTACAATGATAGTTCCCACTGAGGCACAGCTCCCAGCTGTCACAGTCCACAGTGTTACAAAACGACACATTAGAGTGCAGCAATCCCAGAAAGTGAGCCTGACACAGCCTTGGGAAGTCTTCTTGTGGTTGCCTCTGGAGCTTAATGAAGGGCTGTTTTTCATCTAAAATGAGCATCTGATCAAAGCTTTAGAACAGCTACAAAACGAACACTAAGGTTTTTATTTTGGTGAAGTTTTTTTGTCATCACATAAAATGACACAGTTCTAAAATGAGAATGTAGATAACTTAAATCAAACATACCCTACATTCCAAACTACATAGTTCTCAACTTAAGTAGTGCTGCAAACAGTACGCATACATTTAGAAAATACTACTTTGTCATATTATTGCACCTGAAATTGTGACTGTCTGGTTCATATATCTGTCACAGTCTGCAGTGAGTGGAGCAAGCTTTTTACTTTAACGACTCACCACCAGGCAGTATGGGTTACAATACCTGTACTACCATAATGTATAGTATGATAGAAACATAATGAGTATGTCCCAAAACACCCATCCATCTATCCATTATCTATACACCGCTTAATAGGGTCGTGGGGGGCTGGAGTCTATTCCAGCTGACTCAGGGTGAAGGAATGGGACACCCTGGACAGGTCGCCAGTCTATCACAGGGCTACACTTATAGACAGACAACCAAGCACACTCACATTCACACCTACAGACAATTTAGAATCACCAATTAAACTCAGCATGTTTTTGGACTTTGTGGGAGGAAGCCGGAGAACCCGGAGAGAACCCACACTGCATGGGGAGAACATGCAAACTCCAGGTCAGGTCATGTTTCCAAATGAGAACTGGTTCTCAAACATTTTTACCTGGTAAAATAAAGGTAAAAAACCCCCCCCAAAACAAACAAAAATAAAACTCCACACAGAAAGATCCCGGGTGTCCTCACTGGGACGCCAACCGGTGACCTTCTAGCTGCGAGTCATCTTGCAGCCCGTCCCAAAACATAATATGTCAATACTAGGATGTCCAACTACATCTGGTTTCATTTTGCAATCTGCAAACCAGCATAGTTTCTGACCCGCAATCCCCTGCACAGTGGAAGATGAGTCATGTAAGTGACAATGTCTCGCTTGAGTCACAAGCTGGTGAGACTGAACAGACAGGTGATCTCACTTTGCAGATCTTAACAGACATATGAGCAAATCAGACAAAAATTAAGGTTTAATATTGTAACAGTAGTACGTCCAAATAGTACGAACTGTGAGGAAAAAGAAAAAGTATGCCATCTGGAATGCAGGGCGTGATGCATGTGACGTATCTTCCACTGTGCAGACTGTTGGTCAGAATGTCCAGAAAAGCTACTGGCCGGATGTAGTAGGACATCTTGGTATTTTTGAAACACTGCATTTGATTTAACTATGTATTGGGAAGTATTAAATCTTTTTCTGGTGTTTTATCTTGTAAGGGTATTGGCATACACCCATGTTAAAGGTTTTAACACCTTTTCTTCCAACCCAAAATGATCACAAAATGCGTCGAATTTAACTTAGGGAAACTATTCTCGGTGGTATCCTCCATCATCAACTTGTCTGTACTCTGCGCT
Source organism: Stegastes partitus (assembly GCF_000690725.1). Lineage (NCBI taxonomy): Eukaryota > Metazoa > Chordata > Actinopteri > Pomacentridae > Stegastes > Stegastes partitus. The sequence goes on from NW_007577740.1 coordinate 1,670,351, forward strand.
ACATTAATGCCGCGGCCCATACATCCCACTCTTTTCATTCAATCATTCTGCCTCACATGTTCTAGTGCAGAACCTGTCACTGCTGTTTATGTAGCTTCCATTTATATCACTTCAGGCTGTTTATATTTCATTTAGACTTTTTCTTCCGTTTAATGTATCCAAATGCATTTGCTGCTACGGTGACTCACTTTTCCCACCAAGAGCCTTAAAGTTTCACCCAGCCTCTGCATGGATGCCTGCAGTACAAATACATGCACAAATGTCAAATTCAAGTGGGAAGTTTAACACAGCATTATCAAGACTTGAATTGCCCTCACCAGTCTATTTAAAAATATATAATTGAGGCGTACAGTGCCAGACTTGTGTTTGCGAAAGCTCTATTGAAAGCTGTACTGTACTCGGTGTGATGAGAAAAATGGAGCCCAACAGGGAAATTATGTAAACAGACTGTTTGATTTGAATTGAAGGTCATGTTGATTTCTGTTATTTCGTGGCCTCATGGATAGCTATTATGTAGCCCCTCTGCTTGTCCAAACATCCCGAGTGCTTTTAGCATTCATGTGTTTTGATTGACTGTGATTACGCTTTTTTTTTTTTTAATTCATTTTTTTTTTATAGATTCCATGTGTCAGGAGGCAGCAGACCTTTTCAATGACTGTGGTTTCCAGACTGAGGAGACTTTTCAAGGATGAAACCTTGGTGCTTTAGATACTTGAAATATTTCAAAACCGTTGAAATTTGAAAATGCTTTTGTTGGACAAAGGTTTTCATCACCTTGAGACCTGAAGTAGTGATGAATCAGAAAGGAGTTGTGGTGAATGGAGTATGCATTGATTGAATTAAAACACCTTTAGGCTGCATTCAAGCCTCGGGGAATGAATAGCTGTTGGTTTCTGTATCCCAAACGCTTTTTTTTTTTTTTTCCGGCTAGGGTTTGTCTTGGTTTTTGCATTGTTGGGGACTGATTGTGCCGTTGCTAGAGGCAATGCACACATGGTGCGATACCCTTCTTCTGCATTTGTGTCCATGTGCCTGTATGACTGGGGGAAATTGCTGGCCAGTTATTTACATCCTAACATGGTCATCTATCTGTACACATTAACACAAGGATCAATCCTCCTCCCCCGCAGCCGTAGTTTACCAGGCCACTAATGGGCACCTATCAAGGCTCCATCATAATGAGACAAAAGGAAATCACATTAGAGCTTCAGTGATTCAGCTAACTAGATTGACAAACACAAGGACGTTTTCCTAACTGAGATGAATAGTCCCAATCATGCCATTAATTTATATGTTCCGGTGTCATTACGGATACTTGATTAGCCATGTAGAATGGAGCAGATTGGCGTCAAAGCAGAGGAATGAGGCCGGTCGTGTACTGTCTGTCGGGCAAAAATAGGAAACAAAGCATTACAGGTGGTTGGTTTGTTTCCCTGCAACTGCTGATTAAGATGAAGCCGGTGGAGGATGGTGCAAGGCTAAATAAAGCTGCAGGTGGATCATAGACACTTCACTGAGATCATCCCTCCGAACCGTCTGCCCACTTTCATCTGTAAATACCTGTACCAGTGTTCAAGTGCCACTACGTTAACATACAAAAGTTCATTTTAGGGTGTCGGTTGTTTTTCGCAATCTGTTAGTCATCTTAGCTAATAATAATATTGTAAAATAGCAAAAAGTCTCAATCACAGTTTCCCAGAATCACAGTTAATTTTCCTTGGATTTCTTGTTTTTTTTTTTGTTTTTTTTTACCAGAACAGCAAAACTCAGAAAAATTCAATTTATTATCAGACAAAAGCAACGAATTTGGCAAGCGGCACCTAATGAATATTGGACATTTTTGCTTGAAAATGACCAGATACAGTTACTGGATTTTCAAAATTACGGTTCTAAAGAGCACTTTTGTCCATTATCATCGATCTTGTCCACTAAACAAACAATTTTTAAAATTAGTATGATTTAGGAGAGTAGACGAAGATACCTCTAGCTTCTATGATGATTCCAAAAATGTCCTGAATTAAACTTACTGAAGCAAGTTCTAATTATTGATTGATTGTATTGGCAATTTTATGTTCTCAAATGTGACAATTTGCTGCTTTTTTTTTGTTCTTACATTGTAGTAAATTGAATATTTTGGGATTTTTGTCACAACAACACAAAATATTTAGTGATCGTATGCTGTTTTCTTACATTTTATAGACCAAAGTAATCATTTGGAAAATAACCTGACAATTAGTTGTTAATGAAAACAATCTTTAGTTGCAGCAGTTGCAGTGAAGATTTTGCATTTTCTTTCTTGTAAAATTTCTTTTCATAGTCTGAACTCTCAAAGCACTGCTGACACTGATGCACCCAAGCACTTGTTCAGTGATCCATTATTACAGCTCCATTTACTATTCACTAATAAAAATTTGATTATGTTAGCCTTTAATAATATGATTCCACCGCACAGTAAGTGGGGTCAGTTGACAGCTGTGAACTATTCAGCTCCCGTGAACTGTTTAATTTCCTGCCATAATAACCACATCAAACAGCATACATACTCACCCTGTGTGGCTCTGACAAACACGACGCTCCAGCATAAAATAGGCGTTCGGCCAAGTCTTTGATACGCTGTTTTTCCTTCGCTCCTTTTCAGTGTGCCAGAGTTAGCCGAGTTTCTTCTATGAGCTCTGTAAGTCTTCTGTAGCTCTCTCTCTCTCGTCCACTCACAGTGTTTGGCTCACACCTTCCCTCGCTGGCTCTCTCTTCCCCTCCCCTGTTCCCTCTCGCTGACTTTTTCCTCTGTGCTCTGCTCTCCAACGAGGTGAAAAACACACATACAGGTAGGTCATCACACCGTCTCTCATCCTCATCAGTTGCTAAGTACGAGGCACTTTGATGAAAACAAGTTTGTCAGCATTGTGGTGTAGTATACTGTCGCTCCTCAATGGTTCAGCTTCTTTCTGAGACAAGATGTTAAATGCAACAGCTGTTCAGTGTCAGTGTCCGTGTGACAAAGCAGCCGAGGTGCTTCGTTGAGTCCTTTTTCTCAGAACGATGAATTACTGAAAAGAGCTCCTCGTTCTTAGCAGCGATGATTAACTGAGAGTCTCATCAAAGCTTTTTTTTTCCCCACCGAAAGATGAACTTGGGAGCTCAAATCTTCTGAGGAATCGAAGAAAACAGCAAAAAGTCTTTTTCGCACTCTTTCTGCAAAGTTTGAACACGTCCAACGGCAAGGAAAGCAAGTACTCTCTTTGATCCTCAAGGCTGCACACACTGAATGGCTTTTTTTTTGTTGTCTCCTACAAGTCTTCTGCTTGCTGATGCAGAAAAAGCTGTTTGGACGCCCGCTGCTCTAACATCCTCACCAACACGCCGATTCAGCTGTGAGCCACTACTGCGAGAAATTCCCACATATGTGAAGCCACATGCTGTATGAGAGCACTGAGCAACATGTAAGAGGAGGGAGGAAGAGGTGAGGAGGTGGAAGAGGTGGTGGAGCAGGATGAAACTGGGGGAGGAGGAGCTGGAGGAGGAGCTGATGTGGGTGTCAGCAGCAGTTCAGGAGGAGCTGAATGCTTGCCTTTGCCATGGCAGTGCAGCAGAGCTGTATGTCTTCATCAGAGGGGAAATACAATCACACAACTGGCTGTGGCTGGCTCCACCATCACATGTCCCACTTCATGGTGACTTGGTTGGTAATTCTGGAGGCATAAAAAGCTTTAAAAGCAGAGCGAGTGACTGTTCAATCAGTCAGTGCAGATTGATGGAGTTCTTCTGCTGCCTTCAGTTTACTCCCATCAGCCAGGCTTTCTTTTGATGTGACCTTTTCTGTACAAATAAGCTTCTTGTCATAGTCACAGTGTAAAAAGGAGCAAACAAAATATTTTTTCTGTTCCTTAAGGAGGTAAAAACAAAATTATTCGCTCAGTGCCTGAAATGTTCAGTGTACTCAGTGAAAGCAGACAGAAACCTAGTGGGAGGATGTCTAGAGTGTACCCTGATACAGAGCTTTTGAGTCTGTTCCTGATACTGAACAGACTGAACAGTCTTGATATAGATCCCCTCATTTTTTTCTTCTTTTTGTTGTGACCAAGCTACAGTATGACAGTTGAAAAAGTGACTTGTCAGAATTACCAATATACAATATCTGCATACAAATATAGCAATGTATAGTCAAGCCGCTAATTATCCACAGGCAGGACACATTTAGATTTATATTGTTTGGTATAGTGTATTGTGTTTGAGTTGTTATTAAGTTTTTAGCCTCTCTATGTTAGTCTTACAATTTTACAAAAATTCCTCGTTTGAATTTATTCATACCTCTTCATTTTTGTAAGAAATTATTGTCTTGTACTTTTTCTCCAAAAGTACAAGGAAGTCCACACTGTGACAAATCTCAAAAGTCATGTTGGGAAGGCAAAAGTGATACTGACAAGAATGATAGATGCCAAGAAGAATCCAAGGATCACCACCAAGACCGTCCTGATGAATCTGAGTTCTGGTCCCATCAATCAGACACTTGAGCAGAAACCAAACAAGGCTGGTCTCCTGGCCACCGGCCAAACAGGACTCCACTTCTCTAAAGTAGACACACAAAAGTTTAGCTGGGCAAAGAAGAAAGACGTAGGTCATCAGTCGTGTAGATGTATGAGGTAAATATAGTGTTGTTTGGACGAAGCTTTCATTTGATGAAACAGAAGAGAGGCATCCAACCCCAAGAACACCATTCCCACAGTCAAACATGTTGGTGGCAATGTAACGGTCTGGGGGAGTTTTTCAGCTGGTGGACCGGGCAGCCTGGTCAAAGTCAACGGCATCATGAGAAAAGAGGACGACATTAAGATTGTAGAGAAAAACATTAGGCAGGCTGCAGAAAAACGGATCCTTGAGCAACACTGGACCTTCCAACAAGACAATGATCTAAAACATTCAGCCAAAGTGGTGAAGAGAGGGTGATAGGAAAACAGTATGAACATTTTAGAGCAGACCTGAATCCATCGTGAACCTGTAGAAGGAACTGAAGACCAGACTGAAGGTGAGGAAGCGTTCCGGGTTTAAAGACATGGAGAACTTAACAAAGAGGAGTAGAACAAAATCTTAACGGAGACCTGAAGAAAGACTGTTAGCAATTATAAGAACCACTAGATTGTTGAGGTGGCAAATAACCAGATTTTTGACAATGAATGAATGGTATGAATAATTTTGAACAAGGCATTTTTAGTGAAAATGTACAAAAAAACAACAGAAATAGTTAAAAGGCATCATAAACATATTTAACACAATGTTTTGCTATCTCTTGCACTTTCATTTCCAGTTGGAAGAATCCTATTGGTCAAATAACAATTCACTATAAGTCCCTTTATAGAAATGACAAGTTGCTTTGAAGTATTTACTTGAAGAACATCTCAGTAAAACACGATATATTTTACATTTATTCCAAATGTCAAAGTAATGCACATTATACATAGATCTTAATAACATTTTTGTTATTTTAAATTAAACATCTTCTCATATCTCATGTCTCTCAAACATATCAATATTGCTAAACTAAGTCAGCTGGACAGTCGTAATGATTTTTGCACAGCTCTACCAAAACATTGTCCATCCTTTGGGGAGGCAGAATTACATCTTTGACTTCAGGCTCCTCAGAGCCACATGGCATTGGTAATGAGCGGTGTGTCATTATGAGAAGGAACATGGAACATATTGTATCAATAGCAACGCATTGATCTTCTATTGACAGTAGGCCAGTCTAACGGATAATGGCCCTTTATTATTCCTGGCAAATTCTCGACATGCTTCGAATCAGTGTCTTTGGCTGTTGTGTTGTGTAGGAGCACCATTTAGTCTTCTGTTGATAAAACCAGACAAAACTACTCCTTCAGCTTATGATTTGACAGACCCAACAGTTTTGAAAGCTCACCTGCTGGTCATCGTCCACTTGTATTCATGTCAGTAAGAAGTGTCCACTCCAGAGCAGAGCACCGGTGACTGTTGATGTAATGAGATGAACATATTGGACTTGTTGTGGAAGCTGCTGTCAGCACACACAACATCTAAGTGAGCCACAGTGATGAAGATGTTTCTGTTCTAATTTTAGCCTCAGAGTTATTTATAAACCTTACAACTTGTCCTCAGCAGAATTTAGGCCAAGTGTCTCAGCATTTTTTGTTTCATCATCGATTTATCAACTCATATGGAAGCTGCATTTTATAATTTCTTTGTATCTTTTATCTAAAACTTAAATAAAGTAGGTAACAATAATTCATGAGGTAATTGGTAATTTAACAAACCACTGATTCGCAAAGGTTGATTAATAAAATCTTAAAATCAAATTAAATGGAAACACACACAATGAGATAAGATGACCAACACTTTAAAACAGCTGTGATGACATCAGAAGAGAGTTGAAGAAAAAGCTGACGTTGCAATATTTTGTTTTTCTGCACCATATATTGTGATATGAAAAACTACAGGAATTTTCACTACATTACTTGAATAACTCTATTTAAAAATAATTGATCTTTACACAATGATTGGTGTGATTTTGTAGGGGATTGTGTCAGATTTGAAAAAAATTAAGAAATAGAAAAATTCAAACCTGAAAAATGACATGTTTACTTTTCAGTGTGGACTGTTTGTAACCTTTCTAATGAAGTGTGACACTGGAAAAGACAACCAAAATAGTTTTTGCTTTGGATGGCCTTCAGATCTGACTTTCAACTCATCATGCAGAGCTTCGTGCTGCTGATTTAAATAGTCAAATACATTTTATGGTGACAACAATTGCACAACAGGGCTGAACCTGTCGGGGCTCAATGGGTTGTTTCAGTGTCTGTAGCTTTAAATGTAGCTGAGTTGCTGCTGCCTGCTCCCCCTTCAGGAAGAAGACAGCACAAGGCAAAACAGTTGACCGACAACATCAGTTGCTTCTAACTTTATGTCTAAATTATTATTTTACATGGAAATATTGCCAAATTCACAGTACAGCTGTTGCTTTCAGCTTGTGTGTTTGTGATAAAATTAGTATTACAGAGCAGCAGCTTGGAAATGGCTCTGAAGTGACTGCTGGGTAACATGTAGTCCTAACAGGCTGTGTTTCAGTCCCTATTTCAAACTTGTTCCATTGCCTGACACCAGAAACAAATAAATATGTAAATGAGAACATCTTTTTTGAGGATTCAGCTGCATTAAGATACAGTATATGTGAGCACATAGAGCAGGAGAGAAGCAAACAGATGTAAACACCAACTGAGTTAGGTTACACTGAAGCCCAGCAGACGACATGAAAACACAGTAACACACTCTCTGTCCTTGTTTATTTCAAATCAGTCTCAAAGTCTCTTTCCACCGTCTCTGAATGCCCCCCAGTATTACAGTTTCCACAGAGATCTGACTTGTGGCTGTCTAATCAGAACAAATGGTATTGTTGGCCACCTTAGCCACACAATATAATAACACTAAGCGTTTTCCTATTGTTAGGGGGGCAAAAATAAAAGTAATCCACTGACTCTTCAGTTCCTCAGATGCTGGGAGTGGAATGAAGTCAGTTGTGTTCGCTCTTACAGCCGACAGCATAACATTTAGTGAGCATTACTCGTGGCTGAGGCGTTTTAGAGTGAACAGAAGCAGCTCTAGCAAGTAAATAAACCAGGTGTGAGGCAGCTGCTCATTCTGGGTGACTCACCTGGGAAGCAGCAGGCACCATTTAATGTATCAAAAATACTAATTTAATTAAATACCGTTATGAGCACTAGTCCTGATCTAAAAAAATACAATAAATAAACATCAAAGTCCTGGAATAGAGCTTTTGCGTTTTTACTCCCGAAGCAATCTAAATTAGTGGATCATACCTAAAACCTTAAAGTACAATCCACTACTACGAAAGGATCAGCTCTTACTAAAATTGATGATTTTATGAGATTGCTCATCGCCCCCCTCCACCTCCATCAGCCCACAGAGAAACCTGTTGAACAGCCACTGTGTTCCTGGCTCTTTCAGAGATCACAGCTTGTCAGAACAACTGACAGAACATCAGCTGATTGATCCTCACTCCCTGTGATTGAACTGTGTCACTAGACCAGGTTCATGGTCTATTTCTTTGAAAGAGTTTTTCTTTCATGTGAGTATATCATGCATGTTCATGTGGACCACTAAGCCGCAGGCTACCTATTGATTGCCAGGAGAATCCAATCCAAGGCATGTGTACTGTATCCCCCAGGGAGTTCCTGTAATGGGGCCCATAGATACACAGTGATTGCTTGATTCCTGCAGCTTGGACACATCACAAGCATACACCTACACAGTTAAACACTGTGACAGCAGCACTATGTCATGGGGCTGTTAACCACCACTATTAGTGTGAATGGAACTGGAGGCTTAAGTGATTGATGGTAGAACAAAACAGTAGCTGTCAATTATGAGCTGTTTCATTCATGTAGCATGAAGAATTTCTCATAAGGATATTTTTTGTACTATAGTCATGGATTGAGGTGACATGCCTGCTATTGTCTTGTCTTTGGAAGAGGATGCTCAGGCTTTTTAACTGAGAATTGGGTGAGGAGAAGTTCCAGCTCTGTGGAGACCCTGGGGTGATTCTGTTGTAATCTGAACTGGACAATGTAACTGATAAGTTCATCACAATGAAAGTAGTGGTGGGACACAATTTAGAAAAAAAAAAAATAAAATTACTTAGAGGCTTTGTAATAAATTAGTCTTGATTAATCACATTTCTGTCAAATAATAATATTGGACACAATAAGCAAAGTTTTTCAGTTCAAATCAATTTATTTTGATGACTGAATCAATGAATAGACATATGGTAAATGGTAAATGGTCTGCACTTATATAGCGCTTTTATCCAAAGCGCTGTACAATGTGTTTCCCATTCACACACACATTCATACACCAATGGCAACAGAGCTGCCATGCAAGGTGCTGCCTGCCATTGGAAGCAACTTCAGCTTCAGTGTCTTGCTCAAGGACACTTAGACTGTGGAGGGGCCGGGGATCAAACTGCCAACCTTGCGATTTGAGGACAACCTGCTCTACCACCTGAGCCACAGCCGCCCCGGCTTTTTAAACCAAGAAAATGTTTAGTTTACTTCTCTATCTATCTGCATGTTTTATCTGTCTACTACATTCACAGATTAGTGCAAACTCAATGCACAATTATAGCTATTGCATGCAACATTTTAACACTTTTTGTCTTAAAAGTCTTTGTTGCACAATTTGCACGCAACAAGAAAAAAAACAAAAAAAACCTTTGCGCCCAACAAGCCAAGCAATGCAGTCTCATCTTCATCACTGTTCACCAAACTGTCTTGTGCGCTGACGTCACTCAATGCATCATGTCCATCTCGTTCGCAGCTGGCAAACAAACTTTAGGTGCATTAGCGCCACCTACCGAGCTGGAGTGTGTGTGTCAGTGTACCAGAAATTAGGGAACTGAGAAAAGTGCGATTAAATGCTGTATTTTTTTTCATTAATTAATTGATCAAAGTTAATGCATTAAAGTCCCAGCCTTCGATAAAATGTTTCATTTCAGTGACACTGATAATTATTGGTCATTCTAATGACCAATTTTTGAATAAAAACAAGAGGAAAAAAGGTTTACGACTTTAGCCTGTTTGCAATGTACAAAGATAATAATTCTAATACTAACACAACAATGAAGTGGTTAAGACAGCTTCCTGTTTTTAGACCTAGTCTTGCTGAATGTTTGAGGTATCACACATCTTCCCTGTGTGTGCCACCAGGCTTGGCATGGTGCTCAGGTTAATTGCTCATGTGCAGATTCAGTTGGAGTGAAGAGCACAGTGGGATTTGGCCGTTCCTATTTCAAAAAACTGGTGGAAAACTCCCCTTAAGCTCTGTCAGCAAAATGTGTCAATGAAATCTGGGTTACTCTTGTTATCTGTGCACAGCCTCCAAAGCTGTCAAAATATTGATATTGATGCTGACTATAGATTTCTGCTCACAGATGATTTATATAATTGTCTCAAAGTAACATTGTGAAATAACCTTTATTTCTCCAAAGCTGGTTTGGTGTGTGGTTTAGAAAGAAAAAAACAAATTAGTCATTTAATGGTGTGATTCTCTGCCTCAATTAAAGATAATTGCTGTGTGTGCTTCACACCTCCCACACTGCGTTGCTTGTCTTGTGGTAAATAACAATAGCACTGCTGATCATAATGGCACACAAAGCTTTCCACCAGATGCATGGCTTCCAAAAGTGTTTGGTTGTCATCACACTGCTGCCTGAGCATTTTTGCATTTAATGTCAAGTTTAACTGCTCATTAGCTGTGACCAACCAAACATAACATTGATCATCAGTCAGATGGACATTTATTCACACCACAACAGTGTGTTCCCGGTTCTCTGTAAACATGCACTGCTGACACCGGCAGGGTGACCTTTGCTTTAAGTAGCATTTAAATGAGCTTTAAGTACTTCAGATTACTTATGTAACATTCCCCGTAGATCACACCCCGCAAATTATGCGATGAGGGATCAATATTATTTCATAGGTTGACTCTTCTCTTTAAACCAGCCCCACATCTCTCGTTATTCTGAATTCTCCAAGCGTCTGCCTTTGAATATGAATGTAACCTCAGCCTGGAAGTGGGGCAAACAAGATAAATGACAGTCATTAAAGGCTAGAAGCAACATAGCCTTCAGGAAAAAGGTTGTCTAATGGAAAGCAGAGGCCACTTAAATTTATTAAACTGCTTTTTGATTATCCGGTTTGTCATTTACTATATGTTAATTGTACTTCTCAGAGAAAAATATAAAAAGGAAGTCACAGAGAACAGAAAGGCTGAGAAAGCAATGGACACACTTAATGCTGCTTATTCCAACACTCATTCATTGGCGCAGACCTTCTGACCCTCTGTAGCTGCCCAGTGTGGTTGATAGCCATACTACCTTATTGCCACTTCAGCCATATATGTGACAGTGAGACACTCAGCGTTTCTTCAGGGCCACGGTGCTCTATAGAACAACACAGAGCTGTCAATAGCCCATGAATGCATCAATGCTTAGATGAATCAATACGAGATGCTCACACCAGAGCGGAATGTAATTTAAACTCTTCAGTTGCTGTCTGCTTATAATAGTCTTCGCTGGCAGATGTCTGTACAGCAGCGAGGCATGTATGTCTTCACTTTTAGTCAATGTGAAGCTGTGATGTCTTGCCTCCCTCTGGACCTACTTTCTCAAGCTGTCCATTTTTTATGATGCTTCCTCTCTGTAACTTAAGAGGTTCTGGATATCTTCCAAATCGTTTATTTTAGTTCTGACCGACTGTCCTTTTCTTTGATTGAAGCATTTCAAACAGTTGGGTCCAAACAGATCAAAAAAGGCTGCGCTTCATGTGTAAATCTCTGTGGTTTTCTCGAGGGGTTTATCATAACTTGTGTTTGAAATATGCTTTTCATTGCATTCCAGTGGTTGATTCTGAGGACTAATATTAGCTTATTGTAGATATATTGGTATCAAAGTACATATCGGCCTGTAGGAGAGAAGACAATGTAGTCCAGAAATGCTGTGTAGTAAAATGATGGGGGTTGTAGTGACGAAGCGAAGGGACTCTAATGAAAAATGTATTATCAAATACGAGTAGTGGTGTACAAAACCATTATGGGCTGGCTTTAGGTCTTTGTAGTGGCTTTTACTGAAACAGTAGGTCAGTTCACTTAATATTCTGTTAAGGGATAACAATGTTGGTTATACTTAAAGTAAATTTTCAAGCTAAATGACAATTTTATAAGCTTTACAAATGTAAGATTTTATTATTATTATTTTAGCTTTAAGTCATAGTAACTTCAAAAATATTTCTGGATTTATTAATTTTACCATGTTTTAAGCTAAACTTAAAATTTGCTCTGGTCAACTGATGATGAAGCCCTGCACTCTGGGAACAGTAGTCAGAAAACTGATGCCTTATCTGTATTTGACGGATGGCTGTAATAAAATATTTTTTAATTTTAGTTTTTTTTCAATGGTGCATCTATTGTGAAAATGTGAAAAAAATCTGCTTTTCAGTGGTATAGTAAATAAATTACATTTTCTAAAAATTAAGGGTATACCAACAGTTAAAACCACTCATCCCTTTTATTTAGAGGAATAAGAATCATATAAAAAAACGATAAATTTTCTGTTATTTAACAGTGTTAAACAGTATTTAATTGTATACTAACAATTAATATACAATTCACTTTGTTATCTAATTGTGTATCTACAGTATAAAGATTCAAACGTTAACTAAACCCATAAAATAATAATAATAAAATTCTGTGATCTAAACATTGATTGGTTCACCTGCTGTAAATACAACAGAACTGTCTTTGTTCATATTGTACCTACAGCAAAAATAAAAAAAAAGACAACAAAAAAAACTAACTTAATCTGGTTGGTTAATGATGCACCTAAAGTGTCACAACTCATGCTGCAAGAAAAAAAATAAATCAAACAATCTAATGTTTTATTACCTTTAACATTGTTCACATTTCTGTAAAGATGCTGAACTTAAATGAAAGAGGAAGCCAAGGACTCAACAACACACAACACACCAGAGGACTGTTCACTACCGCTGCAGCCTTGCCAGTGAACTCTTTTCATTGTACATCTTTGTGCAGCCGTGAGCACTATGAATAGTCCCACACTCTGTATTTATCTTGCGAGTGTGTCTTTACAGAGTGCAGGTGGCGGTGAGCGTTTTGTGTCTGCGCGACTGCGGCATCGGGATTCAGTCGCACTCGGACAGTTTTGAGTGTCTTTTGATAAATTTCCTCCAAGAACAGAGGAACTTGGGATTTCTGAAGTGAATAGATCAGCCGGGGTGGCGGCTCTGGATGTCTTGTTTGGATTTTGAGAACTGTGGTGGCTGTCACATTTCATCCGCTCAAGCCTTCAAAGGATTGAAACATTCATGCTTTCTGGCAGTTTGGTGCTTATTTAAGGCGATTCATGAGTCTTTATTTAGCTGCCAGTGGGTGCATTGTTCTTATCTTCCTCTGACCTTTTCTCTTCCTTTTTTGTAAAGACAGAAGAAACACCAGTAATGCTTTGCCTGCAAGAAAAAAGCAGTTTAGAATTTACCCTTTCCATCATCTCCACAAAGAAAAGGCATCCGTTTGTTGTGTGTACGTTATGTTTTCAGATTTCTGTCAGATTTGTTATCTTTCATTGCAAGTTGTGGCGGCCAGCAAAAGCAGCGCAAATATTCCGAATGGTCCTGATCTATTGGCTGATGTTTAACATTATTGACCCAGTTTAGCACTGCCTTGATCAGTATTAGCTTTTTATGAGTCTCTGTGAGGCTCCTTGCATCTTTATAATGAGGGACACAGATGTCCCAGCACTCTCACACCAATGATTTTAATCATTTCAGCCTCAGAAACCAGTTGTTGCAGTGCACCGAGCCGCAGCTAATCCAGTCTAATGATGCAGGATAATTCACCTGTATGATCATTTCGGAGGATGTCATTTGTGGTGTTTGTCGAATTGAGTTCTATTATTTATGCCTACCCTCACTAATATGGGATGGTAAAAGTATAATGACTATAATTATCAGGAAGGAGGATTTATTCCAGAACTGTTGTTTATGGCTGTAATGGAAGAGTCAGCCACTAACCGCAAATTGAATTTCAACATTTATTAAGCTATGCGGATATAAATGATGAACTAAATAAAGGTACCACTATGTTCAAAGTAATTAGCTTCACCTAGAAATTGAAGTAAACTGCTGGTGTGGATGAAAACTGAGAATGACAAAAAAAAATTCAATTTAGTATTTATTTCTTTTTTTTTGTTTTTGCTAGTTCCCATTACGCCTAAAATAGCTTTAGATCATTTATTGCATTTCGTTTTCCTTTTTATGTGGACTAGTGCAGTGCCTGTTCAGTACAGGCTGATGGCTTGGCCTCCCATATCGCTGCCACATATCCAAACTACATCAAAATGACTATCGACTGCGTTAGATTATCAAAACACTGAGATTAAAACTCTAATTAACCGACACCTTGTTAGGTTTAACCAGCACAGTTAAGCGGATTAACCAGAACTGTTTTTCGATGAGTGTGATGCACAGTTGGTCAATTAACGTATCAATTAGAAGCAATCCATCAGTTATTCTAAAGATTACCATTTTATAACTCAGTTATTAGAACACTTCTCATATGAGTATCAAAAATGTGTCACATTTTGTTCAACCATTTAATTGTCTAATCTCCACATCACTGAAGTGGTATGATGTTAATAATTGTGATTGATCCTATTTGTCAGAAAATGCTGGACCTCAAATTCAAGATTAGTTAAGTCACTTTATGTCATAGCAACTCTTTCCTAGTATTTTAGTGAAATAGTTGACTGGGCAGGACATGGATTCGTTTCATCACTGCAGTAAATGTTTGGCAAAGAAATACCTGAAATGATTTATAGCAACAGTTCTAACAGCAGGGGTGTAAAGTGATACTATTAACAAAACACAATGTGTGTGTTCAGGATCTTATCACCAGTGTTCTACTTTCCACGTAATGCTTCCATCACCTCCCAACACAAGTCTGCAAGAGTCTGCGCTGAGCCCTCCCCAGACATGTGCCTAAATTCATGTTTACGTGGCGATCATGTCACAGGAAAGATGCAACTTACTGTGCATGGATAGAAGGAAGTCTTCAAAGCTGACAAGAAAAGTGGCACAACACCAACAACTATGTGCACGTCTGCAAGAAAGTACAAGGTTTAATATCCTGCGTCATGCTTGTGTGAGACAAATATGTAGCAGCAAAGGTTTTTCGGTGGTAGCTTGTTCTTCAGGAAATTTTTTTTGTACTTTTTGCTTTATTCATATTAACAGTCAAGCAGAGAGAGTGGTGGCAGGCAGCAAATCGGTGAGAGCTGGAATCGAACCCAGGCTGTTGGGAAAGAGACGATAGTCCGGATACATGGGACACCTGCTGAACCAGCTGATCCCAGCACAGCCATGTTTGTTGTGCACCATTGTCGCCCCAGCCCTACCGCATTTATCGTTTATCTCTTTGCGTCTCTTGGAAACCGCTCATCCAAACAACTTCAGACCCCACGCTGCACTTCCTGGAGTCCCCAGCAAAACACCCAGGAAGTTTGAAGTATTTCAGATGAACATTTGTCAAAAAATGTGAAGAACAGACACACACACATACTGAGACTCCTTCATTTATTAGTTAGGTTCTTCTTAATTTGAATCAGTTCTGTGAGCTCTGAAACCTCAACATAATTGTAGGAGGATGTGATGCAGTGAAACAGGTCACAGAAGAATAATCCTGTGTCCAGCACCTGCAGGATGATTTAGTACACCGCACATTTCTTATTGACCACACTATTGATCACAACAGTGCTTAATTTCATATAAACAAGAGACAACAACACCGATTGTTACTTAATGACATCCAGCAAAGAGTGGAACGGGAAAATTATTCTGGACTTCCATCTGAGATGCTGAATATGACTGATGAGTTCTGAGTTAGGAGGTGCCCGAGCTTCACCCTCTTACCTCCAAACAAAAAAAAAAAAACATGCCTAATGAGAACGAGGCCTCGAGTGGATTGGAGCTCCTCTGATATGACTTTGACATAAACACAGGCTCACCCAATCACCATTAAAAGTTAAGAGTAAATAGCTTCGGCCCTCTTTATTGTCTCGCCTGGCTTGCTCTGGATTTTAATTGCAATTAGTGCAGACAGTGATTTATCGACGCGTAGTGGGTTTCAGCACCATGTCATGTTAGGCTAATTGGTTTGGTTAAAAAGGCGTGACAGGGAGCAGGCTGGAGGGGCTCCAGCTCTCAGAGAGAGGATCAGCTCTACAGATTGCAAGAGCAAGTTTCTCTGAACACTGTTTTTCTGCATTTTTTCTAAAGTCTCCTTCATTCTTTCCATCTTCTTTCAGCCCTTTTCTCTCTCCTTTGCCTTTTACTTACATTTTCCATTCTGTCCCTGCTCTTACTGCTACCAAACACCTATCAGATGGGATTTGTCATGGTTGTAATAACACTCAGTGCCTCTTAAGTTTTCTATGAGCCGCCTCGCTTTATCTTTTCTTTTATCAAGTGAAGATCTGCTAAGACAGCCAGTTTAAAAGAGAAGTAATCATTCACTGATCACACGCTATTACTCTACTAGCAAAAGGAGGATAAAGGGAGAGCGGGGAATGTGTGTATTCCTCTTCCAGTCCCATAAAATGTCAACATTTCACTGCAGGTGTTAGTGGAGACTGAGCAGCGGTACTCCTTTACATGTCCCTCCTGTTTCTGTTCAGCTTTTCTTCGGCTCCGGAAAAGAAGGCTAATCAAGGTTAGGGCCGACTACAGTTTTCCACAGCGGGTGGATCGGGTCTGAGCAGAAATCTGTGTACATAAGGTGTGGCCCAGTCAACAAGGGCGTGCATCTGTCCATGTCTGCAGTGTGCACGCCATCGGACAGGGCAACAGCGGCATGCTCTGGCAAACAGGATGAGTGAGAATGTGCAGGGCCACTTCACAGGGCTGTACACGTCAGGATGTAGGATTATGTTATGTATGTGCACCATATTCCTTCTATTTGTATACTGAACACACAAAGAGTAGCAGCCCTCACGATAAGCGTTTCAAAGCTTCAGAACCCTTGTTTAGTTTGGGCTTTGAGTTTGTGACTGATCAAAAAACAGAAATCAGTGAGAGGTAATGCCTTTTAACTAGTATCTGTAGCTGATGAAAGGGAGGCCGGAAGGTTTGGTTATTATGTCGTGTATGTAGTCAAGACATTTTGTTTGATTCGGTTAAATTTTATTCATGTAGCGCAAATTCACAACATATGTCATCTCACAGCACTGAACATAGTAGGTACAGACCTTATGAATGTTAAACCGAGAACCCAACAATCCACACTTTGGATTCCCTCTGAGCAAACATTCAGCAACGGTGGGAAGGAACCAAAAAAACTAGTGATGCATGATATTAAAATTTCTGGCCGATACCCGATTTTAAGATTTCTGATATCGCCGATAACTGATAGTACCAATGTCGATATTACATTTTTCTTTCTTTTTTAAATTTTTTTTATAAGTAAGTACTGTGAGAATTTGAAAACTATTCAAAAGAAGCCCATACCAAATTAGACCACATTGTCTTCTTTATTACGTAACAAAAGTAAAACCTCCCTAAAAAAGAAACCTCAGACAGAACATTTTGTTATTCAGGTAATTATGTGAAAAATAAACACTGCTCAGAAAAATAAAGGGAACACTAAAATAACACGCCCCAGATCTCAGTGAATAAAATATTCCAGTTGAAAATCTTTATTCATCACATAGTGGAATGCGTTGAGAATAAAATAACATAAAAATGATCATTGTAACTTAAAATTATTATCCCATGGAGGTCTGGATTGGAATCATACTCAAAATAAAAGTGGAAAATCACATTACAGGCTGATCCAACTTCAGTGGAAATTCCTAAAGACAAGTTAAAATGAGGTTCAGTAGCGTGTGTGGCCTCCACGTGCCTGTATAACGTCCCTGCAACGCCTGGGCATGCTCCTGATGAGGCGGAGGATGTTCTCCTGAGGGATCTCCTCCCAGACCTGGATTAAAGCATCAGTCAACTCCTGGACAGTCTGTGGTGCAACGTGGCGTTGGTGGATGGAACAAGACATGATGTCCCAGATGTGCTCAGTTAGATTCAAGTCTGGGGAACGGGCAGGCCAGTCCATAGCATCAATGGCTTCATCATGCTGACACACTTCAGCCACATGAGGCTGAGCATTGTCATGCATCAGAAGGAACCCAGGGCCCACTGCACCAGCATATGGTCTCACAGTGGGTTTGAGGATCTCATCCCGGTACCTAATGGCAGTCAGGGTACCTCTGGCTAGCCCATGGAGAGCTGTGGGGCCTCCAAAGAAATGCCTCACCACACCATTACTGACCCACCGCCAAACCGGTCATGCTGGAGGATGCTGCAGGTAGCAGAACATTCTCCACAGCGTCTCCAGACTCTGTCACATCTGTCACATATCCTCAGTGTGAACCTGCTCTCATCCATGAAGAGCACAGGGTGCCAATGGCGAGTCTGCCAATCTTGGTGTTCTCTGGCAAATGCCAGTCTTCCTGCACGGTGTTGGGCTGTAAGCACAAGCCCCACTTGTGGACGAGGGGCCCTCATACCACCTCATGGAGTCTGTCTCTGACGGGTTAAGCAGAAACATGCATATTAGTGGCCTGCTGGAGGTCATTCTGCAGGGCTCTGGCAGTGCTCCTCCTGGTCCTCCTGCACAAAGGAGGAGGTAGCGGTCCTGCTACTGGGTTGTTGCCCTCCTATGGCCGCCTCCATGTCTCTTGGTGTACTGGCCTGTCTCCTGGTATCTCCTTCATGCTCTGGACACTGTGCTGAGAGACACAGCAAACCTTCTTGCCACAGCTCGCATTGATGTGCCATCCTGGATGAGCTGCACTACCTGAGCAACTTGTGTGGGTTGTAGACACGCCTCATGCTACCTCTAGGGCTGAGAGCACTGACAAAATGAAAAAGTGACCGAAACATCAGCCAGAAAGGACGAGAACAGAGACATGATCTGTGGTCACCACCTGCAGAACCACTCCTTTATAGGGGTTGTCTTGCTAATTGCCTCTCATCTCCACCTGGTTTCTGTTCCATCTGCACAACAGCAGGTGGAATTGATTCACAATCAGTGTTGCTTCCTAATTGGACAGGTTGATTTCACAGAAGTGTGTTTGACGTGGAGTTACATTGTGTTGTTTGGGTGTTGTCTTTATTTTTTTTGAGCAGTGTATTTAGGATGCGAAAAAAAAAAGAAGACAAAAGTCAAGACAAATTGTACTAGAGCTGTCATGATTGGTCGCCTTAATGATGACCTTAGATGCTTTTCTTTGGGGCGTAGTTTTGGTGTCAGTCATTGGTCAGCTGCAGTTTTTGCGAAAATGGTTCAAAGCAGCAACTTGTCCAACTTGGTTCAAAGTTTTCAAGGAACAGAGAAAACTGAGAAAAAACTGTGTTGGAGAAACTAGATCTAGAAAATATTGAGTGTTTTTGCTTGTAGCTAAGCTCTAACGCCAGACTCATAACAGAGAACTCCATGCTGTAAGTGTTGATTTCATCAGGTGACGTTGCCATCGAACAGCTACAATCTTGTCACCAATTTACCCTGTTATACACATTTCTTCGCTCTGTCACTCTGCTCATAACGAGGTGATACAGAACCAGGGCCTTATCTTCACCCTGACTCGGTGCCAGAGCTCGACAGCGGCGCAGAGCGGGACGGAGGAGAGGGGTGAAGATGAACAGCGGCAGGGTGAAAGCAGAGTGGAGTTGAGTGGAGCAGGAAAAGAGCAGAGCGGAACGGAAAGGCAGGAGTGAAGCCAGCGAGAGTGAACAGCTCGTCCCAAAAATAAAAGATGAGAGCGGGACACAGCATTAGCGGGCCATAGATAGCTCAGCGGAGCCGGGGTTGCAAGCAAAAAGCCTCATTTGTTAATATGGGGTTCAGCCAGCAAGATGTCAAGAGACAGGATACCACATTATACAGAAGTTACACAATGCCAGCCGAGCCACTTAGCGCACGGCATGAGTAATGCAGTGTTTATTCACCGTGAAACAACTCACAGAGGTTTACGGGCCTGGCCGCCACTGACGCACTCCGACAATCATTTGAACTATAAATTGATCTGCAATCAGTTGTGTACACAGAGGAGCACATCTTTACTGGCAGGAGGTGCGATCAAAGCAAGAGAATGAGAAAAGGTTCCAAAGTTAGACTGATCAATCCCAGATGAAGTTTGAGAGGAACTGGAAAAATGTACTCTTGATGTTGGACAGGGCAGGGCTACATATTTCATGTAGTTCTAGCTCTTAGATTATTTGATGACTTGCCCACATTTGTGCCTAAATATCCAGCTAATAAATCATCAGGACATTCATTCATGGTTGTGATACTTGCAAGTAGTTTGAAGCACCAAAGTCAAATTTCCACTGCAGAAAGAATGTTAGAAAACAATAAACTACAATTTATATATTAAAAAAAAAAAAAAAAAAAAAGTCAGAAATCTTATATATACAGCAAAAAAGAAAAGCTTTAAACCTTTGCGTTGGCGAATTCTGGATCCAGTTATTGTTTGATATGTTTTGTGTGAAATGACGGCTATTTGGGGGGATTCCTGGACAACTGGAATCTTTACTAAGTCATACTCTTCTCTCTTTACTCATTTTTTCCTGTCTTTTTCCACTAAAACTGTCCAAATAAACTCAGACAAAAGAAAATGTCAGGTTATAAAACAGTGACTGATTGCTTTCCTGTTGGCCATCTAAAGCCTTGATTATGCTCCAGCAAGGATGCACACAGGGACAGCTGCAGACCCCCACAGATGTGTAGTTGTTGCTATCATACTACTGTTCTAGTCTGCAGGAGTCCACTTGAAAGACTCTGCTCCATGCATATGCCTTATGTTGTATCTGCTAGCATGCACACTACTGCAGAGCATATGTATTGCTGCTGCCTTCGGGTGGTTGCAACACAAATTTTTGGCTTCACGTGTGAGGAGGAATCGGCGTGAACTTTCATGGACTCGAGGAGTTGACTTAAGATGACATCACACATGTCCTCGTGTACTCGCAGAGGCAGAAAGTATAACACCAGTCTGACTGATTAATCGACTCACTGTCTGGATTTAGTACCGGCTGCAATCTTCAAATCCAGCCCAAATATTATGCTTAGGTGTGAAATGCCCATCACTGGTGTTTTTCACACAGCTAGGTGACCCATCTGAGGCTGCAGATCCTCTGTAGATGTTAAACTCTGCTCTTAAAACAGTGAAAGGGGATTCAAGTCTCCCAACTGTTTGAATGAGCAGGAATGAAGAGTCCGCTTCACTCTCACTGGCTCTTCGTC
The DNA here is from genome assembly GCF_000690725.1 of Stegastes partitus. Lineage (NCBI taxonomy): Eukaryota > Metazoa > Chordata > Actinopteri > Pomacentridae > Stegastes > Stegastes partitus. The sequence goes on from NW_007577740.1 coordinate 1,691,258, forward strand.
TTCCTCCAGTTCTCCTTCGTAGTGTCTTCTGGAGGTTTGACAGAAGTTTCTCTCATCCTCACTGGCAGCTGTTGCCATGGTTGTCTCGGTGCCTTTGAACTACCTGCGATGGTATTTCCATGGACACAGATCAGGAGGACACTGGGTTCTGAGGTGTAGGAGGGAGGCCATGCACTGCTGTCAGCAGCTCAGTGTGATGGGCTGAAGGAGACGGAGTAGCAGGAGGATGAGGAGGAGGAGAAGGAGAAGAGGATTAGGGTCTGGGAATATACTAAACAGAGAGGAGCAGAAGCCGGAAACAGAATGAACATGAGAGTGAGAGGCCAGCGTGCTTTCACTGACAGTTTCACCTGGATGTGGATTTAGCTTTGAGCACAAAGTGGTGCAATTTAGATCTTCGAGCAAAAACAACAGAATGAAGTGAATGCAGTGAGGCACCCAGAGGAAGTGCACGCTGACTCCTGCAGGTGTTCCTTTAACACTGGAGTGAACATAACAACATTTAAATAGCACAATGATGCAGGTTTATTTACCTGCACTTCACAGTGAACCACAAATTACAGCCTAAATGAGGAAAAGAGTTTTTGGTGCATCATTGTCTGTTTCCATCAGAGTCGAGGAAGTGCTGGAACTTTGTGGGCCCACACACTGATATTTGGGAGTAATTATGTAACAATATATCTACTTCAAAATAAAATGATCATAAATATAATTTATAATGAAAATGAACAGTAAATATACAAGAAGTGGAGCTCATAAAACATTACCTACTGTGACACATGCAGATAGCAATATTTCATAATAATCTGGATATTAGAATATATTTATGTGCAGCCAGGTGATATAACTCAAAAGGATGTCCTGCAAAATATTTATTCAATATAGTCAGTCATGGGGCTGCAAGGTGGCGCAGTGGTAACACTGTTGCTTCGCAGCAAGAAGGCTAATATTATTTTTCTTTTACTTTATTTTATAGAAGTTGCCATACACTTGTAAAGACCATGTATACAATACCAGTCTTGAGTTTCCCACAACTCCTATAGTTCTTATTTTTCACTGATGGAATCATTGAAACACCTTGCAACAACCAACTGCATCCAAGACCCAACCTTCTGGATAATGACTTTAGATGTTACCAAAGAACATGGGGGTAATCCTCCTTCTTAATTATTCCATTTGCTTTGTGTGAAGCACCAGTCCCACTGGCAGCAGAACAGCCCCAGAGCATAATGCTACCACCAACATGCTTGGTGGTTTGATGTTCTTAGGGTTAAAGACCTCACCTTCTCTCAATAAATCATGTTTTTATTCACCATCTTGATATGAACACGTGCAGTAAACACATGGCAACAGATTTCCTGAAATGTGATGAAGAAGAAAAGCAATTGTATTTCCACCTGCAGGCATTCACACTCAGCATGCAACCATTTGACCTTTCAGATGGAGCCCCGGATACGTGGGCCATGCACTCACAGCATTTGGCCAATCAGATGAACTCATCAGCTGCTCTCACTTTAATTGGTGTCAACTTGGCGATGGCTGCGAGGTTAGCTAGCGATGCTGCTGAGGAAGTAAAAAGAGCTAGAAAGATGTCAAGAGATGCTCTGGTTGAGTTTAAAAGAAGATGTTTAAAGACAGCACCAGGGGAAATGAAACTTTAAGACTTAGTTCAGAAAGCATGTTTGAATGAATTGATTTCATTTCTTTACTTAGTGGGCCTCGGCTGGTCAGTGTTTGGAGTCTCTGCAGTACATCTATTCAAAATTGAAAGACAGAAACTCTTAGCTTGAATAGATACACTGCAGTATTTATAACGTTCATTATTACATGTTTATTTATTGTAAGTAAAATCCTGATTGCAATACTGAAACATTTGATCACAGATTTCTCTCATATTGTACAATCCAGCTGGGCTTCAATAAAGTGTTTTCTTATTTATTAAAATATAGATTGGCCAGTACTGATAGGAAAAAATTCTTAACTTGTGCTTATGTAAAAGTATGGGTGGCTTTTGCTCTGTCACGTCTTCAGTACAAAATAAAGTCCTACATCTCTATGGAAACAGCACAACCATCAGCAGAAGTAGAGAACTCAAGCATGTCTTTTGTGCATGATAACGAAGTTTGATGTCATATTTATTAATAAAAAGAAAGTTGAATTTATTTGTTCTACACAAACTTGGAATAAACATGTCCAGCATTTTCCAAGTGCCCTCAGGTGTTTTACAATACTGGAAAAAGTGGTGTCTCTACATCCAATCGATATTTTACTTCTTAGACTTTCAGTTTGTCGGCACTGTATAAACACAGTCTGCTGTTCAGCCCAGTCCAGCCGTCATTATCATTTTGGCCAAAATCTTGCAGCCCCTATTCAGTTGCCTGGACAGATTTTGGCTACAGAAAGGATGATGTTGACCAAAAACAGGTACTCTGTCAACAGCATGTTGCAGCTGTTACCACCTACACGAGCCAGCACCACTAATTTGTTTAACTCAGAACCACAAAGCTCTGTGTGATGGGTGCAAAGCCAAATCTGAATGTCATCCAAAGCAAAAAACAAAACATTTGGTCATTTTTCCAGTGTTGCACCATATGAGAAAAGTTCTAAAAGGTTTGCACTCCAAAATATATTCACAGAAACAAGTCCTGTTTAGTTTGTACTGCGTTACAAAATCACCTCAGTCATTCTAGAATTATGAATTCTTTCCAAATTCAACCCCCGTGAGTGCCTTAGTGCAGCTTCGATAATGACCCAGTAATGCTGTGATATGGTGTGACTTCAGAAGGACGTGGTGTAGCTCATTTGAGTTCCTTTTTAGTCCAACAGACCTCAGCTTGTTGCTAAAATTCAAGCCGTTTGTGTTTGGATTGTGTGCACCTGTTTCTGGCTGTGATCACAAAGTGGTGGTTCTCTGGTTTTAGCAGAATTTTGTTAACAAATGATGTTTGATGTGCTTTAGATACCAGCAGTGAAGTGAATCGATTTCACGTCTACCAAATCCAGGTTTTATGCGCTCAGATCGCTCCAGTGAAAATCACTCGATCTTACCGATAACAAACACCCTCGTGGCCCGGCATAAAGGCATCCGCCCCCCTCAGCCGTCACATAAAGCTGACATTCCCTTTCCCTCCTCTGATCCGTCTGCCTCAGTCATTGTGACCTCCATAATGCTCCTATTCATAAATCATCTTTTCTCTGCCTGTTTGACAGCAGGGACTCGACCCGCAGACAAAAAGCCCTCCTGCAGCTTCTCCTTTTTGACCCCCTTCACTTCTCGTACAGCCAAGCAATCAAGAACATCTGCACATGCTGCTGATGGTCTCGCCCAAAGGCCGAGTGTCTGTAACACAATGCGCAGAGGGCAGAGGACCGACGTGACAGGCTGCCACTGACTGCAGCTCCTCTGTCAGATCTCCCACTGACTGTCCATCTGTGTGTGGCAGACTGACCACAATCTGTGTTTCACTCATCACACAACTCAGAGCTGCAGCACCTGATGAATGTTCAGAACCAGACTGCTTTGATCTGCAACCAGTGATTGTTTTCTATGCTGCTGATTGTCTTTTTGATCATATTAGTTTCATTTTTAGTGAGAGAAATAGTCTCGTAAAGAAAAGATCCTGAGATTGTTTTCTTCTTTTTAAATGTTTCAGATCATGAAACTAGTTTTAATCCGTGACAAAGATAACCCAAGACAACACAAAATCCAGTTTTCAAATGACGATTTAATTTATTAAAGGGAAAATACTGTCCAGCCCCACCTTGCCTTATGTGAAAAAGTAATTGCCCCCTTACCAGCCTACCAGATGATCACATTTATTTTGCAGTTGGGTTCAGTTTCACCAGCTACACCCACTTATGATTACTGTGAGGCTTGTTAAACCTAAACATCAGTTAAAATGTATTAATTAGAGAAAAGATCTTGTAAAGAAAAGGTCCTGAGATTGTTTTCTTATTATTACAAGATGATGAACCAGGTTGCAAAAATTCAACCACATCAGAAGTTGCTTAAGAATCATCAAGTTTTTATGATTTATTCAGTATTTAATGAGGATGTTAATGGTTAATGGTTAATTGCTGTTAATAATTTAACTGACTAAAAATATATAACCTATAAGGAAGTAGCTGCTCCCTGCTGTTGTACATCGAGAAAATGTGACACCACATAAATCCTTGCAGAGATAAGTGCAGCAGCACTTCTGTGCAAATTTTATTCACTTACTTTCATTCTTTTTTGCAGGAATTCTATTGATCGTTCATAACGGGTGTTGTTGATCTACAAACTGGTGAACACATGCAGTAATGTGAGTTAACGCTACCAGAGGGAACACTGTGTTTTCATGCAGAGATGTTGGTCAGTTAGCTCAAAACACAAAGGCTATTTAAACAGTTGTCATTGTCATTAGTTTCTATGTCAAACTCCTACAGTAAGAAAGGTTCATTTCATCACCATGCTTCTCCAGTATCAGTATACTCTGCAACCCTAGCTCATAGTTTTTACGCGTTTTCGAGCTTTGGACAGAGCCAGGTCAGCTGATTCACCCTGCTTCCACTGTTTATGTTAAGTTAGGCTAATTGCCTCCTGGATCTAGCCAATGCTTGTTTGATTGTTATTTTCAGGCAGAAAGAAGGGGTTGTCATGAACTTTACAAATGTCAGTGACATAAGTAGTCCAGTAGTTTACATATTGATCATATCCCTGTGTTAAGATGAAGGTCAGTTTCTCTATAGTCCCAGTCCAGATGTCCTTTTAGAAATGGACTCTTCCTGCAGCTGTTTCTACGTGAGGATGTTCATACTAGCAGCCAAGAGCACTTTAAACAGATATCCATCCAGGACAAGGAGTTTGTCTGGGTTGTCAGTGATTTCACAAGTCAGTACGGTTAAAATAAAGCCAGAGACTATCAACCATATCACATCAACCATCACTTACCAGACTGCTGTCAGCATTCATCCTGTCCCGGATGACCTCTCTGAATGAATGATATATAAATAGAAGCTCTCTCTCCAAGACCTTGCTGAGGTGTTAGTCTGACTTTTCTATTCATCATACTTCCTGCCTGATCTTTTTTTCTCGTAACTGCAAAACACAGTCCAGTAGTCACTTAATCTTTCTGTAGCCACATGCTCTGAACAGACAGGCAGAACTGTTTTTAGGTACTATTACTATCAGGTACTATTATTTCACCACCACCACAAAAAGAAATAATAGAAATGAAACACAAGACAAAAAGACATAATATAATCGCCAACAATAAAAGTAGTATCTGGGCATATCTTCATAAAAATGACATAAATGCAAGCATAAAAGGTTTGAAGGTATCTACAGAATTAGGTGCTATGAGCTCCTCTGGAAGGCTTTTCCAGAGGCAGCAGTCAGCAACACTTTGGATCAAGAAGGGA